>NC_090648.1:393483137-393791887 GCF_040937935.1 Hyperolius riggenbachi
CAGGGAGCAACATTACGGCCACCCTCAGAAGGTCTGCCGTGTCAGTGTCGACCCCAGCGGGCAGCTTACCCTCAGTCAGCGAGCTTTTCGCTCCAGGCGCCACGATTGAACTCAGGGCTGTTAGCCGCAAGGAGTTTGAGGAGGATGTTCTGGGTTTTGAGGAGGGGGGGGGGGGGGGGGTAGGGGGGGTATGATGTTGATGATGGGATGAAGGACCGTGACTACCATCAGAGCTGGATAAAGGCCGAATGGGGCCCTAAGCAAAGTAGCAGGTTTGGGCCCCCCTCCCTTAGCCCCCTCTGCTCCCCACCCCTGCATAAAATTATTATTATTTATATAGCGCCGACATCTTCCGCAGCGCTGTACAGAGTATATAGTCTTGTCACTTAACTTTCAATCAGAGGAGCTCACAATCTAATACCTGCCATAGTCATGTCTATGTATGTATCATGTAGTGTCTGGGGCCAATTTATGGGGAAGCCAATTAACTTATCTGTATGTTTTTGGGTTGTGGGAGGAAACTGAGAAACCCACGCAGACACAGAGAGAACATATAAACTGTTTACAGATGTTTCCCTAGCTGGGATTCAAACCAGGAATCCTGCGCTACAAGATGCTATAGCACTGACATCTGCATCACTTTAAAGACAAACACTTACATAGCGCTTTACTCCTGGCGGACTCAAAGCGCCATTGCTGCAGCCACTAGGGTGCGCTCTATAGGCAGTAGTAGTGTTAGGGAGACTTGCCTAAGGTCTCCTACTGAATAGGTGCTGGCTTACTGAACAGGCAGAGCCGAGATTCGAACCCTGGTCTCCCATGTCTGAGGCAGAGCCCTTAACCATTACACTATCCAGCCTCTTTACAGAGTACATAGTCATGTCACTGACTGTCTTTAGAAGTGCTCACAATCTAATCCTACCAATAGTCATAGTCTAATGTCCTACCATATTATTATTATGCATTTATATAGCTCTGACATCTCCGACAGCACTTTACATAGTACATATGGTAGTCATGCAGGTAACTGTCCTCAGAGGAGCTCACAATCTAATCCTGCCATAGCCATAGTGTAATGTCCTACCATATTATTATTATGTATTTATATAGCACTGACATCTTCTGCAGCACATTTCAGAGTACATAGTCATGACATTCACTGTCCTCAGTAGAATTCATAATCCAGCTGCTCCTGGCATGCATTGCCAATGAGTACAGGAACAAGCTTCAGAAGCAGCCCTTCGAAGTGCAGCCAAGATGGTGACCCCTCTATTGCGCTCCCTGTATTGCGCTCCCTTTACCCCCCAGGCACCCCTTATGGCATACAGTGTTCCAAACCTTCCTTATGGGGAGGTTCAATGCAAAAAACATTTTTTTTATTTGCACAGTTACCAAGTGTGATTGTACAAGGGGGGTCACTACACTGTCCTAGGATCAGATACAGGCAACTGAACTCAATGACACCAACCTCAGCTTCTACACAGACCTGTCTGATCCAGCTGGACAAGACACAGACAGCAGGAGAGGTGATTTGGCTGGAGAGCTCTGCACTGCAGTGCACAACACAGGTCTCTCAGACACAGCCTGTCACTGAGCCTGCACTTGTCTCTAGTCTGCTCTAAAATGGAGTGCTGAGCTCAGCAGCCAAATCACCTCTCCTGCTGTGTCTCTCCCCCCCCCCCCCCCCCCCCCAGTTGGATTAGGCAGGTTTATCCCCTTCTATAGATCGAGTTAGGTGCCTGTGGTTACCTGCTGTCTGGGGTGGAGAACAGCTATGAGGACAGAGGACTCCTGGACACATGCTGCAGCCTGCACTCACTCGCTCTCCTGCAAGCTGCTGTGCCTTGTAGTGTTGTCCGGATCATGAACGATTCGGATCTTTGATCCGAATCTATTTTATGAGTCGATCATCCGAATCATCAAAATGAACGATTCGGATCGCAAAAGGGGCGGGGCCAGGAGTGACACGCCCCCTATCAGCGGGCAGCGGGGTCTTGGAAGCACAGCAGGGATGGATCGCTGAGTTGGATGGGAGCCAGCCTTGCAGGGAGACAGGTAGATGAGAGAGAGGGAACATGGGTGCCACTGCCAGATATGTGTAGAGCACACATACTGGCTATAACGTGCTGCCCATTATAGGCTGGCTGTTCCGTAGTTGTGCACAGTGAACACATGGGAAGCTTTTGGCTCAGCACAGCTCAGTAACTTTGCAGACACTGTGATTGAAAGGCAATATAATCCTCCTGCACTCGGCACTAAACAGCTGCACTTATCTTCTGGGAATGCTTTCTTTCACTGTGCGACCTTTTTTTTCAAAGTGTACAGATGAACATATAGGTGAAATATATGTAAAGCATATATGACTTCAGCATGTGGGTATTACGTGCAAACATTTCTGCTCTCTGCTCGTCCCTCCTCCCTTCTCTGTCCACTCCCTGCCCTCTGTCCATCTTCTCCCCTTCTCTGTGTGTCCACCCCCCTCTCCTTCTCCTGTCCACAGACCTGTCCTGCTGTTCATTTCACCCCCGAATGCTTCCGGTAGTAAAATGATCCGAGATTCGGATCAAAGATCCGGATCTCTTCAATGATCCGATTCGAATCATCCGGATCATTGAAAAGATCCGAACTTCCCATCTCTAGTGCCTTGTGGATGGGGATTTGGGGGTGTGTCCAGATCACTATGCTGGCTCTCTCTTTTTCATTGGCAGAGAGAGGCCCCAAAATGAAAGGGACTTACTGATTGGTGGGCGGGAGGGGCAGAAAGAGGCCTGTTAATTTTTTTTAGCTCAGCTGCCCGGGGACAAGCCTGACTACGCAGGGAAACTACAGTCGTGGCAATGAGCTCCTTTTTAGGTGGACACCTGTCCCAAAAGGACAGACAATGTGGACACTAACTATTTAGTGTCATTTGGACAGACTGCCTCTCCAAATATGGACAGTTGGCAACCCTGATGGGGCCCTTTAGACCCTGAATGGGGCCCTAAGCAGCTGCTTGATTTGCCTGGTTGAAAATCCGGCCCTGACTACCATCCACAGGATGGGGATGTCAGCTCTGACTCCTAGGAGGAGGATACGTCGGTGGGTTTGGCACGGAGGATCAGCACTGCAGACAGTAGCCGTGGAATGCGGGACCCACCACATCCTTCTGCCGCTACCACCAGCCGCACCACTCAACCCCCAACCGCCACGGGGATAAAAGCCGCAGCATCCCATTCAGGCCGCAGGGGAATGTTCACCTCCCTAATCTGGCGGGTTTTCACTCTGCCCTCATTGGAAAGCAAGTTTGCCATATGCAATGTGTGCAAACTACAGATGAGCAGTGGTTGTGACCCCAAGTATTGCACCTCCAGCTTCATCACCCATCTGCCCAAAAAACATGTTGTTGAGCATGAGGAGTTCAAGAGGCTGAAGCAAGCTGCCGCTGGCTCCCACCGCCATGGTGCCACAGGCCACTGCTGCTGATACCACCACCTATATTCAACCCAAAACACAATTGCGGTGTCATTTTTTTGGTGGTGTCTGGGCTGAAAACTGTCATGTCCCAGACGTACGATTGGACTTTGGACACAATGTGGGCTGCACGACCGCTGTCTGGAACCTAGTCCTGATGTTAATTGACAGCTTTTTTTTTTTTTTAATTCATTTTATGTCCACCAAATAATATATAAGTGTTTCCCTTTAAAAAAAAACATGATGCTACATGCATCATTTACCCTAAAAACCCTTTTTAAAGCTATTTGGAGGGCACTTCCGGTTTTTCTATCCGGGTATCCGAATAGGTCGGGTACCTGCGGGTAATTTGGTCGGATATCCGAATTCACTCGGATATCCGCAAGGTCAGATCCGGATACCCGAATCGGATCCGGGTATCTGGGCGGGTTTTAAAAAGTACTACCCGAGCAACCCTGTATATAATATTTTCTCCCATTTAGTTGACTCTTGGGTTTTTGGTTTAGTTCCCACTAAACTGCTAATAAAAACTGGCATTATTGCATGGTTAGAGTAGGACTCACCAGATTGGGGACACTTTGACGCAGTTGGTGAGCTTAAAGAGACTCTGAAGTGAGTCTAAATTCACTTTTTTAACATGTAGTCATGTTAAGAACTATAACCCCTGCTAAACCGCCACTATCCCGCGGCAAAACGAGGGGTTTATACCCCCCAAATCCCCTCTCTATGGGGAGCGCTTCCTGAATGAGGCAGAGCTTATGGCTGTAGCTCTGCCTCTTAGCGCCTTAGCGCGTTTATCCGGCTGATCGCCGCCTCTCCCCGCCCCTCTCAATCCTCCTTCACAGAGAGGGGCGGGGGAGAGGCGGAGATCCGCACGGCGATTGATGTGCATGGAGGCAGAGCTGCAGCTCATAGCTCTGCCTCCATGAGCAGCAAAATCCACGACCAAGAAAGTTGTGGATTTTGCAGGGGGTATTTGGGGGGTATAAACCGCTCGTTTTGACGCGGGATAGTGGCTTTTTAGTAGGGGTCATAGTTGTTAACATGACTGCAATTAAAAAAGTAAAGTTAGACTCGCCTCATACTCTTTTTAAATGCGTTAAAGAGACTCCGTAACAAAAATTGCATCCTGTTTTTTATCATCCTACAAGTTCCAAAAGCTATTCTAATGTGTTCTGGCTTACTGCAGCACTTTATACTATCACTGTCTCTGTAATAAATCAATGTATCTTTCTCTTGTCAGACTTGTCAGCCTGTGTCTGGAAGGCTGCCAAGTTCTTCAGTGTTGTGGTTCTGCTATGAACTCCCCCTTCCAGGCCCCTCTCTGCACACCGCCTGTGTGTTATTTAGATTAGAGCAGCTTCTCTCTTCTCTCTTATCTTTTACAAGCTGGATAAATCGTCCTCTGAGCTGGCTGGGCTTTCACATACTGAAGAATTACATACAAGGGCAAAGCTGTTTGCAGGAAGAAAAGAGCAGCCTGAAACTTCAGTGCATGAGAGATGCAGGGGGGAAAGAAACACACAAATGATCTATTGAGAATCAAAAGGAAGGCTGTATACAGCCTGCTTGTGTATGGATGTATTTTCTATGTGTGGACATACTGTACATCAATCTACTTCCTGTTTTGGTGGCCATTTTGTTTGTTTATAAACAAACTTTTTAAAACTGTTTTTAACCACTTTTAATGCGGCGGGGAGCGGCGCAATTGTGACAGAGGGTAATAGGAGATGTCCCCTAACGCACTGGTATGTTTACTTTTGTGCGATTTTAACAATACAGATTCTCTTTAAAGCGCAACCAAGAGCCCTGTCACTGTTTTCCTGTTGTGTGCTACATCCCCTCTGTATTTATATATTTCTTATGGAGACTGGGGATCTCCAGTGCTGCGTGCATGCCTTGCATAAAATTGCATAACATTTGGTGTATATATATATATATATATATATATATATATATATATATATATATATATATATATATACAGGGAGTGCAGAATTATTAGGCAAGTGGTATTTTTGAGGAATAATTTTATTATTGAACAACAACCATGTTCTCAATTAACCCAAAAAACTCATTAATATCAAAGCTGAATATTTTTGAAAGTAGTTTTTAGTTTGTTTTTGGTTTTAGCTATTTTAGGGGGATATCTTTGTGTGCAGGTGACTATTACTGTGCATAATTATTAGGCAACTTAACAAAAAACAAATATATACCCATGTCATCATTTATTTTTACCAGTGAAACCAATATAACATCTCAACATTCACAAATATACATTTCTGACATTCAAAAACAAAACAAAAACAAATCAGTGACCAATATAGTCACCTTTCTTTGCAAGGACACTCAAAAGCCTGCCATCCATGGATTCTGTCAGTGTTTTGATCTGTTCACCATCAACATTGTGTGCAGCAGCAACCACAGCCTTCCAGACACTGTTAAGAGAGGTGTACTGTTTTCCCTCCTTGTAAATCTCACATTTTATGATGGACCACAGGTTCTCAATGGGGTTCAGATCAGGTGAACAAGGAGGCCATGTCATTAGTTTTTCTTCTTTTATACCCTTTCTTGCCAGCCACGCTGTGGAGTACTTGGACGCGTGTGATGGAGCATTGTCCTGCATTAAAATCATGTTTTTCATGAAGGATGCAGACTTCTTCCTGTACCACAGCTTGAAGAAGGTGTCTTCCAGAAACTGGCAGTAGGACTGGGAGTTGAGCTTGACTCCATCCTCCACCCGAAAAGGCCCCACAAGCTCATCTTTGATGATACCAGCCCTAACCAGTACTCCACCTCCACCTTGCTGGCGTCTGAGTCAGACTGGAGCTCTCTGCCCTTTACCAATCCAGCCACGGGCCCATCCATCTGGCCCATCAAGACTCACTCTCATTTCATCAGTCCATATAACCTTAGAAAAATCAGTCTTGAGATATTTCTTGGCCCAGTCTTGATGTTTCAGCTTGTGTGTCTTGTTCAGTGGTGGTCGTCTTTCAGCCTTTCTTACCTTGGCCATGTCTCTGAGTATTGCACACCTTGTGCTTTTGGGCACTCCAGTGATGTTGCAGCTCTGAAATATGGCCAAACTGGTGGCAAGTGGCATCTTGGCAGCTGCACGCTTGACTTTTCTCAGTTCATGGGCAGTTATTTTGCGCCTTGGTTTTTCCACACGCTTCTTGCGACCCTGTTGACTATTTTGAATGAAACGCTTGATTGTTCGATGATCACACTTCAGAAGCTTTGCAATTTTAAGAGTGCTGCATCCCTTTGCAAGATATCTCACTATTTTTGACTTTTCTGAGCCTGTCAAGTCCTTCTTTTGACCCATTTTGCCAAAGGAAAGGAAGTTGCCTAATAATTATGCACACCTGATATAGGGTGTTGATGTCATTAGACCACACCCCTTCTCATAACAGAGATGCACATCACCTAATATGCTTAATTGGTATATACAGCTTGGAGTAAGACAACATGCATAAAGAGGATGATGTGGTCAAAATACTAATTTGCCTGATAATTCTGCACTCCCTGTATATATATATATATATATATATACAGTGGCTTGCTTTTGCATTCGGACCCCTTGAAGTTTTCCACATTTTGTCATATTGCTGCCGCAAACATGAATCAATTTTATTGGAATTCCACGTGTTAGACCAATACAAAGTGGTGTACACGTCAAAAGTGGAATGAAATTAAAAACAATGGTGCCCAAGCCAGCCTGGGGCCCCGGGAACTCTCACTGCCCGGGGCCCCAGAACCAGCATGCAACACCATATGTGAGCGCAGCCAAGCCAAGGATCTGCCACACCCAGGAGCTTGTCCCCAACTGCTCTGAAACTTACCAAACACACAGGAGATACTCACTTCCCAAACAGTTCTCTGCTGCTTATATAAAGCCTGCAGGCTGCTTGTAAGCCAATCAAGAAGCGCACACATACGTTACACCTAGTCTGCAGTAATTAATTAAACAGAGGCTGAGCAAATTCAGCCAGTCGTTGGAGAGGGTTTCAGTTGCATATAGACAATGGCTATATGGCCAGCAGGGGGCACCAGCGTGCAGGATATTCCCTCTCATCTGCCCCCCTCCTAACTAAACTGCATGGGAATGTACAATTAAATTAAAAACAATGGTGCACAAGCCAGCCTGGGGCCCCGGGAACTCTCACTGCCCGGGGCCCCAGAACCAGCATGCAACACCATATGTGAGCGCAGCCAAGCCCTGGATCTGCCACACCTGGCTTGTGCACCATTGTTTTTAATTTAATTGTACATTCCCATGCAGTTTAGTTAGGAGGGGGGCAGATGAGAGGGAATATCCTGCACGCTGGTGCCCCCTGCTGGCCATATAGCCATTGTCTATATGCAACTGAAACCCTCTCCAACGACTGGCTGAATTTGCTCAGCCTCTGTTTAATTAATTACTGCAGACTAGGTGTAACGTATGTGTGCACTTCTTGATTGGCTTACAAGCAGCCTGCAGGCTTTATATAAGCAGCAGAGAACTGTTTGGGAAGTGAGTATCTCCTGTGTGTTTGGTAAGTTTCAGAGCAGTTGGGGACAAGCTCCTGGGTGTGGCAGATCCTTGGCTTGGCTGCGCTCACATATGGTGTTGCATGCTGGTTCTGGGGCCCCGGGCAGTGAGAGTTCCCGGGGCCCCAGGCTGGCTTGTGCACCATTGTTTTTAATTTAATTGTACATTCCCATGCAGTTTAGTTAGGAGGGGGGCAGATGAGAGGGAATATCCTGCACGCTGGGGCCCCCTGCTGGCCATATAGCCATTGTCTATATGCAACTGAAACCCTCTCCAACGACTGGCTGAATTTGCTCAGCCTCTGTTTAATTAATTACTGCAGACTAGGTGTAACGTATGTGTGCACTTCTTGATTGGCTTACAAGCAGCCTGCAGGCTTTATATAAGCAGCAGAGAACTGTTTGGGAAGTGAGTATCTCCTGTGTGTTTGGTAAGTTTCAGAGCAGTTGGGGACAAGCTCCTGGGTGTGGCAGATCCAGGGCTTGGCTGCGCTCACATATGGTGTTGCATGCTGGTTCTGGGGCCCCGGGCAGTGAGAGTTCCCGGGGCCCCAGGCTGGCTTGTGCACCATTGTTTTTAATTTAATTGTACATTCCCATGCAGTTTAGTTAGGAGGGGGGCAGATGAGAGGGAATATCCTGCACGCTGGTGCCCCCTGTTTGCCATATAGCCATTGTCTATATGCAACTGAAACCCTCTCCAACGACTGGCTGAATTTGCTCAGCCTCTGTTTAATTAATTACTGCAGACTAGGTGTAACGTATGTGTGCGCTTCTTGATTGGCTTACAAGCAGCCTGCAGGCTTTATATAAGCAGCAGAGAACTGTTTGGGAAGTGAGTATCTCCTGTGTGTTTGGTAAGTTTCAGAGCAGTTGGGGACAAGCTCCTGGGTGTGGATGATCCAGGGCTTGGCTGCGCTCACATATGGTGTTGCATGCTGGTTCTGGGGCCCCGGGCAGTGAGAGTTCCCGGGGCCCCAGGCTGGCTTGTGCACCATTGTTTTTAATTTAATTGTACATTCCCATGCAGTTTAGTTAGGAGGGGGGCAGATGAGAGGGAATATCCTGCACGCTGGTGCCCCCTGCTGGCCATATAGCCATTGTCTATATGCAACTGAAACCCTCTCCAACGACTGGCTAAATTTGCTCAGCCTCTGTTTAATTAATTACTGCAGACTAGGTGTAACGTATGTGTGCGCTTCTTGATTGGCTTACAAGCAGCCTGCAGGCTTTATATAAGCAGCAGAGAACTGTTTGGGAAGTGAGTATCTCCTGTGTGTTTGGTAAAAAAAAAGTGGAATGAAAATCATATATGATTTTTAAACATTTTTTTTACAAATCAATAACTGCAAAGTGGGGTGTGTGTAATTATTCAGCCCCCTTTGTTCTGAGTGCAGTCAGTTGCCCATAGACATTGCCTGATGAGTTCTAATGACTAAATAGAGTGCACCTGTGTGTAATCTAATGTCAGTACAAATACAGCTGTTCTGTGATGGCCTCAGAGGTTGTCTAAGAGAATATTGGGAGCAACAACACCATAAAGTCCAAAGAACACACCAGACAGGTCAGGGATAAAGTTACGGTATTGAGAAATTTAAAGCAGGCTTAGGCTACTAAAATATTTCCAAAGCCTTGAACATCCCACAGAGCACTGTTCAAGCGATCATTCAGAAATGGAAGGAGTATGGCACAACTGTAAACCTACCAAGACAAGGCCGTCCACCTAAACTCACAGGCCGAACAAGGAGAGCGCTGATCAGAAATGCAGTCAAGAGGCCCTTGGTGACTCTGGACGAGCTGCAGAGATCTACAGCTCAGGTGGGGGAATCTGTCCATAGGAAAACTATTAGTCGTGCACTGCACAGAGTTGGCCTTTATGGAAGAGTAGCAAGAAGAAAGCCATTGTTAACAGAAAAGCATAAGAAGTCCCGTTTGCAGTTTGCCACAAGCCATGTGGGGGACACAGTAAACATGTGGAAGAAGGTGCTCTGGTCAGATGACACCAAAATGGAACTTTTTGGCCAAAATGTAAAAAAACGCTATGTGTGGCGGAAAACTAACACTGCACATCACTCTGAACACACCATCTCCACTGTCAAATATGGTGGTGGCAGCATCATGGTCTGGGGTGCTTCTCTTCAGCAGGGACAGGGAAGCTGGTCAGAGTTGATGGGAAGATGTAAGGAGCCAAATACAGGGCAATCTTGGAAGAATAGTAGAAGGAAAAAACACAGAGAGATCCGGGAGCCCAATCTGGTGCAATACGGTTAGTGGATCTGGATATAGCTATTAAAAGCAGTAATTATACTCACAAATGTGGGTTGCAGTAAAGACAACCACTTGTGTCTGCAGGTGGGGAAGTGCCGTCCCCACTCGGCCTTTGGGTCCTTAGGTGGTCGCTGCTCCAGAAAACGATTTATCGGTCGACTATAATCGGCCTAATCTCCCCTACTGACAAGAGGGGTGTTAACTTTCTGGGTACAGGTAGGAGGCGCCCGGGTAAGGATGTTCAATTTAATATTCTATATGGCAGTATCCAACTATTACACAATAAGTTGTCCTACCTTATAGGTGCCCCTTTAGGAAATAGAGACAATCAGAAGTAAAAGGAATAATTTTAATGGTGCACTAGATGACAACGCGTTTCACGGTCACAGCCGCTTCATCAGGTCAATAGCAGTGCCTTAAAATACAAATTGGCAGCTCTCAGAAACCGAACAATAGATATGGTATATACATAAAATCATATCAAAGTAGAAACAGGCATAAACATTTTAGATACATTTGCAATCAACATTATCTACAAGTAGACTGTACTGCCATCTCTTATTTACTAAAAAGGTAACCAAATCCTCCCCCTCTAGGGTGGAAAGAAGTATAGATCTGTATAGATCTGTAAAATAATATTAAAGGAGGTCACTGCGAATAACTATAAAATACTATAAAAATAATGATTATGAATGAATTGCAGAGTATATGCATACATATATATGTGTGCATATGCACACGTGGCAAGTCAGGGTAGCTGTAAAAAATATATAAATATACACATGTACATATATACATGTTAAAAACAACAGATTGCCATAGACATTAAAAATTACACAGAGATATACACCTATATACTGCCTATTGAGATTACATGGAGGAATTGTCAATAGGATACCATATGTGTACCTATGTTGGGGAAACCATATATTTTCTCTGGGCGAGGAAAGAAGCCTTTTTAATCAAATAAGCTTCCTGGGTTTGTAGGGGGGGATAATGTGTAATATAGGTTTATAATGTCAGTTTTGCAGAAGGCTTTCAGTTACTTCTGCAAAACTGACATTATAAAACCTATATTACACATTATCCCCCCCTACTAACCCAGGAAGCTTATTTGATTTGATGGTATCCAATAACAATTCATCCATGTAATCTCAATAGGCAGTATATAGGTGTATATCTCTGCGTAATTTTTAATGTCTATGGCAATCTGTTGTTTTTAACATGTATATATGTACATGTGTATATTTATATATTTTTTACAGCTACCCTGACTTGCCACGTGTGCATATGCACACATATATATGTATGCATATACTCTGCAATTAATTCATAATCATTATTTTTATAGTATTTTATAGTTATTCGCAGTGACCTCCTTTAATATTATTTTTACAGATCTATACAGATATATACTTCTTTCCACCCTAGAGGGGGAGGATTTGATTACCTTTTTAGTAAATAAGAGATGGCAGTACAGTCTACTTGTAGATAATGTTGATTGCAACTGTATCTAAAATGTTTATGCCTGTTTCTACTTTGATATGATTTTATGTATATACCTTATCTATTGTTCGGTTTCTGAGAGCTGCCAATTTGTATTTTAAGGCACTGCTATTGACCTGATCAAGCGGCTGTGACTGTGAAACGCGTTGTCATCTAGTCACCATTAAAATTATTCCTTTTACTTCTGATTGTCTCTATTTCCTAAAGGGACACCTATACGGTAGGACAACTTATTGTGTAATAGTTGGATACTGCCATATAGAATATTAAATTGAACATCCTTACCCGGGCGCCTCCTACCTGTACCCAGAAAATCTTGGAAGAAAACCTCTTGGAGTCTGCAAAAAACTTGAGACTGGGGCGGAGGTTCACCTTCCAGCAGGACAACGACCCTAAACATAAAGCCAGGGCAACAATGGAATGGTTCAAAACAAAACATATCCATGTGTTAGAATGGCCCAGTCAAAGTCCAGATCTAAATCCAATCAAGAATCTGTGGCAAGATCTGAAAACTGCTGTTCACAAATGCTGTCTAGCGAATCTGACTGAGCTGGAGCTGTTTTCAAATAAGAATGGGCAAGGATTTCAGTCTCTAGATGTGCAAAGCTGGTAGAGACATACCGTAAAAGACTGGCATCTGTAATTGCAGCAAAAGGTGGTACTGTAAAGTATTGACTCAGGGGGCTGAATAATTACGCACACCCCACTTTGCAGTTATTTATTTGTAAAAAATGTTTGTAATCATGTATGATGTTCATTCCACTTCTCACGTGTACACCACTTTGTACTGGTCTTTCACGTGGAATTCCAATAAAATTGATTCATGTTTGTGGCAGTAATGTGACAAAATGTGGAAAACTTCAAGGGGGCCGAATACTTTTGCAAGCCACTGTATATACATATATATATCCTGTACTTGTTTTGTGGGTTGCAGTTTCCTTACAGGTCTCTAGGTGGCACTGTTTTCAGAAAAATATATACAAACAGGGCAAGGGCTCTTCAGGTCCACTTTAACATTTCCGCCCCGTGACATCACGCCGCACTGCCGCTCCACTGCACTGATTAGCTGCCAGGTCCCCGGAAGAAGAGCAGAGATATGGGGATCCCAGCGGCCCAATAAAACTTCATGCTGGTCGGGAGAGAGGCTGGAGTCCAGTTGCGCAGCGCCGATCGCACATGGAACTTCAAAAGAGCATTTCAAGCAGATAATCAGCTACCCCGACCTGTGCTCAGGCTTACCGCTCGCAGCTCATTTTTTCTACACCGAGCTTAGGTCGGGGTTACCGCCAGGGAGGTTAATCCACTTGTGTTTGGCCTCAGACGGAGCTGCTGGGCCAGCCAGTAGACACATAGGCTCTCTCCAGCCCCTCACAACTTCCACTGCTCGTATCCGGGTGGCCACACCCACCGGCTGATCTGCCTGCAACACATGCAGTTGACACACACAGCAAAGTGGGGGGCTGGCTGCGCGGAGTGGCTTTCAGTTATGGCAGATAACAGGTATAGTTAACCTGTCACCCGCCCCACAGAATAAGGTTAAATTTGGCATGCTCCCAAATCTGGCTCTGCCTACAAGCACTATCACAATAATTTTTGAGGGCATAACACATATTGCTTTCATTTACATTTGTCTTCTTTTCATTCACTTTACATTGTTAATTGTTAAAAAATAATCGATTAACATCTCTATTTCTGACATTTTTTTCACTCTACAGCATTTTTTAAATGTGCCTTAAAGCGGTATAAAACCCTGTCATAATATTCAATAAAAACATGTTTTCCTACTTTTTATATGCCATACGGTTATCATATTTGCATTTGTGCATAAGTATTATTATTCATTTAGAAATTACAAGTTCCCAAAAGTACATTTTTTTGCTTTGTGAGCTGACTTTGCATTTTATTCATAACTGGTTTTATTCATTATGTATTGAAGGCAGAAATGCTTTGAGTTTCTGTCTGTGTCCAGGAGCTACTGCACAGTCAGAGAATGTGTCACATTCCTCACTTGATGCAATTAAGTAAACACAAGATAACATCATCTCCACTTCGGATGCGTCCAGATTTCTCTGGACTAAACTTTCAAGTCCTGTGTGTAGCCCTTTGAATGCTGTTCTAGTAAAAAAAAATGCTGGTTGTATATAATATGCTGTAAATATTTTTTTAGAGCAAAGAAGAAATGCTGGGTTTCATTCCGCTTTAAAGGAACACTATCGATTAACATGCTTTTTTAACCTGGGATTGAGAGAGTTCCTGAAGTGCTTGTAAATAATGATGTATACAGTTCACTTGCTTATAGCTTTTGTTTACTGTATCAGATTCCTTTTGCTCTAAACTGACAGCACTCTGCTCTAATCTTGTTGTAATATGTACGAACAGAGGCGCCAAGCAGAGTAAAACAATGTTCTAAAAATGATAAAAAGAGGGAAGTCGAGGTGGACTTACCTCCCTATGGTAGTGGACATATACTCAAATGCAGAGTAAAAAATATACAATTTATTCACAGCTCCATAAAATCGCAACGCGTTTCGCAGTCAACAGTCCTGCTTCATCACGTCACAGAGGCACTCACATGCTTTATGGACCTGAACCAGTTTATATGCTCCTGTACTGCCTGATGAAGCGGGACTGTTGACCGCGAAACGCGTTGCGATTTTATGGAGCTGTGAATAAATTGTATATTTTTTACTCTGCATTTGAGTATATGTCCACTACCAGAGGGACCCTGGTTGATAAAAGGTTTTAAAAACAGTTTAAAATCGAAAAGCAAAAACGAGGTAGTTTATGTAACGATCGGTGGGCGCAGAGAGTATCTGATTACCGGTGATCTGCAGTATCGCCGGAAATACAGATATATACCAGATTATAAGTGATCTGCAGTCTCACCGATAATCCGATATACAAACTAACCTCTGTTCGCCTGAGTAGAGTGTAGTGTTTTGGTGTAACAGTAACACTAGGAGGCCTAGGCCTCAGTGCAGCAAGGAGAACTGCACGGATTCCTTCCGCAGACCTGAGCTCTCCAAGACGGGAGGAGTCAGACTGACAGTAGGAAGGAAAGTCCGAGAGTGACACTCAGGAAGAAGTGTCACTAACAGGACTGGGAACCGCCTCCAATCGTGAGGTCGGTTCTCGAGATCAGACAAGCCAGGTCGTACACACACGGACAGATAAAGTACAAATACAGTAGGCAAAGGCGGAGTCAAAGTACAGGCAGGGTTCGGCAACGGGGTATCAGATATATCGGGGTACAAAATCAGGAGGCAGAAACAGAGTCTAGGAACGAGCCGAGGTTCGGCAACAGAGTATCAGAAATATCGAGGTACAAGGTCAGAGTTCAGGAGGATAGTCGAGGCAGGCAAAAAGTCATAACAGAAAATCACAATCAAACTAGTACTTTAGCTATCAATAATCTAGCTAAGTGTAGGATTACAGCTCCAGCTGGTCCCGGCACACTTAAGGATCTGACTACGGATCTGGGTGCTCCCACATATGTGATCGCACGCCAGACAAAGAGCAAGTGAACAACCAGCAGTATATATACTCTAGGACCTTTCCAGGACCTCCCTAATTGCTGGTCCAATGAGAGCAGTGGAATTTGTCAGCTGACCCAGCTGGTCAGCCGACACCCTTCTAACTGCTATTTAAACTCTGCCTCTCTGCTCGCGCGCGTGTAAGTCTGAATCTTGGTGGACTATCAGTCCCAGCCACACCAGTACTGTCATGCAATGTATCTAGTGCGGGGGCCGCCTCTGATGCGGATTCCGCCGCACTGCCTATGCGGCATGCAGCGTTTTTTCCGCGTTGTGACGCCATGCTGGACGCGGAAACAGCCGCCTCACCTTGAGAGACGGCGGCATTTCCGCGTTTCCTTACAGTACCCCCCCCCCCCCCCCGAGGAGTGGACTCCGGACAACTCCTTCCAGGCTTTTCTGGATGTACCGTATGAAATTCCCTCACTAACTCATCCGCATGCATGCGGTTCCCAGGTACCCATTGCCTCTCCTCAATGCCGTACCCCTTCCAATGTACGAGATACTGCACCGAGTTCTGTACAGTACGTAAATCTATGATTTTTTCCACCTCATACTCGGGTTGGGCATTGACTAAGACAGGAGGAGGAGGAGTGGGACCCAGCTGGACTGCGGGTTTGAGAAGTGATACATGGAAAGACCTCACTCCCCGCATGCTGGTGGGAAGATCAACGGTATATGTGACATCGTTGATCTTCCTAGTCACAGGGAATGGGCCCACGAACCTGGGACCAAGTTTGTCAGAAGGTTGTTTCAGAGCCAAATGACGTGTAGACACCCAAACCAAGTCTCCAGGTTGGAAGCTCCACTCTACTGAACGTCTCTTATCAGCTTGACCCTTTTGATTAACAAAAGCTTTTCGTAAATTATCTCTCACCGTGCGCCAAATATCTTTAAAAGATCTCTGCCAGGCTTCCAAAGCTGGAAACGGAGAGGAGGCCACTGGCAATGGTGAGAACTTGGGCAATCTTCCAGACACCACCTGGAATGGAGAGAATCCGGTGGAGGAGCTTTTTAAATTGTTTTGTGCGAACTCCGCGAAAGGCAGAAATTTGACCCAGTCGTTCTGTGTTTCTGCAACATAGCACCTCAAGAATTGCTCCAAAGACTGGTTGATTCTCTCCGTTTGCCCATTGGTCTGTGGGTGGTAGCCCGATGAAAATGACAACTTCATGCCCATTTGTTGGCAGAATGCCCTCCAGAATTTAGAAATGAACTGGACTCCCCGATCCGACACTATGTTTTCCGGAATGCCGTGCAGCCGGAACACATGTGTGATAAACAGGTCAGCCAATTCCTGGGCCGAGGGGAGTCCTTTCAAGGGCACGAAATGGGCCATTTTACTGAAACGGTCGACTACCACCCAAATGACCGACATGCCTTCTGACTTGGGAAGTTCACCTACAAAATCCATGGACAAATGGGTCCATGGCTCACTCGGGGTGGGTAAAGGCTGCAAGGTACCCACAGGTGCCAGCCGGGAGGGTTTACTCTTAGCACAAACCGCACATTCCCTCACGAATTCCTTGCAATCAGCTGCCAAGGAAGGCCACCAAGCACATCTAGCTACCAGATCCTGTGTTCTAGATGCTCCAGGATGCCCAGCATTTTTATGCGTATGGAACATCTCTAGAACCTGGAGACGGAACGGTAGCGGAATGAACAGCACCCCTGCGGGTTTTCCTTCTGGGATGTCTTGTTGGAAGGGAATTAAAGTCCCCTTCCAATCCTCCCAAGTCTCTGTTGCGGCCAGTACCAACCTCTGGGGAACAATAGTCTCTGGAATGGAGGGCTGTGCTGTCTCTGACTCAAAGCACCTGGACAAGGCATCCGCCTTAGTGTTCTTGCTACCCGGTGTATACGTAATAATGAAAGAGAATCGAGAAAAAAATAATGACCAACGAGCCTGGCGAGGGCTCAACCTCTTAGCTCCCTCGATGTATTCTAGATTTTTATGGTCAGTGTAAACCGTGACCGTATGCTCCGCTCCCTCTAACCAGTGTCGCCATTCCTCGAAGGCTAACTTAATGGCTAAGAGCTCTCTGTTGCCAATATCGTAGTTCCTTTCCGCAGGGGAGAATCTACGGGAGAAGTAGGCACACGGGTGCAATCTACCCTGCAAGCCAGATCGCTGAGACAGCACAGCCCCCACCCCGACCTCTGAGGCATCCACCTCAACAATAAAAGGAAAAGACGTATCCACATGCCTGAGGATGGGTGCAGAACAAAATAAGCCCTTCAGGGTGGCAAAAGCCTGTAACGCCTCGGGAGACCAGTGAGTGGTATCTGCACCCTTCTTGGTGAGACTGGTAAGTGGAGAAATCACCGTAGAGTACCCCAGGAAAGCGACAGATGTTACCTCGAAGATACATTTTTCTAACTTAGCATACAATAGATTCTGCCTTAGTCTGTTCAAAACGAACCTCACATGGGTCCTATGTTCAGAGAGACTGTTGGAGAAGATAAGAATATTGTCTAGATAAACTAGAACAAATCTTCCCAACACCTCTCTGAAGACCTCGTTGATGAGTTCCTGGAAGACGGCCGGGGCATTACATAACCCGAAGGGCATTACCAGGTACTCATAATGCCCGTCTGGTGTATTAAAGGCCGTCTTCCATTCATCGCCCTTTCTTATGCGTACCAGGTTGTACGCACCTCGCAAATCCAGCTTAGAAAAGATCTGGGCGCCAGTGATTTGTGTAAAAAGATCGTCTATCAAGGGTAGCGGATAGCGATTTTTTACTGTAATCTTGTTGAGACCGCGGTAGTCAATGCAAGGCCGCAGACCTCCGTCTTTCTTTTTTACAAAGAAGAAGCCTGCCCCAGCAGGCGACCGGGACGGCCGAATAAAGCCTTTGGCCAGATTCTCCCTAATGTACTCCTGCATCGCCAATTTTTCGGGCCCCGACAAATTGTACAAACGACCCCGGGGAGGTACACAACCAGAACGGAGATCAATGGGACAGTCGAAAGGGCGATGTGGAGGCAATTTATCGGCAGCTTTAGGGCAGAAAACATCAGAATATTCAGCATACTGGTCTGGTACCCCTTCCACCTGAATTCTGGTTTGCCCCAATGTTAGCTTCCCCAAACACTGATGAAAACAATGGGGAGACCAGGAGGTTAACTGACCCGTGGCCCAGTCGATGTGCGGTGAATGGACTTGCAACCACGGCATGCCTAAGATAATAGTGGAGGTTGACATGTGCAGCACAAAAAATTGTAATTCTTCCCCATGCAGAACCCCTATGGTAAGTCTCACCATCGGAGTCTGTGACAGGGCACGATTCCGTTGCAGAGGGGAATCGTCCACTGCCGTAACCTGAATGGGGGGTCTCACAGGAGTGAGTGGGAGGCCCAACTCCTGAGCAAATTCGAAGTTCATAAAATTAGCCGCTGAGCCAGAATCAATAAAGGCTTCAGTGGATACAGATTTATCCTCCCATGTAACCGTACAAGGGAGAAGTAATTTTTTCTCTTTAAGGGGTGCAATTTGCGTGCCCAGGGTGTCACCCCCCACTACTCCTAGGCAAACTCGTTTCCCGACTTGTTAGGGCAGTTTCGCACTCTATGCCCTGCTGCTGCACAATACAGGCACAGCTGTTCTGTCATTCTCCGCCTTCGTTCCACCTGGGTCAGCCTTGACCGACCAATCTGCATTGGTTCGGGCGGTGGCAAGGCCGGGGAGGGTGAGACAGGCGGAGAAGGTGTCACTAGGGGTGTAGCGGATGGTGCCGCGTACGATGTCACCCTGACACGGTGACTGCCCCTAGCCTGTCTCTGGTGGCGCAACCTGCGATCCACTCGAATGGCCGATGATATGGCTTCATCAACCGTCTTGGGCTCAGGCACGGTTAACATTAAGTCGGAGACCTCCTCTGACAACCCAGACAAGAAGTAATCCATTAAGGCAAAGTTGTCAAATCTAGTAGTGACTGACCACCTGCGGAATTCTGCCGCATAATCCTCAACCGAACCTCTGCCTTGCCGCAAAAGTTTGAGCTTTCGCTCAGAGGATGCAGCAAGGTCAGGGTCGTCGTAAATTACGGCCATAGCCTTAAAGAATTCCTCTACCGAGATTAGAGCTGTATCGGTAGAAGGCAGGTTATATGCCCAGGACTGGGAGTCGCCAGTCAGCAGGGTTTTAATGAAGATGACCCGTTGGGCCTCAGTCCCCGAGGATCGGGGTCTCAACTCGAAATATGACAACACTCTACTCCTGAAATTCCGGAAGTCAGATTTGTGGCCGGAAAACTTATCAGGTACAGGCATACGTATGTCATCACTAGGAGGGGATCGCACTGAATCAACTGACGTCTGTAGGGTTTTCACAGAGCCTGATAAGGCATCAATTAAGGCTTTGTGCTGGCCCAGTGCTTGATGAATGTTATCCACCGAAGTGGCAAGCACAGTCAGAGGATCAGTGCGTGATTCCATCGTTTTTGTGGTCTGGCGTTCTGTAACGATCGGTGGGCGCAGAGAGTATCTGATTACCGGTGATCTGCAGTATCGCCGGAAATACAGATATATACCAGATTATAAGTGATCTGCAGTCTCACCGATAATCCGATATACAAACTAACCTCTGTTCGCCTGAGTAGAGTGTAGTGTTTTGGTGTAACAGTAACACTAGGAGGCCTAGGCCTCAGTGCAGCAAGGAGAACTGCACGGATTCCTTCCGCAGACCTGAGCTCTCCAAGACGGGAGGAGTCAGACTGACAGTAGGAAGGAAAGTCCGAGAGTGACACTCAGGAAGAAGTGTCACTAACAGGACTGGGAACCGCCTCCAATCGTGAGGTCGGTTCTCGAGATCAGACAAGCCAGGTCGTACACACACGGACAGATAAAGTACAAATACAGTAGGCAAAGGCGGAGTCAAAGTACAGGCAGGGTTCGGCAACGGGGTATCAGATATATCGGGGTACAAAATCAGGAGGCAGAAACAGAGTCTAGGAACGAGCCGAGGTTCGGCAACAGAGTATCAGAAATATCGAGGTACAAGGTCAGAGTTCAGGAGGATAGTCGAGGCAGGCAAAAAGTCATAACAGAAAATCACAATCAAACTAGTACTTTAGCTATCAATAATCTAGCTAAGTGTAGGATTACAGCTCCAGCTGGTCCCGGCACACTTAAGGATCTGACTACGGATCTGGGTGCTCCCACATATGTGATCGCACGCCAGACAAAGAGCAAGTGAACAACCAGCAGTATATATACTCTAGGACCTTTCCAGGACCTCCCTAATTGCTGGTCCAATGAGAGCAGTGGAATTTGTCAGCTGACCCAGCTGGTCAGCCGACACCCTTCTAACTGCTATTTAAACTCTGCCTCTCTGCTCGCGCGCGTGTAAGTCTGAATCTTGGTGGACTATCAGTCCCAGCCACACCAGTACTGTCATGCAATGTATCTAGTGCGGGGGCCGCCTCTGATGCGGATTCCGCCGCACTGCCTATGCGGCATGCAGCGTTTTTTCCGCGTTGTGACGCCATGCTGGACGCGGAAACAGCCGCCTCACCTTGAGAGACGGCGGCATTTCCGCGTTTCCTTACAGTTTACCTCCATGATAAAATTTTTGTATTATACAAAATATTTTATTAAGCACAGGCAACACATTTCACGGGTCTAAGCCTGCTTCCTGAGGCCAAAAGCAGTGCCAAATAGTAGAAACAATCCAGCATAGGGAGCCTTTCCCTATGCTGGATCTGTAGTCTAATATGCAAAAAAAAAAAAAAAACCACTGGCTGTGCATTGAAACAGACTCCCTTTTTGAAAATGATTTATCCCAATAAAGCTAAATCCTACAGACAGTGAATTTAAGCTTTTGCCTCTGACATGAAATGTAGTAAAGTGTTTACACAGCTACTTAGACATTATTTGTAGATTATCATTTTAGAACACTTGATTTGATAGTGTTCCTGTAAACGTGTGCACAGTGCTGCATATTGCTAGCTTTTTACTTACACTTACTTTACTTTCTTTTCACTTTTTTTTCTTGTAACCTTCCATGATTTCAAGCTCCCATTCCCAGAGTATAGTTAATTAATAGTCATGCAATCATGAAATAATAACGAAAGCATCAATGGCAATATTTTTTCTAGTAACAATGGACAGAAAAGTAAAAAAACAATACATGTGCTAAAGTACAACATGCGTCCAAAAGGATATTACTTTCTCAGTGAATGAATTACCATATTCTTTCCACAGTCTACCAAATGCATTTAATACATAACATAATTAAATATACAAATTGTTAGCTTATTATTATAAACAATGTGGTCTTAAAGTTTCTTAAAAGTCCAAAGAGGTGTCTTCCTTTCTTTTTTTCTTTCTTCTTTTTATGTGTTGATTTATCTATAATGTACTTCTGGCTGCTGACAATCAGCGCCATTTTTGTTCTTCCAAGTTACATAACATTTTCAAAGAGTTGCAAAGATCTCATGATATTGTCATCCTAAAGGAAAGTAAAATATAGATAGTGTAAATATTGAGCAATATACTGTACATGGAGTTCTTCAATACTATTTTTCTTTGAAGCGGACCTGAAATCAGAACTTCCTCTCTGCTCCAAAAGATAAAGATATGGAACAGCATAATAACCTTTAAACAAACAAAACATTACTTTGTTACAGCTGATAAAAATCCTAAAATAAATCTGCACTGTTTCTACTTCTTGATTTATGGAAGCAGATGTATTGTTAACATCCTGTGCTTCCAATTGAGCTTATCTGCCATCTCTGCCATGTAACACAGGGGAGTGATCAAATTACAACTTGTGATTAGACACAAATGAGGGAGAATCAAACAGGCTAAACTTTCTAAATACATACAGGGTGCCAGGGGCGTAACTAGGCCCCACCGGGCCCCCCTGCAAAATTTCAGAGCGCCCCCCCCCCCCCTCTCTCCCTGGGGCCCGCTCGGGGCCGTGGTGTGGGAGCTGGAGATGTGGCAGCATGAGGGGAAAGCCTTGGCCACAGTCGGCGGGGAGAGGGGAAGTTCCCCCCTCTCCCTCACCTCGGGGCTCTCCCCTCTGCGCTTCCCTCCAGCTAACGTTATACTGTGGGCAGCGGGCAGCGGCGGGCAGATACATACCTTCCTTGCGTTCCACCGCATAATCTTCGCTGTGGCGTCTGGCGTCACTTCCGGAAGTGACATCACTTCCGGAAGTGACGTCATAGGCCAGAGCGAAGATTATGCGGTGGAACGCAAGGAAGGTATGTATCTGCCCGTCGCTGCCCGCTGCCCACAGTATAACGTTAGCTGGAGGGAAGCGCAGAGGGGACAGCCCCGAGGTGAGGGAGAGGGGGGAACTTCCCCTCTCCCCGCCGACTGTGGCCAAGGCTTTCCCCTCATGTTGCCACCCCTCCAGCTCCCACACCACGGCCCCGAGCGGGCCCCCCCGCAGGCGCAGGTGCTGCAGGGCCTATCGGTATGCCAGTGCAGGGTGCATTCCTCTATATTTTCCTTCTGCCCTGTGTAAGATCCAGGTCCACTTTAACATAACATTGTAATAAGCAGTTGGAGATGTTCCCTCTAAATTGCCTAACTTTAAAGGATACCACAATCGAAGGGTTGTGGTAAAAATGATTGCAGCACTGTGTTGGTAGTAAGCAGCACATACTTCCGGTCCTTCCAGCCCCCTCCGTCTTGTGCCGTTCTCACTCTATACATGCCGGTGTTGGGCGACTTGCTTGAACTTCGCCCTGGACATACTGCGCCCTGTGCGCGCAGTATGTCCTTCCCCCTTCACTTCTGGCCGGTGCATAATGCGAGGCTCAGAAGCACGCTGTCCCCTCTGAGCTGCGTGTGCGCTCCATTACACCGAGCGTCACATGCTAATCGGTGTAGAGGGGACAGCGTGCTTCTGAGCCTCGCATTATGCGCTGGCCAGAAATGAAGGGGGAAGGACATATTGCGCGCACAGGGCGCAGTATGTCCGGGGCAAAGTTCAAGCAAGTCGCCCAACACCGGCATGTATAGAGTGAGAACGGCACAAGATGGAGGGGGGCTGGAGGGACAGGAGGTATGTGCTGCTTACTACCAACACAGTGCTGCAATCATTTTTACCACAACCCTTCGGTTGTGGTAATACTTTAAAGTAACTGTGCACATAAAAAATTGTTTTTGCTTTGTACCTCCCCTTAAGGAAGGTTTGGAAAACTGCATGCCATAAGGGGTGCCTGGAGGTTAGAGGGAGCGCAATTGGTTACCTACCGGGGGGGGGGGGGTAGCTTGCGTAGCCCCCGTTCTTGTGATGGTTGCCAATAAGGCCGGGAGCAAGCTTCAGACGCAGTCCTTCGAAATGTGGCCAGCTGTCTGAAGCTTGCCCCCGGCCTTATTGGCAATGCATGCCAGGAGCAGCTAGATTGTGAATTCCACTGAGGACAGTGAATGACATAACTATGTACTCTGAAATGTGCTGCAGAAGATGTCAGCGCTATAAAAAATACATAATATAATAATAATAATAATATGGTAGGACATTAGACTATGACTATGGCAGGATTAGATTGTGAGCTCCTCTGAAGACAGTCAGTAACCAGTGCTGCTCGGATACCACTTTTCACTATCTGGAACTAATTTGGATCCGGATACCCCTCTATCCGATCTGGGTCGGATATTTGGATCAAACATTTTCCAATCCGACCGCAATATCCGACAGATTCGTATATCCGGATGGGAAACCAGAAGTGGCCTTTATATTGCTTTAAAAATGTTTTTTTTAGAGTATATGAGGCATGTAGCATCATTATTTTGTAAAGGGAAACACTCATTGATGATGTGGGGACTTAAAATAACCCCCCACAAAAAAACAAAAAAAATGGCTGTCAATTAACATCAGGACTAGGTTCCAGGTAGCGGTCGTACTGCCGCAGTTGGGGCCTCCCCACAACTTGGACAGCACAGACATTTCCAAAAAAATAACACAGCTATTGTGTTCAGAGAATCGCTATGGCGCCTTGTGTTGGTACTGTAAGACCGTGCACCGAGGGGTAACCCCAGGATACAGCGAAGTCACGGAACAAGGAAGGCGACACAGACACCAGCTTAGTGCAACCAAAACTTTCTTTACTGGAAAGTATTAACAGGAACAGATACAAACACAACAATATTTGCAATACACAGAGTACCCTATACCCCAGAGTCCCCACTTCTGTCCAACAGGACACCTCTACCTGATGGCAGTTTACAGCAGAGCCTCCAAGTCATGCTGAACTGCAGAATCACTCTTAGCCATTAGCAGACACAGCAGAGTGAACAAGTCGTGCTGAACTGCAGGATCAACCCTAGTCGTTGGCAGTAACAGCAGAGATTCAAATCTTGTTGCACTGCAGTATCAACCCAGTGTCACCTGCTAAAAACAGTTCCTAACTATCTACCTAAAGCAGGCCTAAGTCTCAGTTTCTTCAGGTACCGTACCACAAAAAAACAGTTTAATGAAAACACAAGAACCAGGGTTCACTGACCTGTTCCTACTTGATATCAGCAGATGCCTCTCTTCAGGAAAGCCTCAGGCCTGCGACCGCACTTGCAGCCTTGATGGGTAGCTGGCGTAGAATCCTAAGCTCAGGGCAGCTAACTGGGAACAATCTCCACTCCAGCAAGCAGGATTCAAGGATAAAACAGTGATCAGCCTCTCTGCAGCTTGGGTGGATCCAGATTGTTCTTTTTTACAGACAGCTCTCCACAAAAACAACCATGTCTGTCTCTGTCTTTTCTTCCTGGTCTCTCTAGAGCTGCCAGGCCCAACCTCTCAGCTTGTTCATCCCTCAGCAGGATTGGGTTATAACTTTTAATACAGGCGGCATCTAGTGGCCAAAATGCAAACTGTCACTTCAGAACTTAATTCAGGCAAGATTATTGACAATCTCACAGTACCACGGTACAGGTAAAACATTAAAAAAGGAGAGGTTCTAGGAAGCGGTCGTACTGCCGCAGTTGGGGCCTCCCCACAACTCGGACAGCACAGACACCTCCCAAAAAATTACATAGCTATTGAGTTCAGAGAATTGCTATGGCACCTAGTGTTGGTACCACGGCACAGGTAAAACATTCAAAAAGGTGAGGTTCCAGGAAGCGGTCGTACTGCTGCAGTTGGGGCCTCCCCACAACTCGGACAGCACAGTCTTTTTTTCCTGGTCTCTCTAGAGCTGCCAGGCCCAACCTCTCAGCATGTTCATCCCTCAGCAGGATTATGTTATAACTTTTAATACAGGCGGCATCTAGTGGCCAAAATGCAAACTGTCACTTCAGAACTTAATTCAGGAAAGATTATTGACAATCTCACATGCCACCCCACTTGAAGTTGTCGTCCTCGGCAACCTTCCCCAAACAAACTCATCTCGTGCATAGCGCTGTGGAGGCACACCAACATTACGCCTCGCCGACTTTCGCAGCGTGGGGGGCTCAGAAACATCGGGTATGTCAGGCATATGTGGTAAGGGAGGAGCTTTTGACTGCTCGGCATTACACCTAGGTGGTAAACCCACCACAACCGGAGCCCCTGCAGACATCTGGGCAGGGATAACCCACCATTCCTCTTCCTCCTCATGTGAGGCATTTTCCCCCATACTCTCAACATGCGGAGGTGCCTCCTCCTCACACACTGGCTCCTCAAAATGACAATGCCTCAACATATTACGGTGCAAGTTTCATGAGGGTCCCCCTGTCCCTACCGGCTCTACCTCATAGACCGGAATAGCAGGGTCAACCTTTCCTTTCACTGTGTACGGAACTGCCTCCCACCGCCCATCCAACTTTCCAGACGGCCGTTTGGCTTTGACCATGACTCTGTCACCCGGGGCAAACCCATCCCTTAGTACTGGTTTTGGATTAGGGTGTATCACTCGTCCCAGGCACTCCCCCACAACCTTGTGCACCACTGTAAGGCGGTGGCGGTGCTCCTGCACCCATGCAGTGGTACTTCTTGGTTGTGGTTCCATTGGATTGGGCATGTGGAGGTTTTCAATCTCCCGTCCGGCTCTCCCAAACATGAGCATGTGTGGGGAGTACCCGGCAGTACTATGTACCCTATTGCTATAGGCCCACATCAACTCAAGCAGGTACTCGGGCCACCGAGCCTTTTGACTATCCTCTAGAGTCCGCAACATCTGGAGCAAAGTGCGGTTGAAACGTTCGCAAGCCCCGTTTCCTTGGGGGTGATACGGTGTGTACAACTCATTCATGAGAGTACCCTGGAAACATGCCCCCTGGTCCGAATGTATTCTCTGTGGACACCCAAACACCTGTATAAAGTGTTTGCAGACCGCTTCAGCAGCCGACTCTGCTCTCTGGTCCCTGGTGGGTACAGCTACTGCATACTTTGTGAAATGGTCTGTCATGACTAGACAGTATGAGTGTCCCGAAGTAGAGTACCCAATTTGCACATAGTCTATCATAAGAAGCTCTAGTGGTGCTGAGGTGTAGAGGGCCTGTACAGGAGCCCGCTGTTCAGTGCTGTTACTCAGCCCGCAAAGTCGACACCTAAGACATGCAGTGGCCACCATGTCACCCAGATCTGCACAATATACCAGACGTTGGAGCCACTTGAATGTCTTTTTCATGAGCTTCCCTGGCGGCCTCTGACCCCAATGACATGGGGATGACAATCTGTTGTCGGTGCTGCAGTTCTGACTGTAAGTCACAAGAGGCCCCGAGTAACTGTCAGCTTGTCCCATTGCCTCAGCAACTTTTGACCCTCTGGGGTCAGGCCAGCCCGCTCTTCTGGCCGAGGCCATATCTTGTTCCAAACTCACTCTTTTACTTTTCACAAATCTGGGCAGGCATTCTGGACTCTCTCCCAATCAGCCAGCGTTTTTCCCAGCACCAGAGTCATCCCAGATGCCACCCCACTTGTATGTGCCACATCCTGGAACATAGGTAGGCGACCTAGGTCAGGAGTTTCAATGTCTTCTAACTCCTTATCGATTCTCTGAGCTGACTGTCCTACAGGGACCCAGGAGAGTGCATCGGCATTGCCATTCTCCCTACCGGACCGGAACTTGATGCGATAATTGTACTTGGAAAGGCAGGCCATCCATCTCTGCTCGAGTGCACCGAGCTTGGCATTCTCCAGATGTGCCAACGGATTATTATCCGTCATCACAGTTACTTCTGCACCTGTCAGGTACTCGGCAAACCTTTCAGTCATGGCCCACACCAGCGCCAGTAGTTCCAGTTTAAAGGAGCTGTAGTTATCAGGGTTGCGCTCTGAGTCTCTCAGGGACCGGCTACCATAGGCGATTACTCTTTCCCATCCATCCTGGACTTGGGATAACACAGCCCCCAGACCATGAAGGCTTTTGTCAGTGTATAGCAGGAATGGGGTGTCGAACCGTGCATAAGCCAAGATCGGGGCACTGATCACCGACTCCTTCACCGCTTCAAAAGCCCGAGGTCCCCAGTTAATGGGACGCTTCTTTGGGCCCCCAGCTGTGCCCCTTAGTAACTCGTTTAATGGGCCCACCAGATGGGCAAACTTGGGTATAAACCTCCGGTAGTAGCCGGCCAGTCCCAATAACGCCCACACCTCTCGCAGTGTACTGGGTTGGGGCCACTTCTGGACAGCCTCTACCTTGTTGGGGGCTTCACTCCCTCCGAGGTGACTACATGTCCTAAGTACTCTATCTGCTGTAGGAACAGTTGGCATTTCTTGGGCTTGATCTTGAGCCCATGCTCTTGTAGTCGTCCGAGGACTTGTCGTAGCTTCTGGAGGTGATCTTCAAAGGAGGCCCCAAACACTACTATGTCATCCAGGTATATCAATACTGACTCAAAATTGAGATCTTCCAGACAGTGCTCCATCAATCGCTGGAATGTTCCCGGAGCATTTCTAGAGACCGAATGGCATCCGATTAAACTCATAGAGCCCCATAGGTAGAATGAAGGCTGTCTTGGCTTTATCTTTCTTGGCCACCGGCACCTGCCAATACCCACTAGCCAGGTCAAGAGTCAAGAAGAAGTTTGCTTGACTTAGGGCTGACAATGACTCCTCAATCCACAGAAGGAGGTAGGCATCCCGGACGGTCTGAGCATTCAGCTTCCGGTAATCCACGCAGAACCGGAGACTCCCATCTTTCTTCCGCACTAAAACTACTGGAGCAGCCCAAGAGCTCTGACTCTCCTGGATCACCCGGTTTTCCAACATGCTGGCCACCGTATTTTTCACCTCCTGGTACATCTCAGGTGGGATTTGCCGGTAACATTTCCTGTTCAGTGCAGCATCGCCAGTCGGGATTTCGTGTTCGATGGCAACAGCACACCCAAAGTCTTCATCATGTCTCGAGAAGGCTTCTTGAAACTCCCAAAGGGTTTCTTCCAACAGTTTTTGTTCCCCCGGAGTCAGGGTCCGGCAATCCACTCCCATCCAGCCATGATCATTCGACGGTTCCATTCTGCTGTTGGGGTTTCCTTTTGATGAGTCTCCACAGCATAGGACCAGGCTGATCTCCTATCAGGCTGTAGTGTGAAACCCCTCCGTCGAACAATACCACCCTCAAACACATAGACTGCGGCCAGCAAGGTGTTTCTGGGGACGGTCAATTCACAGTCCACCACATTGCGGCAGCGTACGGGTACACATCCATCCTTCACAATGGCCAGGGCCCGGGCCACCAGCGGATGAGTCGATGGTTCTCCCTGATAAGTGGGCTCAATCAGGACCTCCAGTCCATTCAACCTTCGTCCAGCCCCCACCGGCAGCATTAGCACTCGTTCTTGTCGAGGTGGGATCTTCACCGGGGGAACTCCGTGGCACCCTGACCTTTCCAATGGGCCGACCAAATAGGTTACTCTTTTGCAGGCTACAGCTTCTCACCATCTGTTGTAAAAGCTTCTGAGTAGGCTGGTGCGTGGTGGCCCGTTGCCAGTACTTTGGCCCTTCCTTGGCATAGAGCTGGTGGTCTAAGTCTCTCAATACATTCATACTCAGGGTCACATCCATTCCTTTCCGTGACGAATGGTCAACCAGCACGACCTCCTTCTTGCCAATGTCTTGTCCAAACAGTCTGACCTGCATCCAGACTATTCCTCGGACATCCATCTCCCTGTTATTGGCATCAGCCCCCTGTTCTTCCCTTCTCCCTCTTGAGACGCTCTCTGGCCACATCGCTTTAGGCAGCTGCATACCTTCCTAACATCACGCCACCTCGTTATTTACTGAGGCCCAGATGTCTATTTATATAGAGGACAGGGCACCACACCTAATCTATGCCCTTGCCTATCCCCATTATTACTATCTATCTCTCCCATTTCTTTGTCTTATTTTTTGTCTGTTCTACTACATCACCTCTAAACCAGGCATATATATATATATATACTCATGTAAGAAGTCTATAAGAACTATTTATTTATGTGTTTTTTATACTGTGTAAGTGATTCTTTGCATTTTTATATGATGATTCTTTTTGGTTTCTAAATGTATTGTATGGGTCTACTAAAGATCTGATATAGTGTTCTTTGCTTTTATACCAACCAATAGTATATCACATAGGTATGTGAAAAACATAGACAGATTTGCACATAAGTACCGTATGTATTTTGTCCAATGTTGTTTGTTTTTAATCTAAATGGTGCTGAGTGGTCTGAGCGCTACTTCTTGTTTTATTTCAAGGCACTCACTTGACCTGAGGAAGCGGCTTCACGCCGAGAAACGCGTTGTCACAGTGCTGTTCGCATTTAATAAATGAAAACATATTCAATCTTATTATGAGTCAAATTCTCAAATTTCTCTAATCATTGAGAGCATGTGTCTTTCGGTACATGCTCTAATATAATTTATACACATTTTCCTATTGGACGCCTCCTTTCCTCTTAATTCACATACGATACCCTACTTAGTAGGGTCTTCGTTCTCGCTTTTATAGCGAGCCGAATATTTTTTCATTTGGAGTTGCGACCGATACCTAGCAAGAAAAGGCCGAGTGGGGACGGTACTTCCCCATCTGCGCTAACGAGTGGTTGCCTCCTTGGAGCAACCCAGATTTGTGAGTGTATTTTCACCAGATTTACTTCACCTTATACCCAGCAAGACGATATTACACTAGATCGGGCTCCCGGGGGTCGGGTGCATTTTTGTTTGTGTTTCTCCAACCCTAGTCGTTGGTGGTAACAGCAGAGCCTCAAGTCTTGCTGCACTGCAGTATCAACCCAGTGTCATCTGCTAAAAGCAGTTCCTAACTATCAACCTAAAGCAGGCCTAAGTCTCAGTTTCTTCAGGTACCGTACCACAAAAACAATAGTTTAATGAAAACACAAGAACCCGGGTTCACTGACCTGTTCCTTGTAATGATTGGTGTAGCAACACAGACGTCTGATTATGTGTTATCTGCAGTATCACCGATAATACAGACGCTATACCTGATTATGTGGTGATCTGCAGAATCACCAATAATGCAAGTATTGTACAAGATACAGAGGTGCCAAAAGAATAAAAGGTAATTAAATGAACTTAACACGTTGCATTGTTTTTTGGAGTTCCGAATAAATTGTTGACTGTCTGAATTGCAGTCCTTGCCTGTGTCTGTTTGGAGGGGGTAAGACCACCGCTGCCTCCTCTGTTTAACCAGTTGGTTTTTTAAGTTCATTTAATTACCTTTTATTCTTTTGGCGCCTCTGTATCTTGTACACTACATTGAGTCCACCCTGGGTGGAGGGTTGTTACCCTATTTTCCTGTCTACAGAGAGCGACTTTTTATTCCTGAGTGGGGTCAGGATTGTTCTCCCCACCTGCCTATACAGTGGTTGCCTATTGGTAACCCTGGTTTGTAAGTATCATTTTAACTTCTCATTTATTTTGTTGTCCCCAAGACGAATTACACTATTGGGGCTCTTGGTGTCCCTCTGCTTTAATAATGCAAGTATAGCTAGCAGAATAGCAAGGGGTATAGTGCTTGGTGCAACAGTAACTGAACAGTTTGACTAGACCTCACCAGAGGAGCTGGTGGGTACTATTGGTGAGCACCTCACCAGTGACAAGGGCTCACTGGTGAGTACAATTAGCGAACACCTCACCACAGGAGCTGGTGGGTACTATCAGTGAACACCTCACCAGAGGAACTGGTGGGTACTATTAGTGAGCACCTCACCAGTGACAAGGGCTCACTGGTGAGTAGAATGGTCAGACAGGCTAGGATCGGTAACAGATAGGCAGGAACAGTACAGAGTCGACAGGCAAGAGAGTAGTGATAATTCAGGCAGAGTTCAGCAACAGAGTCAGATGGGCAGAGGTACAGAATTGAGTAGCAAGAGCAAGGTCAGAGATTAGCGTTATTCAAAGGAAAACAGAATGGTGTGGCACTTCTCCTTTAAGAGGTGTACTGCTTCCAGTTTCTGAGCGAGTTTGGTGTGGCCGAAGTGGTCAATCTGTTGCTGACAGGCTGTATGCTGCATGTGATGCTTACATAAGACGTGTGCTCCGCTCTAACAGTTGAAGGAAGGAACTTGAACATTGCATAAAAAGAAACAGGATGCGTGCATCTTCCGTCTATAGCATATACATTTATTGCCAGTGTTCAACATTCAAGTGAATTCTGTGCATAGCATCATTCCATCGTTGCATAAACAACTTGTAAATATTAAAGATGTGGTATCTTACAGTTCCTGGTACTAGCCTGTCAGCATGGGAGGTGGGAGTGCGGGACAGATGTGGGCCTGGCGACGGCCATTTCGCGTCCTCCTGGACGCTTGGTCACGCCGTGTTCCACTAGTGGAACACGTGGAACACGGCGTGACCAAGCGTCCAGGAGGACGCGAAATGGCCGTCGCCAGGCCCACATCTGTCCCGCACTCCCACCTCCCATGCTGACAGGCTAGTACCAGGAACTGTAAGGTACCACATCTTTAATATTTACAAGTTGTTTATGCAACGATGGAATGATGCTATGCACAGAATTCACTTGAATGTTGAACACTGGCAATAAATGTATATGCTATAGACGGAAGATGCACGCATCCTGTTTCTTTTTATGCAAAGGTCAGAGATTAGCCAGAGTCATACACAGAATATCAAAATATACAACAATACAATAATCCTAGTCTTGTGTGAAATCCCTGGTTTCCTACAAGATCAAAGCACACCGGATACTGTCTAAGGTCTGAGCGCTAACACATAAGCATTCGCAACAGCAGACCATTTGCGAGTGAAAACCGAAGGCTTTTGAAGCAGAGGAGACCCCACGGCCGCGCCCACTCCAATCAGCCAATCCAGTGCGCCGTGAGTCACCTCTGACGTCAGCCAACCGGTTGGTCAGCTGACGCGCCTCCTCCCCGCATAAAGGTCCTGTCTACGCGCGCACGATACAGCAACCCTCTGGGCAAAAGACAATCCCGTCCTCGGCGTACTAGATGCCAGAGGAATGGGCAAACTCCCTGAGCAGGAAAGCGAGGCGGCTGCGGAGACACCCCGCGTGCCCGCAGCCGTTGCTTCAGAGAATGTTACATTCCTACTTGGTATCAGCAGATGCCTCTCTTCAGGACAGCTTCAGGCCTGCAACCACACTTGCAGCCTTGATGGGGAGCTGGCGTAGAATCCTAAGCTCAGGGCAGCTAACTGGGAACAATCTCCACTCCAGCAAGCAGGATTCAAGGAGAAAACAGTGATCAGCCTCTCTGCAGCTTGGATGGATCCAGATTGTCCTTTTCACAGACAGCTCTCCACAAAAACAACCATGTCTGTCTCTGTCTTTTCTTCCTGGTCTCTCTAGAGCGCGTACGTTAAAAAGGGGCGCTGGGAAAAAAGGGCGCCGGGTTTTTAACGATAAGCATGGATAACGTTTAAAAATGTATTGTACTGTATTTCGTTTAAAAGTAATGTTTTTTAACGTTATAAATCATTAAATAATGTGCATTAAATCGGCAATTGTAAAAACGTTAATCTTTCGTTTAAATAGTGAAACGTATAATAACGTTTAAAAAAAATTACTAAGTAACCCTCCCTGTACCTACCCCTAACCCCTAGACACCCCTGTTGATGCCTAAACCTAAGACCCCCCCTGTTGGTGCCTAAGTAACCCTCCCTGTACCTACCCCTAACCCCTAGACCCCCCTGTTAGTGCCTAAACCTAAGACCCCCCTGTTGGTGCCTAAACCTAAGACCCCCCTGTTAGTGCCTAAACCTAAGACCCCCCTGTTGGTGCCTAAACCTAAGACCCCCCTGTTGGTGCCTAAACCTAAGACCCCCCTGTTGGTTTTTTCGTTTAAAAATAATGTAAAAAAAAAAAAAATAAAGTACTGTTTTTCGTTTAAAAATAATGTTTGGAAAAAATATTGTACTGTTTTTCATTTAAAAATAATATTTAAAAATGTATAAATCATTAAATAATATGTAATCATGAGAAACAGTAATAAAACATTAAGTCTCCGGGCGCCGCTTTTAAAACGTTAGTTTTCTCCGGCGCCCTTTTTTCCTATCGGGCGCCCATTAAACGATATTTATTATAGGAGTGAATGGCGGCGCCCGATTTGTCCACTAGCCTCAGGCGCCCGAATTTACTGTTTCCCTCTAGAGCTGCCAGGCCCAACCTCTCAGCTTGTTCATCCCTCAGCAGGATTGGGTTATAACTTTTAATACAGGCGGCATCTAGTGGCCAAAATGCAAACTGTCACTTCAGAACTTAATTCAGGCAAGATTATTGACAATCTCACAGTACCACGGCACAGGTAAAACATTAAAAAAGGAGAGGTTCTAGGAAGCGGTCGTACTGCCGCAGTTGGGGCCTCCCCACAACTCGGACAGCACAGACACCTCCCTAAAAATTACATAGCTATTGAGTTCAGAGAATTGCTATGGCACCTAGTGTTGGTACCATGGCACAGGCAGGGCCGGGCCGAGGCATAGGCTGGAGAGGCTCCAGCCTCAGGGCGCAGTGTAGGAGGGGGCGCAAAATTCATTCAGCTGTCATTCCTAATTGTGTTTGAAGCAGAAATAAATAAGAAAAGGGGATACATGGCAGTGACTGCAAGCCAGATAACTAGATATTAAGGTGTTGGGGAGGTTGTGGGCCCTGTGGCGCCTCTTAGTCTAATAGCAATCAGTGTGTGACGGCTGGGGTGGGAGGGATGGAGGGGCGCACTTTGGTGTCTCAGCCTTGGGTGCCACAGGACCTTTTCCCGGCTCTGGGCACAGGTAAAACATTCAAAAAGGTGAGGTTCCAGGAAGCGGTCGTACTGCTGCAGTTGGGGCCTCCCCACAACTCGGACAGCACAGACACCTCCAAAAAAATTACACAGCTATTGTGTTCAGAGAATTGCTATGGCACCTAGTGTTGGTACCATGGTACAGGTAAAACATTAAAAAAGGAGAGGTTCCAGGAAGCGGTCGTACAGCTGCAGTTGGGGCCTCCCCACAACTCAGACAGCACAGACACCTCCAAAAAAATTACACAGCTATTGTGTTTACATAGTTCACCATGGCAAATTTGCACCTGGTTTAATGAAGATGGGGTCAGGAGGTTGTGGTGGTAAAGGGTGGTGAAGCAGGCACAGTGATTCCCACTCAGCCACTTCATTTCCCCCTCTTGCCAATAACAGGGGCTAGGAACTCACCAACTGCCCAAGCCTGGTTAATTTTTAAAAAAGTCAATCTGTTCACAGACTGGGTGGACAGACAAGAGCGCTTCTCAGTGACAACGCCACCAGCCGCACTGAAGCACCTTTCTGACAGCACGCTGAAAGGCGGGCAGGACAGCACTTCCAGGGCGTACTGCGCCAGCTCGCTCCAGATATCCAGGTGCTTGACCCAGTACTCCAAGGGGTCCACAGGGGTGTCGGTGTCAAGCCTGCTGTAGGACCCCATGTAGTCGGCAACCACCATCGGGGTCAGGTGCTGGTTCTGGCTGGATGCTGCTGCAGGCACCTCCTCTGCAGGCAGCGGTACTGGCGTGGCATAGAGCGCCTTTGTTAGAGACAGCAGGTTTGTTGGGCGCCTGCTGCTGCTGGATGCAGACACCTGTTGCTGTGATGGCTGGACTGTGACAGCAGGGGGGGTGGGAGTCAGGGAGAAGGCTTCCTCCAAGCACCGAACCAGAATCCGCTGCAAGTCCCTCATTCGGCGCACAGGGTCTCCTTCTACAGACAGGAACTGAGCCAGCTTCCCCTTCAGCCGTGGGTCCAGCATCAGGGTGAACCAGATGTCCTCTCGAGCACGTATCTGCTTCATCCTTGGGTCTTTGTGCAGGCACTGCAGCATGTGCGCTGCCATGGGGAAGAGCCATCTCTGCTGACCCATCATCTTCTGCCCTGCTGACAGTGCTGTCCTCCTCCTCTGATTCCTGAGCCTCATCCTGCTCTTTCCACCCCCGCACCACTGCAGCTGCACTCCGTTGTGCCCCTTCCTCTTCAAGGTCAGGGACCTCCAACTCCTCCAATTCCTCCTCCTGCTGCACAGAGGTGGACTGCGAAGGTTGCTGCTGCTGTTGCTCCTGCTGGATCAAGGCTTCCTCTCCCACTCCAGCAGAGCATTGAGAGCTTTTTCCAGCATGCACACCATGGTCATTCACTCAGACAGCGACGTATGGTCCTGGCTGACCATGTTGGTGGCCTCCAGGGAGGGTGCCAGCACCAAGCACACCAGCTGCATTTTTCCCCAATCAGCACTGAGGATGATGTCCGGGAGGTGGGTGGTGCCGGTCTCGGACATGTTGGCCTCCATGGTGGCTTTGGCCAGGTAGAGATGACAACCCGCCTCTGTTCAACCAGACGTTCACACATTGCCAGGGTGGAATTCCAGCGTGTTGGAACGTCTATGATGAGCCAGTGCCGTGGGAGGTTCAGCTCCAGCTGCACGGCTTCCAAGGACGCTGTGGCACCACCCGAGCGGCGAAAATGACCCACGGTTTTCCTTGCCGCTCCCAAAAGAGTGTCCATCCCCTGGTAGGTGCACAGGAATTTCTGCACTACCAGGTTCAGGAAGTGGGCCAGACAGGGGATGTGGGTGAGGTTTCCCCGGTGGATGGCGGCAACCAGGTTTGCCCCATTGTCGGCCACTACCTCTCCGACTCTGAGGCCTCTGGGGGTCAGCCAACTCCTCTCCTGCTCTCGTAGTTTGGCCGGGACGTGGTCTGCCATAAGCTTGTTCTTCCCCAGGGTGTCCATCTGCAGCAGCGCTTGGTAGTGGTGAGCCTTCACGCTGCTGCTGAAGTGGGGGTGTTTGGCGGCGGATTTGCTGGAGGATGGAACCGGATCAGAGCTGGAACCTGCTGCACTTCCCCTGACCCTGCTGCGTGGTGGCACCACCCACTGGGGTGATGCTGCTGCTGTCCCCTCCTCACCCCCTTCCACCAAACTGACCCAGTGCGCGGTGAAAGAGAGGTACCGGCCTGTCCCAAACCGGCTTTACCATGAGTCCATGGTCACATGGATGTGCGCACCCACCACATGACCCAGCCCACGCTCCATTCACAAAGCGGTGCAGTGCTGGGATGGCCGTGCGTGCAAAGTAGTTCCGGCTGGGGATTGGCGAATCCGGCGCTGCGCACTGCAGGAACACACGCATCTGGCTCCCCTCCTGCACAAAGGAGTACGGGAGGAGCTGGGAGGACATGGCCCATGTAAGAAAGCCGTTCAGCTGGCGTATGCGACGGCTGCCGGGAGGCTTAGCCCTGACCACAAAAGAGTCACTCAGCAGAGTCTGGTGGTGGTGGCGTTTTGTGCTTGCATGGGAAGCTGAGGAGGGAGCAGAGGAGACCACTGAGGAGGACTGGCTGCCTGAACAGGCCTCAGTGTGAGCAAGAGTGGCAAAGGGGGTTATGGTGCTCTGACCTCTGCAAGGGCCAGCGCCAGCTTCCTTCAGCCTCTTGAATTCCAAATGCTCAGTTTGGTGTTTATTGGCCAGATGTTTGATGAAGCTGGAGGTGCCATAAGTGGAGGGGTTAGACTCTCTGCTCAGCTTCACATGGCATACATTGCAAGTTACAAACTTGCTATCAAGTGAGGGCAGATGGAAAAACTGCCATATTGGGGATTGCAGTTTGCCCTTACGTCGCTCAGAATGGGATGCTGATTTTCTCCCAGTGGTGGTTGGGGCCTGGGGTTGAGTGGTGCGGCCGGTGGTAGTAGTGCCACTGGCAGATGGAGCAGCAGGCTGTGGGTCACGCATTCCATGCCCACTGCTGCTCCTGCCAATCCCTGCAATGCTGATCCTGCGTGCCAGAACCACTGAATCCTCCTCCTCAGAGTCAGAGCTGACAGCCCCCTCCAGTCGCTGGTAGTCCGGTTCCTTCACCTCATCATCAAGATCAAACTCCCCCTCCTCAAACAACTGCTGGGATGATGAGCCCACCTTAAACTCCTCTTCTGCTGACCCATCATGGATGGACTCCCCCCAATAACCACCGTCACCATCTCAGACTCTTCCCCAAAGACGTCCACAATGTGTTTTGTAGGGCAGATGGTGGCCTCACTGTCCTGCTCATCGTCATCCACCATCAGCTGCATCACAGGCGCGGCGTCTTTCTCCTCCAATTTGCGCCGTTCACCCTGCTTGAAAATGGCCGCAACACGCTGCTGCGTCTCTGCAACGTGACTCCCCCTAACAGCTGGACGGCCAGTGGGTAGCGGCGGAATGGAGACTGATGCGGCAGAACTGCTGACGGAGGCCGCAATGTTGCTCCCTCTCCTCTTGGCCTTGCTACTCCTCCCCCGGCTGCCAGTGCCAGACATAGTACAAGACTGTTGATGACGTCACAGATGATGATGATACTTGTACTTTATTAGCAGGCTTGGACTGTGAATCAGCATGGAGTGACAGACAGCAGAGTACAACAGGACGCACTGACACTGCTCAGTCAGCAGCACAGCAATAATCTGTAGTAGCTAACACAGTACTACTCTCACTCTCTAACAACTAATAGCACTGCACTAACTACACAATATAACACAGTAATCCTACCTACCTATACTGTGTAACTACTAAGGCTAATAGCAGGCCAGCCAGCAGCAAGAGGCTTGAACTGTGTGCACACACAGCAGCAGCACACAGACAAAGACACAGGACCTAACTAGCAGGCAGCTGCTGCAGCTGAAAGACTGACTGACAGACTGACACTAACAAACTATACACAGACTAGATAACTACAACACAGTATAACAATAGTGTAGTGAAGGTGTTTAAAGGGACTCCGAGCAGTGCAGAAACTATGGAAAGATGCATATCATTTTAAAGCTCTCTTTCTCCTCTTTCCAATGATATATAAAGCGCTTTTAGTTTTCGCTATTTTCGCGATTGAAATTGCTGCGGCCGCGATTTCAATCGCGAAAATAAAGAAAACTAAAAGGCGTAGAGCGACGATTTATGTGTCACCAGAAAGAGGAGAAAGAGAGCTTTAAAATGATATCAATCAAGCCATAGTTATATTGTATTACACAGGCCGACACTTTTCCCAGTGTCAGCAGCTCCATTCAGCAGAAAAAGTCGGCCTGTGTAATACAATGTAACTATGGAAAGATGGATATCATTTTAAAGCTCTCTTTCTCCTCTTTCTGGCGACACCGAAATCGTTGCCCTACGCCTTTTAGTTTTCTTTATTTTCGCGATTGAAATTGCAGCCGCGGCAATTTCAATCGCGAAAATAGTGAAAACTAAAAGGCGTAGGGCGGTGGTTTATATATCATTGGAAAGAGGAGAAAGAGAGCTTTAAAATGATATGCATATTTCCATAGTTTCTGCACTGCTCGGAGTCCCTTTAAGTGTAAAAACGCTGGGTTTAGCAAGGACGAGATTCTCATCATGGCCCCCTCCTTATATACAGGAGGAGCAAGAAGTTTTGAATCAGGATGATACCATTTATTGGCTAACTTAGAGATGGATAAACAGTGAGCTTTCGACTTCTAAAAAGCCTTTCTTCGGACTGGTTCCTGATCAAAACTGAAAAACACAGCTTATATACACTGACATACAGAGGAGAAACATTCTTTAGCAAACATAAATGTAATTAGATGCCTTAACTGTTAGGCCCGGTTCACATTAGCAGTCGCCGTCCGGTATCGCCGTGCCGGAGCCGGACCGCATGCAGAACGGACGGAACGGACGCACGGCATAGCAATGAAAGCCTATGCGTCCGTTCACATGCGTCCGTTTCGTCCGGACCGGATCCGAACCGGATCCGGACTCCGGCATAAGACCCAACATGCGCTATTTTTTGGCTCCTCCGGCAGCCGTATCCGAAGCGGAGCCGGACTGCACCATCCGGCCAATACAAACCAATGAGAACCGGAGAGCGCACAACACACTGGCTAAAAATCCGGATGTTCTACCCCACTTCCTATGTGTATTGGAGCGGCGATTTTGGATGGGGACACATGGGCAAGCATTTTGGAGTGGAGCAGCAGTGACTTTAAACGTGCTGGAGATGTTGGCAGTATGTCGGAGGTGGAGGTGAGTGCTAAACAGCGGAGGGCCTGATTCCACAGGTCCACCTTCTGCTGACCTCCCAGACCCCAACATTTTTATTCGGTTTCTACTATCTTTTGCCAAACGGATCCGGATCGCATCCTGATGAACACCTGATGCAACCTGACCGGATCCGGATCGGATCCGGATCAGAACCGTACGGTTCCGATCCGGTCAGGTCATCCGGTCCGTTTGGCAGGGAACCGCAAGTGTGAACCGGCCCTTACTGAGGAGGCTTTCCCAGGCATCCTATCTAAACTGATAAGATCAATAGAATCCTCAACATGACATAAAGCAGACTCTGTTGATAGGGAGACATCGTAAATTCCGAATTCAAATGGTGACTGGCCTGGTTACATGCACCATTAATTCTAAGCTTAAGAGAATTGTGGCATTTAAAGCCAGCACCTGAAAGCAAATAAAATGAATAATGACAGTGAATTCCATCTTACACAGCATATGGCACAAAAATGAATGAAAAGATAGATAAATTAAAATTAAAGGAATTGTGGCATTTAAAACCCATCGTACCAGCACAAGAAGTTAGAGTCCTTGTTTAAACCATCTTCTACAGTTTTGAACCAATGTATAAACTTAGTTTCTTGTGTTAGTCTCATGTTTCCCGATTTGAAGCCACCCATTAATACAGTGACGCGAAAATCGCTTAAACTGTGTCCAGGTAAACAAAAGTGTGTTGGTATTGGGAGATCAGTATATTTTGTAATATCCTTTTTCCTGCTGTTAATAGTGGATCTGTGGTGTGTCATGCGATCACGCAGTGGTTGACTTGTTTCTCCCACATAAATTCCTTTGGGGCATTTTGCACACATGATTATGTATACCACATTAGATGAGTCGCAGGAAAAGGTGCCTTGTACTTTGTATTCCTGTTGTGTACCTGGTATTAGTATCCTGTCAGTGGAATGGATGTGTTTACAGGTCCCACACGTTTTCTCTCGGCAGGGGAATGTTCCATTCTGTTCTTGCCTATTTAAGGCACTCCTCACTATCATCTGCTTAAGATTGGGTGGCTGTCGGAACGCTAGGAGGGGAGGTTCAGGGAATATCTTTCTCAGTCTCTGATCCTTATGTAGAACAGGATGAAGTTCTTTTGCAATCTTTCTTAAGATTTCCAGGCGTGGGTTGTAGGTTACTACCAGTGGGACACGGCTCTCTTCCTGGCAGTAGAGGCTTGTACTCCAGGAGCTGAGTCCTAGGGATGTTGTTAGCTTTCTTGATTTGGGTCTCAGCCATTTGAGGATTGTATCCCTGTTTTATGAAATTCTTCTTCAGGTAATCCAGGTGTTTGTCTTTGTCATCCTTGTCAGAACAGATCCGATTGCATCTTATTGCCTGGCTGTAAATTATAGAACTCTTTATATGTTTGGGGTGGAAACTGTCATACCTGAGGTATGTGGGACGATCCGTCGGTTTGCGGTACATGGACGTTTGTAAGCTGTTCTCTCTGTTGTATATGGTGGTGTCAAAAAAGTTAATCTCCCTGTGAGAGTAGCTCAATTTCAGTTTGATTATGGGATGGAAGGCATTGAAGTTCCTGTGAAATTGGATAAGATCCTCCTCACTTGCAGACCAGATGATCAAGATGTCGTCGATAAAACGGAAGTAGGCCATGGGTTTTATATGACAAGTATTCAGGTATTCTTCTTCAATCTTTGCCATGAAGAGATTTGCGTACTGCGGTGCAAACCGTGAGCCCATTGCCACTCCCTTTTGCTGTAAATAGAGGTCCTCCCCAAAAGTGAAATAATTGTGGGTGAGAACGAATCTCATTAGTCCAGCAATTGAGTTTATAGGTGTGCCCAAACCTTGAAGATATTTGCGACAGGCCGCAATACCATCATTGTGAAGAATGTTGGTGTACAGAGACTCTACATCCATAGTGACAAGAATGGTGCCTCCAGGCACTGGGCCAAGGGCCTAACATAATAATAATATGTAGGACATTAGACTATGACTATAGCAGGATTAGATTGTGAGCTCCTCTGAGGACAGTCAGTGACATGAATATGTACTCTTTAAAGTGCTGGAGGAGATGTCAGAGCAGTGGCGTCCCTACCATTGGGCGCAGGGGGGCGTGGTGCCCCGGGTGACTGACAGCCAGGGGGGTGTCGCCACGACCCCCCATGGTAGGGGAAGAGCAGCGCTAGAAGGAGGGGTGGGGGACAGCAGTGGGGAGGGGGGACAGATACCCCCCTCCCTCACCTAGGTCCCCTCCTTCTGCCTCTCTTCCCCCGCTGCCCGCACGGGACCCCCCAGGTGTTCAACTCCCGCAGCCCACTGCAGGGACTGCCTCCCGGAGGCAGAGCAGGGCTACGGGAAGATGGCTGCCGAAGCCCTGCACTGGAGACTATTTGTGTCTCCAGTACAGGGCTTCGGGCGCCATCTTCCCGTAGCCCTGCACTCTGCCTGTCAGCGCGGGAGATGTGCTGCAGGAGGATCGTCTCTGGAGGATCGTCGGGAAGCTACACGTCAAAGGCTGGCCAGGTGAGTGCATTTTTTTTACAGGTTTATTTTCTGGTGAATGCTGCGGACATAGCGATTATTTTCTGGTGAATGCTGCGGACATAGCGATTATTTTCTGGTGAAGGCTGCCCACATAGCGATTATTTTTTGTGAATGCTGCGGACATAGCTATTACTTTCTGGTGAATGCTGCCCACATAGCGATTATTTTCTGGTGAATGCTGCCCACATAGCGATTATTTTCTGGTGAATGCTGCAGACATAGCGATTATTTTCTGGTGAATGCTGCGGACATAGCGATTATTTTCTGGTGAATGCTTCGCACATAGCGATTATTTTCTGGTGAATGCTGCAGACATAGCGATTGTTTTCTGGTGAATGCTGCGCACATAGCGTTTATTTTCTGGTGAATGCTGCGGACATAGCGATTATTTTCTGGTGAGTGCTGCAGACATAGCGATTCTTTTCTGGTGAATGCTGCAGACATAGAAATAATTTTCTGGTGAATGCTGTGCACATAGCGATTATTTTCTGGTGAATGCTGCGGACATAGCGATTATTTTCTGATGAATGCTGCGCACATAGCGATTATTTTCTGGTGAATGCTACGTACATAGCGATTATTTTCTGGTGAATGCTGCGCACATAGTGATTATTTTCTGGTGAATGCTGCGGACATAGCGATTATTTTCTGGTGAATGCTGTGGACATAGCGATTATTTTCTGGTGAATGCTGCGCACATAACAATTATTTTCTGGTGAATGCTGCGCACATAGTGATTATTTTCTGGTGAATGCTGCGGACATAGAGATTATTTTCTGGTGAATGCTGCAGACATATCGATTATTTTCTAGTGAATGCTGCTGGCATAGCGATTATTTTCTGGTGAATGCTGCGACATAGCGATTATTTTCTGGTGAATGCTGCGCACATAGCGATTATTTTCTGGTGAATGTTGCGGACATAGCGATTATTTTCTGGTGAATGCTGCGCACATAGTGATTATTTTCTGGTGAATGCTGCGGACATAGCGATTATTTTCTGGTGAATGCTGCGCACATAACGATTATTTTCTGGTGAATGCTGCACACATAGCGATTATTTTCTGGTGAATGCTGCGCACATAGCGATTATTTTCTGGTGAATGCTGTGGACAAAGCGATTATTTTCTGGTGAATGCTGCGGACATAGCGATTATTTTCTGGTGAATGCTGCGGACATAGCGATTATTTTCTGGTGAATGCTGCGCACATAGCGATTATTTTCTGGTGAATGCTGTGCACATAGCGATTATTTTCTGGTGAATGCTGTGCACATAACGATTATTTTCTGGTGAATGCTGCCCACATTACGATTTCTGGTGAAATGCTGCTCTCTTTATGATTATTTTATGGATAAATGCTGCCCACTTTATGATTAATTTCTGGTGAAATGCTGTCCACTTTATGATTATTTTCTGGTGAAATACTGCATACTTTACGATTTCTGGGGAAATGCTGCTCTCTTTACGATTATTTTATGGTGAAATGCTGCCCACTTTACAATTAATTTCTGGTGAAATGGTGCCCACTTTACGAGTATTTTCTGGTGAAATGCTGCCCACTTTACGATTTCTGGTGAAATGCTGCTCTCTTTATGATTAATTTCTGGTGAAATGCTGCCCAATTTACGATTTCTGGTGAAATGCTGCCCACTTTACTATACAGGGAGCACATAGGTGCTCCCTGTATAGTAAAGTGGGCAGCATTTCACCTGGGCAGCATTTCATCTGGCATTACCCACCGTGGCGCGCCTAGTATGCCACACTCGCTCCTTTTTTTTGGGGGGGGGGAGTTGGGAGGGGGGGCTGTCTTATAATAACCAGCACCGGGTGTCAAATGCCCTAGGTACGCCACTGTGTCAGAGCTATATAAATACATAATAATAAAAATAATATGTAAGACATTAGACTATGACTATGGCAGGATTAGATTGTGAGCTGCTCTGAGGACAGTCAGTGGTATGACTATGTACACTGTAAAGTGCTGCAGATGTCAGTGCTATAGCGTCTTGTAGCGCTGGATTCCCAGTTTGAATCCCAGCCAGGGAAACATCTGCAAGCAGTTTGTATGTTCTCACTGTGTCTGCGTGGGTTTCCCAGGCATAAAGATAAGTTAATTGGCTTCCCCCTAAATTGGCCCTAGGCTATTATACTTACACTATACAATATATACATACATAGTGTGACAGATATCGGGAGGATTTGGGTGGAAAAGTCCAGGACGGGATTTATGTCTCACCCAGGTTCAGGTCATTTGCATCCCTGTTCCCTTGATTCAGGCCAGCTTTTGAGCAGGGCTGGATCTCCTGCAGAAAAAAAAAAAAAAAAAAAAAAAAAAAAACCTTGATAGGCTGCAGGCTGTCAGTTTGAAGTTGCTCTCTGCCTGGGAAAGACCTAGATAGGTCAGGAGAGCTTGCTGGAGGCAAGGTAATCTGGAAAGCTACTTTGTTTGGACTGAAAGTTATAATACTGTGGGGAGTGTTAGGCTCTTCACAGTGGCTTAGACAGGGAAGTTACCTGTGTTTAGACTAGCAGCCTGAGTGGCAGGATTTCATTTACTGTTTTGTTTTGTTTTGACAATTTTTACTACTTGCCTGTATATAGTGTATAAAGCTGTAAATAAATACCACGTTTGCTGTTGAACACCATTGGAGCCTGCTGTGCCTGTGTTTCAAGCTCATCCCAGGGAGCTCAGCACCCCGCTACCTACTAATCCCTTACACGTGGTGGAGGATGCGGGCAATTCTATGCAAGGACACTGCTGGAAGTCTGCTGGGGAAGCCTGCTAAGCATGGAGGAGATGTTGAAGCAGTTGGTTTTGGCCAATGCAGCACAACAGCAGACAAATGCTGAACTACAAAAGGCAAATGCACAGCACATGGAGATGATGTTGCAACTGCAGAAACAAATGGAGTCGCAGCAGCGATTGATACAAAGTTCCCAGAGCACCGCTGCAGGTGTTGCTGTTACACCGTCCATCCAGGTGAGCCGCTTGTTGCATAAGATGTCCACTGAGGATGATGCAGAGGCCTACCTGACAACCTTTGAACGGACTGCTGAAAGGGAAGGCTGGCCCAAGGACAAGTGGGCAGGACTGGTAGCCCCACTGTTAATAGGAGAATCCCAAAAGGCTTACTTTGATCTGGAGCCGGAAGTAGCCAAAGATTACGACAAATTGAAAAAAGAAATCTTGGCACGGTTGGGTGTTACGTTGGCGGTGCGTGCACAACGCGTCAGCGGCTGGAGCTATCAGATTGGGAAACCACCCAGATCGCAGATGTATGATCTAATCCATCTGGTGAGGAAATGGTTACAGCCGGAATCCCTGACTGGGCCCCAGATTGTGGAGCGGGTCGTAATGGATCGCTATCTGAGATCTCTCCCGGTTGCTCTTCAGAAGTGGGTGAGTCATGGAGACATTAGCTCTGCAGATCAACTTGTTGACCTGGTTGAAAGGTACTATGCAGCTGAGAGTTTGGTTACTCCTCTCACAGGCCCCAGGTTAGTTCACGAGCAACCAGAAAAATCCCGCTGCACCAGTTGGTTGGGTGAAATAGAAAATCCTTTATTTGATCTGTTAATCCATCATCAGTATGGCAATAAAAAAGCTCACGCGTATCGGAGCATAAGGTGGCTCCTTAATCATAGCTTGCATACAGAAATGTGTTCACAAGTTATATAGTACATCAGGTCACACCCCTAGGGGTGTGAGCTCTAGTCTTAAAGATATATACAACACAATGTTTACTAAAAGGTGGTGCATGTCACCGTAATGCATATATAAAAGATCCTTACTTAAAAACAAGTACACACAGCAAGACATCATAACAACCTGACATAATATCTGCCCAGCATAGATAGTTATTAACATATTGTATCTATTAGATGATACCTATCGTTATTTATCATAAAATGTATTTAGATCTAATCTGGAATTTAATCCTAAGGGGGAACGTGTCCCCAATTTCCAGATCCAGAAAGCTTCTCGCCTTAAAAGTCTCCCATAGATATCACCTCCCCTCAAAGAACATGACACCCTTTCTATCCCATGGAACCTAAAGCTCGACATATTCCCCAAATGGGCATGAAAAAAATGTTTGGAAACACTCGAGGCACGGGTAATGTATGCAGCGTTCTTGAGACATCTCCCGGCCCCATGGTAATGTTCAGAAATTCTCTGGCGGAGAGGACGGGTGGTACATCCCACATACTGCATCCCACACTCCACACAAATGACCAGATATACAACATTATGAGTGTGACAATTGATATACTGTCTGATGTCATAACTGGTATGTCTGGAGAGTGAGACGACCTCCCTTGTTTGTTCATGAACACTACAGAACCTACAAGTGCTATAGCCACATCTATAAGAGCCTAAGTACCTCAGCCAAGTGGGTCTGGGTCTATCAGCACTTTGGAATAAGCTAGGGGAGAGCCTGGCGCCCAAAGTAGGAGCGCGTCGTGAGGAAAAACCACAACCCTGCGACCAATACAGCTTGTAGTTTTGGATCTGAGTGAAGGACAGGCAAGTATTTTTTAATGGTTTTAACAATCTGGGTGTATTCTAAACTATATGAAGTAACAAAGTTTACACCCTTATTTGATTGTCTGTTCCCACGACCAGATCCAGAAGCCAGTAGATCGGATCTAGTTTTACATAAAACCCGATCCCTAGTCTCCAAAATTAAAGCATCTTGATATCCTCGATCCCTAAGTCTGGATTGTACCAGGTCCAATTCTTGTTTAATTCTATTGGGATCTGAGCAGTTCCTTGCCGCTCTGATCATTTCTCCATATGGAATGGATCTTAAAGTGTGTCTTGGATGGCAACTTGTGGCTAAAAGCAAAGAATTGCCCGCACATTCCTTCCTAAAGGTTCTAGTCAATATTTCCCCCGTCGTGGCACAGCCAGTCAGATGTAGATCTAAAAAATCCACATCCGTGGCGTTGTGGGACATCGTAAAGGATAAATTCAGATCGTTGTCGTTACAATACGACAAAAATTTCGATACGTCCTCCTCAGGTCCCCTCCAAACCAGCAGCAGATCATCTATATATCTAGCGTACCAAAAAATGGACTCGGAAAAGGGATTGGACTCCCCAAAGATGCGGAGCTCCTCCCACCATCCCATGTACAAATTTGCCAGGGATGGGGAGAACTTGGCTCCCATAGAAGCTCCGCATCTTTGGAGATAGTACACCCCATCAAACATAAAATAATTTCAGCTAAGTAGATGATCTACCGCTAGAAGGAGGAAGTCACAAGCAGTGGACGTAAATGATCCATATTTCCTAATGTGAAAGTCTAGGGCTTTGAGGGCCAATTTGTGGGGAATCGAGGAGTATAAGGAAGCTACATCCATTGTAACCCAAATAGAAGATTGGTCCCAATGTAAGGGTTCTAGACTAGATAGCAGATGGGTCGTATCACGTAAGAAGCCAGGTAAGCGGCGCACCAAAGGCTGGAGACACCCATCCACCCACTGTCCCAGACGCTCTCCCAGTGAGCCAATCCCAGCCACAATGGGACGGCCCCTGGGAGGAACATCTGCTTTGTGGATCTTAGGTAGGTGGTGAAAAATAGGTACAATGGGTGCCTCCACCAGAAGGTACTCCCGCTCCCTTTGGCTAAAAATGCCCAGCGAGACCCCCAAATCAAGTAATTGCTGAAGTTCAGCTTTGAACCGCTGCGTGGGGTCACTGGGTAGGACCTCATAGGTAACCGTATCCTCCAGTTGCCGTAGTGCTTCCTGTTTGTAGGCAGATGAGTCTAGGACCACCACAGCCCCTCCTTTATCTGCGTTGCGAATAACTATCGCTTTATTATTCTGGAGGGACTGCAGTGCTTCCCGCTCCTGTCGTGTCAAATCGGAAGCTGCCCTATTAACTTTGTTAATTCGCATGAGATCTCTTTCAACTAGATCTTGGAAGGTATCGACAACCGAGGTTCTGGCCTGGACGGGGTAGAAACGGGGATTGGAGGTGACCACGGGGCCCAAGGCCGCCCCGGAGGCTGGGCCATCACTCATGCTGGACAAATGGTCCAACATGAGGATGAGAGAGGCCTCCTGGAAAGGAGGGATCTGCCCAACCTCCGGGGCGGAAACAAAGGGGGGCCCCGGGGTCACCCCCGGCCCACCCTCCACACCATCCAAGTCCCCTGCCTCCAAAAAATGTTTCCTCACCATTAGATTGCGGACAAATTTGTTCACATCTAGCATGGTGTTAAAAATGTCGAAGTGATGTGTGGGTGCATAAGATAAGCCTCTGGAGAGGAGAGAGATCTGGGCTTGGGAGAGTTCAATGCTGGACAGATTAATTACGTTGGAAGTGGTCAAAGAATGAGCTATCTTCCGTTTCTTTCGACCTGCCCTCCTGGTCCGTTTCCGCCCCTCTTTCTGTGTCTCCACTTGTTCTTTTTGGGGCGCTGATAATAAGTTGGTTGACCTGGAGGGGTTTCCTGGGTGGTCAGTCCGCGCTGGTCCCCCCCCCCCCCGTTTGGGGGTGCCAGAGAAGACGGACCGAACCCTTTCCTCCCTATTATCTGGTGAGTCAGAGACAGAGCCTGTACTGTCCGCGGAACTAAAGCTGACTTTCTTATGCCTGGGTCTACGGAGAATGGATCTAGGTGATCTGTGTACAGTTTCCCACCTGCCCCATTCATACACGACATTGTTTCTGTAATCTCCAGAGTCCCTAAGGAATTTGACACGTTTGGTATTCATAATTATATTCTCTAATTTAGACACATTTTCTTTCATTTTATTCATGAGTTCATCAAAATGTTCAAATGAAGAGAACTTATTGAGTTCTCTTCTGGTATCCGAAATTTGAACTTTGATGTCTGTTAGTTTCTTTTCCTCATACACTATGATCAGCTTCATGAGACGAATGGAACAATCGGTTAACACCTGGTTCCATTCGATTACGAACTGATTCGAGTAAATGGTTGTGGGAATTTTCTTAATACGTAACCCCCTAGGGATCATACCCTCAGCCACATAATGTTTCAAGGTGGTAATATCCCACCACAAGCGTGTCTCTTTATCCAATAGACTCTCTAAACCTGAAAAGGAAGATTGTAAATTCATTGCAGGATCAATATTGTACATCCCTGGTTGTTTAGAAAAAACAGACATATATTTATCGATCTTATCGGGGTACATTAAAAGTTCGCCTAAAATGTCCAATGCAAAATCAGATTCCGGTTCTGCTAATTCCAGACCCACCGAATCAGCGTCTCGTGCAAATGAGCTTGGGTCTAGGGGAGATCTGACACTTACAGAATCCTGTCCAGGGAAAACAGAACTATCTTTAAGGGTTTCTGTGTTGTGTACATTTGAAACCTGTACATTGTCCTGTATAGAGGAATCCATGATGCTACAATGTTCCTCATTGGCTGCTGTAAAGCCCCTTATGAGTTCCTGAACATGGGAGGATTTGGGGATAGCCCCCTTTTTTATCCAAGCCTGTAAGTTCCCTTTAGCATGTAAAGTAGAATAAGGGTGGTTACTCACATCAATGGTGGCTGGATCCGATCCTTTGGTAAGGCATAGTTTCAAATTTTCTGCTACAGTACGCAGTGTGGCTCCAGATGTATTCATCAGTTTATGGATAGTGTCTGTCTGTTCCCTCTGCTGTTCATTGGCATCATTGGCAAACTGTTATACGAAGTGGGGGTGAAAAAGGGGAACCTAGTGGTGCTGTGCCTTTAAGTGCGGACTGGCGTTTGAGACCTGAAAAGGTTAATGCCTCTGAAAGGGTGAGGAAGATTGTTTGCTATCGCTGTCATGAGGTAGGACATATTGCTGCAAACTGTCCAGTATTGAGTGAACCCATGCAGTGTGACTTTTCTTTTAAGGAAAATTGCCAATCTTTGTTTGCCACCCTGGCATGTACTGCATTACCAGGAAACGAGAGACATATCTGTACGATGATGATGAATGGAAAAATGAGTACTGTATTGCTGGACTCAGGGAGTCTGGTCACCCTGGTTAATAAAAATGTGGTGGCCCCTATGAACTTCCGGTCTGAGAAGGTTGCAGTAATTTGCATTCATGGAGATACTCAGGAGTATCCCACAGCAACCATGGAGTTTGGAACTGTGCTAGGCATGATCTCGCATGTCGTAGGGGTGGTACCCCATTTGATGTATGATGCAATTGTGGGAAGAGATTTTCCACAGTTTTGGGAACTTTTGTGTCATTCTGGACTGTTAACTCCTAATGCTGGGGATGGTGGTGCACCATTAGACACCTCGGACACTCCTGAGTTCCCACTCACTGTGTTGGCAGGAGAGTTGGAGATGTCTGGGGAGACATCTGCATCCCCCAGAAATGATGAAAGTGCCTCTGAAAGTGCCACTGTGAAAATTTTTGTACTGAACAGTTGAAAGATATTACTCTTTTTAAAGCCCGTGAGCAGGTGGTAATGAAAAATGGGGAGCCTGTGAACCCAGGGGATAGGTTGTCTTTTCCCTATTTTGTAATGAATGGCGATTTATTGTACAGAGTAGTACAAAAGACGGAAGGTGGAACAAATTTACCATGTGAATCTGCTAAAACCCTGGAAGGATAGAGAGGCCCTGTCAGCAGAAACTGTCCCGTGTGCTCCGGTGATTGACCCCATAATACCAGAAGTGAGAATAGCAGAAACTTTGTCTAGTGTCCACTAACAAGAAGTTCGTGAGCTGCTGTTAAAAAATAAAGGAATGTTTTCAGAGTTACCAGGAGAAAGGGTGAAGTTAAAACCCTATAGAATCCCTGAAGCCAGGAGAGAGGCTATCAAGGAAGAGGTTAAAAAAATGTTAGAATTAGGAGTCATTGAAGAGTCTAATAGTGATTGGTCTAGCCCCATCGTCCTTGTTCCAAAACCAGATGGAAGTTTGAGATTCTGTAATGATTTCAGAAAACTTAATACTGTCACTAAGTTTGATAACTACCCCATGCCGAGAATTGACGAGCTTATAGATCGTTTGGGTACAGCCCGTTATATGACCACTCTTGACCTTACAAAAGGTTACTGGCAGATACCGTTAACCAACTCTGCAAGGGAAAAGACTGCCTTTGTGACCCCGTATGGATTATTTCATTATAAGATGATGCCTTTTGGGTTACAAAACGCGCCTGCCACTTTCCAGAGAGCAATGGATAAAATTCTGAGACCTCACCAGAAATATGCAGCAGCCTATTTGGATGATGTCATCATCCACAGTCCTGACTGGGCATCACATTTGCCAAAAGTACAGGCCGTATTAAATTCTCTGCAGGAAGCAGGATTTACGGCCAACCCCAAAAAGTGTGCCATCGGATTAGAAGAAGCCAAGTATTTGGGGTACACGATTGGAAGGAGGGTTATAAAACCGCAGGTAAATAAGACAGAAGCTATTCAGGACTGGCCCCGACCTATTAATAAGAAACAAGTCCGTGCATTCCTGGGTATTACTGGCTATTACCGACGATTCATACCTCATTTTGCCACATTAGCCAATGCATTGACAGAGCTCACAAAAGGGAAAAATTCGGTGATGGTGAAATGGTCACCAGAGGCGGAGCAGTCTTTTGTGACTCTAAAAAAAAGCACTATGTTCACAGCCGGTACTCTATTCTCCAGATTTCGCGAAACCTTTTGTAGTACAGACTGATGCGTCCGAAGTAGGATTAGGAGCTGTACTGTCTCAGGTTCAGGATGGAGAGGAGCACCCGGTGTTGTATTTAAGCAGGAAACTTAATGACCATGAAAGGAACTATGCAGTGGTTGAGAAAGAGTGTTTGGCAATTAAATGGGCTCTGGATTCCCTCCGATATTATTTACTGGGTCGACAATTTGATTTAATTACGGATCATGCGCCTCTTAAGTGGATGGCTCAAAAGAAAGAAACCAATAGAAGAGTGAATCGTTGGTTTCTTACACTTCAAGATTACTGTTTTACAGTAAAACATCGACCAGGGTCAAAAATGTCCAATGTAGATGCACTTTCCCGTATTCACTCTTTCTGGGCCACTTGTGTTCCAACCCCAGGGTTGAAACAAGGGGGGGAGGTATGTGACAGATATCGGGAGGATTTGGGTGGAAAAGTCCAGGATGGGATTTATGTCTCACCCAGGTTCAGGTCATTTGCATCCCTGTTCCCTTGATTCAGGCCAGCTTTTGAGCAGGGCTGGATCTCCTGCAGAAAAAAAAAAAAAACCTTGATAGGCTGCAGGCTGTCAGTTTGAAGTTGCTCTCTGCCTGGGAAAGACCTAGATAGGTCAGGAGAGCTTGCTGGAGGCAAGGTAATCTGGAAAGCTACTTTGTTTGGACTGAAAGTTATAATACTGTGGGGAGTGTTAGGCTCTTCACAGTGGCTTAGACAGGGAAGTTACCTGTGTTTAGACTAGCAGCCTGAGTGGCAGGATTTCATTTACTGTTTTGTTTTGTTTTGACAATTTTTACTACTTGCCTGTATATAGTGTATAAAGCTGTAAATAAATACCACGTTTGCTGTTGAACACCATTGGAGCCTGCTGTGCCTGTGTTTCAAGCTCATCCCAGGGAGCTCAGCACCCCGCTACCTACTAATCCCTTACAATAGATATACATGACTATGGTAGTTATTAGATTGTGAGCTCTTCTGAGGGAAAGTTAAGTGACAAGACAATATACTCTGTACATCACTGCGGAAAATGTCGGCACTATATACATACTAAATAATAATAATTTTATGCAGGGGTGGGGAGTAGAGGGGGCTAAGGGAGGGGAGCCAAAATCTGCTACTTTGCTTAGGGCCCCATTTAGCCTTAATCCGGCTCTGCTTACACTACCTGATCCATGTATACACACGCAAGATGTTTTAAAGCACTTTATGCCTGCAGTTTAGGAATGCAATGTCATTTTTGCCCTGTGACAAATGCTCCCGGCGCGAAGCAGTACAGAGTGGTGCTGATCCTTTTCTGCACTACGATGACAATTATGCAAGGGGAATAATTTTCAAAAGTACAAAAGCTGGTCTGTAACTGTGGGATCTCATAATTCTGAACTGTGCTGAGCTGTCCATCTGACACTCCATGATCTCGGTACATCACGATCTTCTCTGGCAACGCATGGTTTACCTTGTAGCAGTGGTGTAGCTAAGGAGCTATTGGTTAGCTCTCTCGCCTTGCAGCGCTGGGTCCCTGGTTTCGAATCCCAGCCAGGGCACTATCTGCAAAGAGTTTGTATGTTCTCTCCGTGTCTGCGTGGGTTTCCTCCGGGCACTCCGGTTTCCTCCCACATTCCAAAAACATACAGCTAAGTTAATTGGCTCTCTCTAAAATTGGCCCTAGACTACAGTACTGAAACTACATAATATAGACATATGACAATGGTAGGGATTAGATTGTGAGCTCCTTTGAGGGACAGTTAGTGACAAGATATATATATACACTGTACAGCGCTGCGTAATATGTCGGCGCTTTATAAATACTAAATAATAATAATAATAATAATATGGGCCCTGGTGCAAGTTTTACATGGTGCCCCCCAAGCACTCTATACATAACAATCATGGGCGTCCGCCGCAAATTTTTCAGGGGGGCAAAAAGGTGGGGGGGGGCGCCAAAAATTGGAGTATGTTATGCCGAAAAATGGGTGTGGTCATGGGTGGAGCCAAATTTACATGAACTTAGCAATGGTGGGACATTAGACTAGGACAGTGGTGGCAAACCTTTTGGAGGCCGAGTGCCCAAACTGCAACTGAAAAGTCACTTATCTATCGCAAAGTGCCAACACGGCATTTTAAACTAAATACAAACGTTTTAACTCATACATGAACATTATGGAAAATCCAAGTTTAAAATAAACTGTGAAGATAAACAATTTCATCCATCCTACTCCTGAAAAATGTATTCATCTTTTTAGGTCCTCCCAGTTTTAATTTTCTGTTTTAAAAAGCTAAAAAAGTAGGTTTAATGCTATTGTCTCATATGATGATGATTCAGCTTTTCCCATAATCTCGCAGTTAGCAATCATGTGACCCCCAACAAGACAAATTCAGCAATCATGAGGCCCCCAACAAGACAAATTCAGCAATCATGAGGCCCCCAACAAATCAGAAGGCCCCCAACAAGACAAATTCAGCAATCATGAGGCCCCCAACAAATCATTAGGCCCCCAACAAGACAAATTCAGCAATCATGAGGCCCCCAACAAGACAAATTCAGTAACCATAAGGCCCCCAACAAGACAAATTCAGCAGTCATGAGGCACATAAATAGACAGCATTTCACATAAGCCCCCTTAATATGGTAGACACCTCTCACCTGGTGTGAGAAAACGCGGAAAAGCTGCTGCGTGTACACAGATCAAGGCGGCTGATTCCGCGTCCAAAGCGGCGGTTTGCATGCGTAGGCCTACATCCACTAGTATGGCTGAAGGCGGAGAAACCGCCGCATGCTCTGATAGCGGTGCGGCCGGCTCCGCGTCCAGCATGGCGGGTGCTTTGCAACACATGTCTGGTGTGGCTGGGACTGATAGTCCACACAGGTTCAGAAGGACGCGTGCGCGTGCTGAGAGGCAGAACTTTTATGACAGCCAGAAGGGAGTCAGCTGACCAAGCCGATCAGCTGACGATTCAACCAGTTCCCATTGGTCCAGCACTTAGGGGAGGCGCTGGAGAGCGCTTTACTATATATACTGGGTGCTGGTCATTCTAGGGTTGTCTGCCGTTGCGATCACTACGTGGAAGCACTCAGACCTTTTGTTAGATTCTGTTACCAGTTGTTATATCCAGACTAGTTCCAGGGTGTTGATGATCACAGACCTCACACCTCAGCCTAGGGACTTGTATTACCATTCTGTTATACTTCAGACTAGTTCCAGGGTGTTGATAATCACAGACCTCACACCTCAGCCTAGGGACTTGTATTACCATTCTGTTATACTTCAGACTAGTTCCAGGGTGTTGATGATCAAGGACCTCACACCCAAGTCTAGGAATCTGTATTACCATTCTGTTATTCTTCAGACTAGTTCCAGGGTGTTGATGATCACGGAGCTCACACCCAAGACTAGGCATTGTTTATTATCTGTTATGACTTTCTGCTTTCCTGACCACTCTTACTGATTCGGTACCTCGCTATTTCTGATACTCTGTTGCCAAACCCTGCATGTCTTAGGACTACCGAATCAGTCTCCTGTCTTTGTACTTTGTCTGTCCGTGTGTTGCCAACCTGGCTTGCCCGACCTCGACAACTATCCTCTCAGTTAAGAGATAGTTCACAGATCAGTCAGTGACATTCTGTCTTTGGTGTCACTCACGTTCTGGTTCTTCCTACCCCTAGCCTGGCTCATCCCTTTGGGAGAGTCCCAGGTTACTGGAAGGTACTTGTTCTCCAGGACAGTATTGCCTACTGTCCTGATATCTGTTCCCCAGGTATTCTCCTCAAAGTATTGCTGTTGCACCAAACACTCATATTACTCAGGTATCTGTAACGATTGTGGAACTTTCTCCGTGACCAGCGCACAACGCGTGCGCTGACACGGCGGAAATCCTCCACAAACGTATATTTGCAGGCACCCAGCAACAGGTGCTACGCAAAGGCACAGCAAATACAATAAGGAGATACAGAAAATAACAACCGCTAGCTAACCGCGAACACCGCACTCATTCGCAACAGTGCACGCGGTTATGCGCGATCTCCACGTGATAAGCACAATAGAGACAAGCACGCCTAACTAACCATAAACAGACAAACATGAAACAGAGGACGCGAGCGCTTGCTTAACGGTTACCTCACCGAGCCTGCAGCAAGCGTAGCGGACAAGACAGACACACGAAAACAGGGACAAACGAGAGATAGGATCCACAGCACTAGCAAAAAGTAGCTAGCGCGATCCCAGGAGACAGAACAGAAGGATCCCCAGCGCTAGCAAAAAGTGAAAGACTCATGAAGGTCGGGGCAGCCCAACAAGGTTCAATTCCAGAGTCAGTCCACCCGAAACCGACCTCATCGGAAACAGAAGCCACCGAAACATGCCCATCAGTACTACCAGTCTCAGTATAACACCCATCAGGACTGTGAACGCCAGAGAAGAAGCCATCGACACCCTCCAGACAATACCCACCACCTTCCACGGAGCGTCCGAAAATACCAAACCTGCCACAATACCTGTTCGAAGTGTCCCTTACAACACAAAAGCCACCGTTGATCTTATCCAGTGTACCAAGCAAAATTTCTCCCGGAATCTCCCAGAACCTTTTGAAGCTCCACAGAGATCCCAAGAGGGCAGAACAATCACCAGGCTCACATGGAGAATTACCAAGAACCCCCATGGAACCAATGACAATTGCGGATTCAGAATTACGAGGACACCCATCAAGATCAAGACTTTCAGGGACCACTTCTGGGCATGCAAGCAGGCAGGCCATATCAGAGCATGTCTCCACCGAGGAAGCATCTGAGTACGCTGGTAACCGAGGCACACTTGGGCTTTCTGGGTCACAGAGCACACTGGGGTACACCAGCACAGGAGAAACCTCAGGACATGTCGGGGAACTGCCAACCTCAGAGTCCAGCACGACAAGACCAAAACCAGTACCGGACAGAGAATCATCATGAGTGGAGGTCACAGGCACTGGACTTTCAAAAGAAGACTCGGATACAAATTCAGAAATTTCTGTGACAATAATATCATCATTGACTACATATGAGTGAAGCTCCATCAGAGCTGAAAAGGTAGCCAGCAAGGCAGCAATGCCTACGGAAGAGGGTAACACCTCAGAAGGACTTGGGGGGCAGGAGACATCTCCTACAAGTTCTGCGCCCTTTGGGAGGAACTCGGAGATCTCCAGAACATCCAACAAGACCTCAGGAGCATCATTTTTCAAGTTTTCTAAAAAGGATTCTGTACTATCCATGTTACAGGGCAGGCTCAGAGAAACCCTCTCTGGACCCAGCAAAGACGCTTCAAAAGCCACCGTTGATCTTATCCAGTGTACCAAGCAAAATTTCTCCCGGAATCTCCCAGAACCTTTTGAAGCTCCACAGAGATCCCAAGAGGGCAGAACAATCACCAGGCTCACATGGAGAATTACCAAGAACCCCCATGGAACCAATGACAATTGCGGATTCAGAATTACGAGGACACCCATCAAGATCAAGACTTTCAGGGACCACTTCTGGGCATGCAAGCAGGCAGGCCATATCAGAGCATGTCTCCACCGAGGAAGCATCTGAGTACGCTGGTAACCGAGGCACACTTGGGCTTTCTGGGTCACAGAGCACACTGGGGTACACCAGCACAGGAGAAACCTCAGGACATGTCGGGGAACTGCCAACCTCAGAGTCCAGCACGACAAGACCAAAACCAGTACCGGACAGAGAATCATCATGAGTGGAGGTCACAGGCACTGGACTTTCAAAAGAAGACTCGGATACAAATTCAGAAATTTCTGTGACAATAATATCATCATTGACTACATATGAGTGAAGCTCCATCAGAGCTGAAAAGGTAGCCAGCAAGGCAGCAATGCCTACGGAAGAGGGTAACACCTCAGAAGGACTTGGGGGGCAGGAGACATCTTCTACAAGTTCTGCACCCTTTGGGAGGAACTCGGAGATCTCCAGAACATCCAACAAGACCTCAGGAGCATCATTTTTCAAGTTTTCTAAAAAGGATTCTGTACTATCCATGTTACAGGGCAGGCTCAGAGAAACCCTCTCTGAACCCAGCAAAGACGCTTCAGAGTCAGATTCGCAAAACCAAAGTGCTGTCTCACTCTTAGACTCGGCTAACGATGTCGAATCCGAGGAGACAGAGCACAAAATTTGCGAATCCAGGATCGCTTTAGGTTGTGAAACTGACGCTTCCCTAGCGCAAATCTCCGCGATCTGCGGAGCAGACTGCAAAGCGTTTAGGACAGAAACACTGGAGCAACAGTCATCAGGCCACAGGCCCTCACAGGTGTGAACAGGGTGAGACAAAGGCGCATTTGCAGTAGAAATAGCAACAACATCAGGAAAAACTTTATTAGACTTATTAATTTTACTTTTGACGCTGCACAGTCGAGAAACTTTCCCCATAGCAGGGTCACAGATGGAAGATCTCAAAGATCTGTTTCTAAATGACAAAGGATCCCACACATCCTTGAGGAAACCGGCAGACTCATGCCAATCACAATCTGCAGGAACATCCGAGAAACAGGCATCCGATCGCACAGATTCAAACTGCACACTGTCAGGAGAGAAATCCTCAGGATTCGCACAGGAATCAACCACAGCGGCATACTCATTCATTTCAGATTGCACAAAGTCAAGACTCTCATGCTTTACCCCAGAAAGGCAGGAACAATCATCCGATAACGATGTCTCTTTATTGAAGTCAATTGATTGGTGTGTGTGCAATTCATCCAAAATCGTCTGCCACACATAAGTGACCGGATTCACAAAACATTCGTCACACTCATCAGAGTCAATCAACGCATACACCGAATCAAGACAAGCATAAAGAATCTCTGCGCTTTTTGCGATGTAGAAATCGCAAAACGCCTTCCAATCAATCTCGAACTCCTCAATTAATGCTCCAATATCCCATGGAGCAAATGGGGGTTCAAACAACTCGGTTTCCAAGAAACCCTCATAAGGGTTGGAGTCAGGAACATGCAAAGACTTTCTTACTCCTTTAATATAGAAAATAATTCTGCCTATCAAAGGATCCACAAATGCCCTTTCTTGGGGTAATGAAACCTGAGACTGAGAAATTTCAGACTTTACAGAAACAACATTTTTTTTATTTGTAGTTGCTATGGGCAACGGATTTTTCAGCTGAGAAGTCTTCCTTTTTTTCCTGCTTTTAGTCCTTGCTGCTTTAGGTGGCTGCTGTTTAGACACAGGGGAATAGTTACTGCATTCATTTTCAAACTGAATGGTTTTGCATGAAGTAGGTAGAGCAGCTGACTCATTAGCAACTACACACTCATACAGGGCAGGTGGCAAGCAAGGCAACTTAAACCAGTAGGAGAATGTAAATGTAAGAAACTGATACAGATTATCATTCCAAGAATTGTCTTGCAAGATTTCATGAGCCCATACAAACAGATCGTCTTTCAAAAGCACATAAGCTAATTGGAGAGCAGACGTGGACGGATCAGTAATTTGAAAAGTAGGATTCAGACAAAATTTTACGCATTCAGAGAGAAAATCCTCTTTCGTCTCTGAATTTAATATTTTGAAACTCTTAAAGACACAGGAATCATACTCAGCAAAATCGTACAAATCAGAAATTCCCTCTACACTGGGGTTTTGGGTTGGGCTGGTCATTCTGTAACGATTGTGGAACTTTCTCCGTGACCAGCGCACAACGCGTGCGCTGACACGGCGGAAATCCTCCACAAACGTATATTTGCAGGCACCCAGCAAAAGGTGCTACGCACCTGTAGGGGGAAATTCCTGTCGGCAGATGGCGCTGGGGAGTGCAGAGGAACCAATCCTCTGTACCTCCACAAGTGCCAGACAGGAATTGTACGAAGCGCAGAACGCAATCGCAAGAGAGGCGATTGCGAATGAGATTGAGCAAAGGGATAGGTTGTATGTGTGTGCGCCAATCCAGTCGCCACCCCGCGACCGCGCACACACAACAGCAGATACGAAATAGGAACGCGATCGCGAGAGGTGCGATCGCCAGACGGGACACAAGGCAGAACAGAATAGAATACGAGGGTAGCAAAGGCACAGCAAATACAATAAGGAGATACGGAAAATAACAACCGCTAGCTAACCGCGAACACCGCACTCATTCGCAACAGTGCACGCGGTTATGCGCGATCTCCACGTGATAAGCACAATAGAGACAAGCACGCCTAACTAACCATAAACAGACAAACATGAAACAGAGGACGCGAGCGCTTGCTTAACGGTTACCTCACCGAGCCTGCAGCAAGCGTAGCGGACAAGACAGACACACGAAAACAGGGACAAACGAGAGATAGGATCCACAGCACTAGCAAAAAGTAGCTAGCGCGATCCCAGGAGACAGAACAGAAGGATCCCCAGCGCTAGCAAAAAGTAGCTAGCGCGATCCCAGAAGACAGAACGGAAGGATCCCCAGCGCTAGCAAAAAGTAGCTAGCGCGATCCCAGGAGACAGAACAGAAGGATCCCCAGCGCTAGCAAAAAGTAGCTAGCGCGATCCCAGAAGACAGAACGGAAGGATCCCCAGCGCTAGCAAAAAGTAGCTAGCGCGATCCCAGGAGACAGAACAGAAGAGATAGCTGGTAGCAACCGCTGCACCAGCTATACTCCAAGAACAGAGATCAGAACCATTTCCTGTCAACCACCATAGGGATAGGACAATGGCAAACAGGCAAGACAAGACAGAACAGGCAATACAGATAATACAACCTGACTGGGCTAGAAGGGGAGCCTAAAGCAACCCCCAGGAATTAACTATACTAGATAGCAATGGCTGACACTCCAGCAGTGTCCATCAGGAACAGACCATGGAAAGGAAATGACCAGCAAAGCATTGTGGGAAAGACATAGTACTTATAGTACACGCCTCCAATGAATGTGGCCAGGCAATTTGCATGACAACGTATGCAAATTCCTCTGCAAGCACAAGCTGCAAAACTGCCAGAAACTCTTCTTTCCAGAGTCCTGCAGCATGCAAACTTACACAATGGTCAAAGGGCTGCCTGTCTGCACAGGCAGCTGAGCAAATCATCACAGTATCCAGAGGTTAGTCATATTTGATTATTGGCGATACTGCAGATCCCCAATAATCAGGTATATCTGTATTATTGGGGATACTGCAGATCGGCAAGAATCAGATTCTCTCTGTGTTACACCGATCGTTACATAATGGCAGACCAAACACAAATGGACGCACTCACCAGCCGTCTGGGCACACTTACCACTTCGGTGGATAACATCAACCAAGTGCTGGGCAGCCACCAGACGTTAATAGACGCCCTGTCTGGATCCGTACAAACCCTCCAGACGGCTGTGGATGAAGTGCGATCCCCTCCTAGCACAGACATACGTATGCCTGTACCCGAAAGATTCTCTGGTCACAGATTTGACTTCCGAAATTTTAGAAGTAGAGTGTTATCACACTTTGAGTTAAGACCTAGGTCTTCAGGAACTATGGCCCAAAGGGTTACATTTCTCAAAACTTTATCATCTGGCGATTCTCAGACCTGAGCGTACAGTCTTCCCATCGGTCACCCGGCCCTGGCCTCTGTAGAATAATTTTTTAAAGCTATGGCTGTAATTTACGACGACCCAGACATTGCCTCGACTTCTGAGCGGGAGCTCAAACTTTTGCGTCAAGGCAAGAATCCGCTTGAAGATTATGCTTCTAAATTTAGGAGATGGTTGGTATCGACCAGGTGGGATACTTTTGCCCTTTTAGATTGTTTCTTATCAGGGTTGTCAGACGAGGTCTCTGATCTCATGTTAAGTCAGCCTGAACCCAAATCCATCGATGAGGCCATTTCATCGGCCATCAGGATAGATCGCCGGCTGCGCTATCAGAGGCAGACCCGGGGTAAAAACCACGTGAGAATGGTGTCCCATGCTGCGCCTCCAGTAACTCCACCTCCACCCGCGTCACCTCTCTCTGAGCCAATGCAGATTGGTCGGTCTAAATTATCTCAGGTGGAGCGGAAACACAGAATATCAGAGCAGCTCTGTCTGTATTGTGGTCATAAAGTACAGAATTGCCCTAAGAAATCGGGAAACGCTACTGCCTAGGCGTAGTTGGGGGTAATACCCTAGGAGTAGTGTTGGGCGAACAGTGTTCGCCACTGTTCGGGTTCTGCAGAACATCACCCTGTTCGGGTGATGTTCGAGTTCGGCCGAACACCTGACGGTGCTCGGCCAAACCGTTCGGCCACATGGCCGAACTAAGAGCGCATGGCCGAACGTTCCCCGAACGTTCGGCTAGCGCTGTGATTGGCCGAACGGGTCACGTGGTTCGGGCCCAAAAGCGCTCTGATTGGCCGAACGGTCACGTGGTTCGGGTAAATAAATACCCGAACCACGTCATATCTCTGCCATTTCTCTGTGGGTTTAGCTTTGGGTAGGCAGGCAGGGTAGTTCGCTCTCCAGCCACGCTAGCCAGGGTCCCCCCCCAGTCATTGTGTGTCGCTGCTGGGAACAGTAGTACACCGCTCGCTCAGCCACACTATATATATAGCATTGTTTACTGCCACTGTGTACCTCGCTCAGCCACGCTATATATAGCATTGTGTTTTCTGACACTCTGTGTACACGGCTTAGCCTGGCTATATAGCATTGTGTGTACTGCCACTGTGCACCTCGCTCAGCCACGCTATATATAGCATTGTGTTTTCTGACACTCTGTGTACACGGCTTAGCCTGACTATATAGCATTGTGTGTACTGCCACTGTGCACCTCGCTCAGCCACGCTATATATAGCATTGTGTTTTCTGACACTCTGTGTACACGGCTTAGCCTGACTATATAGCATTGTGTGTACTGCCACTGTGCACCTCGCTCAGCCACGCTATATATAGCATTGTGTTTACTGCCACTCTGTGTACACCGCTCAGCCAGACTATATACCATTGATTACTGACAGTCTGTGTACACCGCTCAGCCAGACTATATACCATTGTTTACTGACACTCTGTGTACACCGCTCAGCCAGACTATATACCATTGTTTACTGACACTCTGTGTACACCGCTCAGCCAGACTATATACCATTGTTTACTGACACTCTGTGTACACCGCTCAGCCAGACTATATACCATTGTTTACTGACACTCTATGTACACCGCTCAGCCAGACTATATACCATTGTTTACTGACACTCTGTGTACACCGCTCAGCCAGACTATATACCATTGTTTACTGACACTCTGTGTACACCGCTCAGCCAGACTATATACCATTGTTTACTGACACTCTGTGTACACTGCTCAGCCAGACTATATACCATTGTTTACTGACACTCTGTGTACACCGCTCAGCCAGATTATATAGCATTGTTTACTGACACTCTGTGTACACCGCTCAGCCAGACTATATTGCATTGTTTACTGACACTCTGTGTACACCGCTCAGCCAGACTATATTGCATTGTTTACTGACACTCTGTGTACACGGCTCAGCCAGACTATATAGCATTGTTTACTGACACTCTGTGTACACTGCTCAGCCAGACTATATACCATTGTTTACTGCCACTCTGATTCTGCTGGGAACAGTAGTACACCGCTCGCTCAGCCAGACTATATAGCATTGTGTTTACTGCCACTCTGTGTACACCGCTCAGCCACACTATATAGCATTGCGTACTCTGCCAGTCAGTGTGTATATTGCTGGGATCAGTAATACTCCACTCACGGTCAACCACTATATGAGCTCAACATGAGTTCCCCAGAGACCTCCGCTGTGAGCAGCACTCCCAACAACAGCAACAGCCAACGCCCCACGCAAGCTATAACATCCACCCCAGCAGCCAGTGGTCAGCAGCAGCCCTCCCCGGAGGAGAACGTTGTGTCCATCGGTCCGTCGCCAGAGCGATTAATGAGGGCTGCCATTGAGGAGATGATGGGGCCTGATGTGGAGGAGGAGGTCTGGCTCAGGCCAGCATCCCAAGTTGAGGACGATGAGGGGTCTGTGTCTGGGGATGTTGGGGTGGCAGAGGTGGTGGGTGGGTCAGACTCAGGAGAAGAGTTGTATGATGAGGATGATGATCGGGACCATCTGTATGTGCCTCAGAGTCCGACCCCGGAAAACATGTTGTATCGTGTGTTTAGGTACTAAAATCTGCGTTCCCTCCCAGTAGTGTTGGGCGAACAGTGTTTGCCACTGTTCGGGTTCTGCAGAACATCACCCTGTTCGGGGTGACTATATAGCAGACTATATAGCATTGTGTTTAATGCCACTCTGTGTACACGGCTCAGCCACACTATATAGCATTGTGTTTACTTCCACTCTGTGTCTGCTGGGAACAGTAGTACACCGCTCACCCGCCACTGTATAGCATTGTGCTCTGTGTCGCTGCTGACAATAGTGGTACACCGCTCACCCACCACTGTATAGCATTTCTGTACTGCCACTGTACTGCTGCCAGTCAGCGTGTACTTTACGGATAAGTGAAATGAGGAAGAAATCCGGTGAAAGAGGGAGGGGCAAGGGAAGAGGTGTTTCCCCTGACGGTTCACGTACAGGCCACAGGGGAGCACCCAAGAAAACCCACTCAATACCGCCCATGTTGTCCAGGACAACAACCCTCACAGATCCAAAAGAACAGGACCAGATAATTACTTGGATGACCTCTCAAGCGTCCAGCAGTGGGTTAAGCAGCACCAGCACATCACGCACGAGGTCCGAGTCCTCAGCCAGTTACAAGGAGCCAGTGGGCACAAAGCTGACACAACCGGCAGCAACACCACGCACACAACTGCCAGATAACCAGACGACGTTGGAGTGAGCTGCGCAGAGGTTGTTCTGGGGAGCTCTACTCCACGGCGGCGGCCCCCCACAATGACATATGACGAGTTTGAGGAGATGGAAGAGGAGGGTATGGACAATGTGGACATAGACCCAGATTTTGTTTGTGAACGAGAACATCGCCGTCGTAGCAGCAGCACAGATGAGTCTGTTGAGGAACCCACTGCTGCACGAGTTCGCCTTGTGCCACAAGGTAGGCGGCGCGCAATTTCAGGCACCGCAAGCATGGAAGTTCAAGTGAGAGGCAAAAGAGGCGCAAACAGAAATCGCCAGCAAGGCAGGTGCTCCAAAGTCTGGGCTTTCTTTGAAGACTGCACTGAGGATGTTACCATGGCGATTTGCAAGGTGTGCAAGACCCGCCTGAGCAGGGGGAAAAGTATTAACAACCTCTCCACCACCAGCATGAGCCGCCACATTCTATCCAAACATCCCACTCTGTGGGCAAACGCGGCAGGACAGGGTACCACCAGCAACACTGCCTCCCTTGGGTTCACCAGACTCACCACCAGACCCGCCTCAGCAGCAGCAGTAGCCCAGCCATTGCGTGGTTCACAACATTCACAAACATCAGACGATGCTGACACTGTCACTTTCCGGACTACTGCTCTTGAGGTCTCCCAGTGTTCATCAAACACAACAACCAACAGCCCTTCGGTGTGCAGCCCTACGGTTGAGTTGTCTGATCTGAGATGTTTGAGCGCAAGAGGAAATTGCCAGAAAATGACCCCCGGGCCGTGGCAGTAACAGCCAGCCAGCATAGCCAAGCTTCTGGCCTGCGAAATGCTGCCATATCGAGTGGTGGAGACAAACAGCTTCAAGGGCATGATGTCAGTGGCCATCCCACGTTACGTGGTTCCCAGCCGCTACCACTTTGCGCGCTCTGCAGTGCCTGAGTTGCATGAGCACGTGGTCAGCTAAATAACCCGAAGCTTGAAGAATGCCGTTGCCTGCAAGGTTCACCTCACCACTGACACCTGGACGAGTGCGTTCGGCCAGGGTCGATACATCTCCCTTACCGCGCACTGGGAGAACCTTTTGGAGCCTGGCAGCGATTCCTCACCTGCTACGGCGCGGGTGTTGCCCACGCCGCAAACAGCTGCACCGCCGTCCCTCCCACTGGATAACAACAGCAGCACCTACCTCTCTGACTCCTTCTCCTCCAACGCATCTCAAAGCTGTACCTCATCCGGAAACGCTAACCCAGCACCAGCAGCAGTAGGATCGTGGAAGCAGTGCAGCACAGCTGTTGGCATGCGTCAGCAAGCGTTGCTGAAGCTGGTCTGCCTTGGGGATAAGCAGCACACAGGGGAGGAAATTTGGAGGGGAATAAAGGAACAGACGGATTTGTGGCTGGCACCGCTGGACCTGAAACCGGGCATGAAGCTAGACACCTGGCACGAACTGGCAATGTACACAATAGAGGTGCTGGCTTGCCCGGCAGCCAGCGTTATGTCGGAACTCTGTTTCAGTGCTGCCGGAGGCATCGTCACAGATCGGCGTATCCGCCTCTCCACAGAAAATGCAGACCGTCTGACTCAAATTAAAATGAATCAATCCTGGATTGGAAACGACTACGCAACACTCCAGGACCCCAACCAAGTAACATGACCAATGAACATCTGGGATGGTTTAGCGTTTCCGGTCCCTGTTTATTGAACCTCTCATCTGTATTACATTTATGACTGCATGGCGGCAAAAAGCATTGCTGCTATATCCGCACGCTTTTTGTCCTCATGCAAGGCCTGGGTTGTTGTGTCTCAAAAAGCATGGCCTTCTTCTCCTCCTGCGCCTGCTCCTGTTCCATCACGTGTGCTGCTGCTGCTGGGTTAGCGTTGCCGCCCGGTCCCTGTTTATTGAACCTCTTATCTTTATTACATTTATGACTGCATGCATGGCGGTAAAAAGCATGCTATCCGCACGCTTTTTGTCCTCATGCAAGGCCTGGGTTGTTGTGTCTCACAAAGCGTGGCCTTCTCCTCCTGCGCCTCCTCCTGTTCCATCACGTGTGCTGCTGCTGCTGCTGGGTTAGCGTTGCCGGTCCCTGTTTATGGAACCTCTTATCTTTATTACATTTATGACTGCATGGCGTACAAAGCATGCTATCCGCACGCTTTTTGTCCTCATGCAAGGCCTGGGTTGTTGTGTCTCACAAAGCGTGGCCTTCTCCTCCTGCGCCTCCTCCTGTTCCATCACGTCTGCTGCTGCTGGGTTAGCGTTGCCGCGTGGTCCCTGTTTATTGAACCACTTATCTTTATTACATTTATGACTGCATGGCGGTACAAAGCATGCTATCTGCACGCTTCTTGGCCTGGGTTGTTGTGTCTCAAAGCGTGGCCTTCTCCTCCTGCGCCACCCTCCTCCTGTTCCATCACGTGTGCTGCTGCTGGGTTAGCGTTACCGGTCCCTTTTCCTGGAACCTCTTATATGTATTACATTTATGACTGCATGCCGACAAAAAGCATGTTACCTGTGCAAAGAAAACAGACATTTCCCGCATTTAAAAGACAGTTTTCCCTTTGAAACTTTAAAATTGATTTTCTCAAAAACTATAAGCTCTTTTTGCTAAAAAAAATTTTCCTCTTGTACCCACTCCCAAGGTGCACATACCCTGTAAATTTGGGGTATGTAGCATGTAAGGAGGCTTTACAAAGCACAAAAGTTCGGGTCTCCATTGACTTCCATTATGTTCGGAGTTCGGGTCGAACACCCGAACATCGCGGCCATGTTCGGCCTGTTCGGCCCGAACCCGAACATCTAGATGTTCGCCCAACACTACCTAGGAGTACAATTTTTACCCCTAGATGATAAACGTTTGCTTCCAGGCTGCCCATGTGTCACGTAATATACCGCTTGACTTAAGCTTGATGGGTAGTGACCTGTAATTTGTGTGCAGTAGTGAAGAGAATAACCAGGGATCAGCAAATGATTGCTCTAGATAACCGTTGGAAAACTGGTGAGTATTACAAAGTCAATTGCGTGCATGGCGAAAAAGCCAGGATAAATTATATAATCTAATTCTAGGTAATCTTAGGCCGGTCTGCTCTCTTGGTAGTTTCAGTTTATGTAGGGAAATTCGTGTATTTTCACCTGACCAGAGGAAATGAGAGACAGCCTTTTCAATTTCTATAATAGATCTTTGTGCTTTAAGAGTAGAGGAATTGTTTGTAAGGGATACAGGAGTTTTCCAAAGGTTACCGAGCAAACCAGTGCTACCCTACCCATCAAATTAATAGGGAGGTGTTCCCAACCTTTCATTTTTTGTTTGTGTTTTGTCAATAAGGGTGTATAATTTAATGTATAAATTGAACTCGAATCACGTGAAATCCAGATCCCTAGGTACCTGACCTTGTAGCTATTGATACCTTCATGTTCTCAATATGAGGAAAGATTTTGGCTCGGGGGACAGCATCAAGAGTTTGCTTTTGGTCATATTCACCTTAAAGCCACTAACATTGCCTATCTCCTGTAATAGTTGGAACACTATTTGAAGTTGCGAGTGTGGATTGGCCATAAATATAAAAATGTCATCCGCGAACATAGTTTGGGTGACTGTGGAGGAGCCTATTGTTATGCCTTAAATTCTATTTTCTAAGATTTTGGCTAGGGGTTCTATAGCTAGATTAAATAATAAGGGGGAAAGTGGACACCCTTGTCTGGTTCCTTTTTCTAATGGGAAGCGAGGTGACAAGAAACCAGGCGTGTAGATTTGAGCTGTTGGAGAGAATTGCAAAGCTGAGATTAATTTTTAAAAGGGCCAGAAAATTTCATCTTCTGAAGAACCGATTGTAGTCAGCCCCAGTTAACATTGTCAAATGCCTTTTCGGCGTCAAGTAATAGAATGGCGTAGTTTTGGCTGGTTTTGGGATATAATTTGACATAATCTAGCACCGTTAGTACCTTCCTGATGTTAGACACTGCAGATCTGCATTTGATGAAGCCTGATTGATGTGGACCTATTAGGGAGGGAATTATCGTGGCCAATCGATCTGCCATTATTTTGGTTAAGATTTTGAGGTCCTGGTTCATGAGGGAAATTGGCCTGTAAGACTCTGGGACCAATTGGTCTTTGCCTTGTTTGGGTAAAACTTTTATGTATGCATTATTGCTGGCTAAGGGCAATTGGCCTGCTTGTAGTATGTTATTGAGCATTAGTGTTAAGCTGGGGGCTATGTCCGCTTTAAGAATCTTGTAATATTCAGCGCTTAGCCCATCTGGGCCTTCAACTTTGCCATTGCTTAGATTGGTGATTGTGGAAATTATCTCTACCTGCGTGATAGGAGAATTAAGAGTTGAAAGATGTTCCTCTGTTAGGGAGGGAAGATTGGCTTCATGCAAGATAACATCAATTTTTTGTTTGTCTGGGTTGGTTACCTGTTCTGCATACAGATCAGCATAGAACTTGTGAAATCGATCATTTATCGATCGTGGATCATGGATAATATTACCTCTAGTGTCTTTTAATGCTGAGATATTAGTAAAATCTCTTGGTCCCTTAGCTAAATTACTTAATAGCTTTCCCATTTTGTTACCAAATTTAAAGAACTTAAATTTTTATGAGATAATGACAACTTCTCTTTTGCTTTAAACCATTTATCCACCTCTGCTTTAGCTTTGATCCATGCTAATTTATTATCATGTGTGGGCTTTATTTGATACTGTCTCCCCACTTCTCTGACCCTTGCAGCTGCTTCAGTACATTGTGATAAGATTTGTTTCTTCTTGTATTTCACAGAGACAAAAAAGACGAGCAAGCATCACTAGGCAACTAATGTTACTCTAATTGCCAAAATAGGCTATGCAGGGGGGGTAAAGGGTCACCGACCCAAAACAATATGCAATCAAAGGGAACAAAAGAGCTAAGAAACCCCCCTAAATTTAATAATAATAACAAAATGAGCAATGATGCTGGATGTATAAGAATTTGAAAAAATCTTTATTAAAGAGACTCTGTAACATTAAAAATCTCCCCTGGGGGGTACTCACCTCGGGTGGGGGAAGCCTCCGGATCCTAATGAGGCTTCCCACGCCGTCCTCTGTCCCACGGGGGTCTCGCCGCAGCCCTCCGAACAGCCGGCGACTGTGCCGACTGTCAGTTCAATATTTACCTTTGCTGGCTCCAGCGGGGGAGCTGTGGCGACTTTCTGCACGGAAATAGACGGAAATACCCGATCTCCGTCGGGTCCGCTCTACTGCGCAGGCGCCGGAAACTTGCGCCTGCGCAGTAGAGCAGACCCGACGGTGATCGGGTATTTCCGCCTACTTCGGCGCCGAGAGGCATCAGAGCGCCTGCGCAGGAGCCAGGAAGGTAAATATTGCGTCACAGCTGTACGGAGGGCTACAGCGAGACCCCCGAGGGACGCAGGACGGCGTGGGAAGCCTCATTAGGATCCTGAGGCTTCCCCCACCCGAGGTGAGTACCCCCCAGGGGCCATTTTGTCGTTACAGTTCCTCTTTAATGAGCCAACTGCAGATTAAAAACAATTAAAAACAAGGTAGCCACACCTGGGCCAGGATCCCTAATAATACAATAATGTGGGCGAGATCCTGCATACAAATATAAAATGGAATGTAGCCTAACCTGGACTCTCTGCAAAAAAGTTATGAAAAAAGTATAAAAAATACATATATATATATAAACATATACATATGTCTCGATACAGTGCCACTAAAACAATTTGGTCAAATTCAGGTATAATAGTGTGGCACTATATCACAGAGATAATCCAAGGTAGGCCACACACCCATGATAAACGGCATATAATCTCAATCTCTAGCTGCCACTACATATAATATATTAAAGTGCTGGTGCATATACAACTGCTAAATAACAATCAAAAAACATAATACAACGAGATATCAAGTGAATATAGAGCAAGAATGAGATATGAGTGAAGGAGATGAGGATATGAAGTGGAGGAGGGAATATTCCCATAAGGTGCAGAAGTGAAACAAGAGAGTAGCAGCAGGAGAGCGAGAAATGAGCAGGGCTCACCTAATAAGAAAGATGAAAGGCCTCAGGAATGGCTGTGTGGGCGCTGCCTGCGCCGTCCGACTAGTTCCGCCGAAGCTGCGAGGGGACAGTGATTTGGGAAGCTGGCGCGGTTTAAATGGAGCCCGGAGGAGGCGGCCGCGTCACTGGCTTGACCCCACGTGCCGTCTTACGTCAGCGCGAAGGGTCAGCCATGCGTAAGATGGAACGCATATGACTATATGGTACGCATGAGAAAGATGAAAAGTTCGCCATCTAGTGGGCAAAGAGGATATGACATCCAAAGTCAAATAGATAAGATATAAAGAATTCCCAATAGGAATGTGGCCGCCATCTAGTGGGCAAAAAGGTGTCTTATATACAAAAACATATAACAAAGATTCTAACAAAATACCAAAACATCCTAAAAGCGATACATAAAGCAATCTCAATCAAAAATTCTCCTAAAGTATAATGTACATGAAGCATTAGAGACATATGATTATAGAAGTTATATCTTTCAATACAATTTGAGACATAAGTACATGAACACTGTCCACTGAAAAATCCAAGCAGAAGGACTTGTAAGAAATCAACTTCGAATCAGAAGATGGTTCAATATAGGCATGAGACTTCATCAAGACACTCGGGTATCATATTATGAGGCGTCCTAAATCAAAAAATCAAATAATAATAATAGGTATTAGTTCATAAATGACCATGTTAACATATTATGTCACATCCAAAAAAGGAACCACCCGGTGCTTGAATACGTCTGACGGTGCACCAGTGCACCAGTCAAGCACCGGGTGGTTACTTTTTTGGATGTGACATAATATGTTAACATGGTCATTTATGAACTAATACCTATTATTATTATTTGATTTTTTGATTTAGGACGCCTCATAATATGATACCCGAGTGTCTTGATGAAGTCTCATGCCTATATTGAACCATCTTCTGATTCGAAGTTGATTTCTTACAAGTCCTTCTGCTTGGATTTTTCAGTGGACAGTGTTCATGTACTTATGTCTCAAATTGTATTGAAAGATATAACTTCTATAATCATATGTCTCTAATGCTTCATATACATTATACTTTAGGATAATTTTTGATTGAGATTGCTTTATGTATCGCTTTTAGGATGTTTTGGTATTTTGTTAGAATCTTTGTTATATGTTTTTGTATATAAGACACCTTTTTGCCCACTAGATGGCGGCCACATTCCTATTGGAAATTCTTTATATCTTATCTATTTGACTTTGGATGTCATATCCTCTTTGCCCACTAGATGGCGAACTTTTCATCTTTCTCATGCGTACCATATAGTCATATGCGTTCCATCTTACGCATGGCTGACCCTTCGCGCTGACGTAAGACGGCACGTGGGGTCAAGCCAGTGACGCGGCCGCCTCCTCCGGGCTCCATTTAAACCGCGCCAGCTTCCCAAATCACTGTCCCCTCGCAGCTTCGGCGGAACTAGTCGGACGGCGCAGGCAGCGCCCACACAGCCATTCCTGAGGCCTTTCATCTTTCTTATTAGGTGAGCCCTGCTCATTTCTCGCTCTCCTGCTGCTACTCTCTTGTTTCACTTCTGCACCTTATGGGAATATTCCCTCCTCCACTTCATATCCTCATCTCCTTCACTCATATCTCATTCTTGCTCTATATTCACTTGATATCTCGTTGTATTATGTTTTTTGATTGTTATTTAGCAGTTGTATATGCACCAGCACTTTAATATATTATATGTAGTGGCAGCTAGAGATTGAGATTATATGCCGTTTATCATGGGTGTGTGGCCTACCTTGGATTATCTCTGTGATATAGTGCCACACTATTATACCTGAATTTGACCAAATTGTTTTAGTGGCACTGTATCGAGACATATGTATATGTTTATATATATATGTATTTTTTATACTTTTTTCATAACTTTTTTGCAGAGAGTCCAGGTTAGGCTACATTCCATTTTATATTTGTATGCAGGATCTCGCCCACATTATTGTATTATTAGGGATCCTGGCCCAGGTGTGGCTACCTTGTTTTTAATTGTTTTTAATCTGCAGTTGTTTCTTCTTGTAAGCTACATGTGATATAATTCACCGGCTTGGCCGCTTCCCAAAACAGAGTATGATCCTGCATATGATTGAGATTGTCTTGTGTATACTCTCACCACCATTGTTTTAACTGGGCAGAGAATTCTTCGTCTTCATAGAGATGAGTGGGGAAGTGCCATATAATGTCACTTCCCCTTGGGGTTGATTCTAAAATATCGATGGTCACTGGAGAGTGATCTGATATTATCATGCCTTCGATTTCGGCTTTTTGTAGTCGATCATTTAATGATTGTGATATTAGTATGTAATCTATACAAGACCACATGTCATGTGCCGAGGAATAGAATGTATACTGTTTATTGTAAGGATGTAGGGATAGCCAAGAATCAATCATATGCAGATCGTTCATAAATTGGTGTAGTTGTTGTGCTTTTTTCTTGTAGCCCTTTGTGACCTGTGATATCTTTGTTCTATCCTCCCCGATATCTGCAACCGCATTAAAGTCGCCATCCAGTATGAGATTAGTTGTTAGGGATTTAGTGATTTTCAGCTAAAGATTTCGTAAAAATTGGTTATTATCATAAATTGGGGCATAGATATTGTGAATATCGTATTCATCCAGAGTGCGTTTAAATCGAGCTCTGATCCATCTTCCCTCTGTATCAGTTTCAAAATCTATTATATTTTTTGCCATTTTTTTTATGAATTAGGGTGATTACCCCTGCTTTCCTTTGTTTGGCAGGAGAGCAAATAACAAGACCAACCCAATTCTTTTTAGGGACTTAGCTTGTTCTGTTCCCAGATGTGTTTCCTGTAATAGGGCGACATCTGCTCGCCATCTTTTGAGTTGTCTAAGAATTTGCGAACATTTTTTGGACGTATGTAGCCCTTTAACGTTTCATGTGATCACTCGTAGCGACATGACAGCATGAAAAGTAGTATCAGAGCTCGATGAGTGATAGAGTCTAATTTACCTTAAAGAGACTCTGTAACAAATTGTTTATCTTTATTTCTTCTATGCTATAAGTTCCTATGCCTTTTCTAATGTGGTCTGGCTTACTGCAGCTTTTCCTAATTGCACAGTAGCTGTGTTATCTCTGTTATATGATCTAATCTTCTCTCTATAGTCGGCACAGTCAGGCTGAGGCAGTCAGACTGGAATGTGCAGGGCTGCTTGTGATTAGCTAGAAGCTGTACACACCCCCTGCAGGCTCTGTGTGACTAACACACTCTGCTTAGCTGAGCCTATTAGAAGCTGGTTAGTTTGTTTGTAAACACTGCCTAAAACTGGCAATTACAAGCCAGGTTTGCAGCAGAGAATGGCAGAAACAGCACAGAGGGGACCAGGAGCACATAATGAATAGAATGGTATGCTTTTTATTGTAAGAATTTCAGAGTACAGATTCTCTTTAAGAACGGCCCAGACAATGTAGTAAATTCCCTCCCAACCATTTTCCCCACATAACAGCATGTAAATAACATTTGGTGATGTAAGCAAAAAAAAGGTACATGAGTACTGTGTAAAATAGAATTATGACAGTTTTTTGAATCATGAAAGGGCAGCACGGTGGCGTAGTGGTTAGCTCTCTCGCCTTGCAGCGCTGGGTCCCTGGTTCGAATCCCATCCAGGGCACTATCTGCAAAGAGTTTGTATGTTGTCTACGTGGGTTTCCCCCGGGCACTCCGGTTTCCTCCCACATTCCAAAAACATACGGATAAGTTAATTGGCTCCCCCTAAAAAAAAAAATTGGCCCTAGACTACAGTACTTACACTACATAATATAGACATATGGCAATGGTAGGGATTAGATTGTGAGCTCCTTCGAGGGACAGTTAGTGACAAGACAATAAATATAAACACTGTACAGCGCTGCGTAATATGTCGGCGCTATATAAATACTACTAATAATAATAAACCAGGGGAACAATAATTTTAACATTTTAAGGGACCTCACTTCTTCCCTGTAGTGCTGAGAGTGTCTTTCTTCCTATCCTCCACCATGTCAGCCAGTAGTCACCTAGCCGATAAGATATCAAAGATTTGAAAAACTATCAACGCCCTATATAAAAATTGTGATTATGGCTAAAGCCATTGTGCTACATCCTCTTCGCTGTCCTCATCCTCCTCCTCCTTGGCTGAGTGGCAGTTCAACTCTACTGGGGCTGCGATCTCCTCTCCAGCTACACAGCCCCATCTCCCCAGGGCCTATGCTGCATGCCAGGTACAACGGTGTCACGCCATCTTAGACATGTCTTGCCTCAAAGCGGAGAGTCACACTGGAGCAGCTCTCCTGGCTGCTCTTAACAAACAGGTGGATCAGTGGCTGACCCCACACCAGCTGGAGATCGGCAACGTGGTGTGTGACAACGGCAGCAATCTCATTTCTGCTTTGAATTTGGGAAAGCTGACACATGTACCTTGCATGGCACACGTGCTAAATCTATTCATTCAAAGATTTGTGTCAAAGTACCCAGGCTTAGAGGATGCCCTGAAGCAGGCCAGGAAGGTGTGTGGGCAATTCAGGAGGTCTTACACGGCCATGGCACACTTTGCCGATATTCAGCGGAGAAACAAGTTGCTGGTGAGACGCCTGATTTGTGATAGCCAGACTCCCTGGAATTTGACCCTCCTTATGTTCTCTCGCCTGCTAGAACAGGAGAAAGCCGTCACTAAGTACCTCTACAACTACAGTAGGACACAGTCTGGGGAGATGGTGATGTTCTGGCCCCAGAACTGGACACTCATGCGAAGTGCATGCAGGCTCATGCGGCCGTTTGAGGAGGTGACCAACCTGGTGAGTCACAGTGAAGGCACCATCAATGACCTGATCCCGTACACTTTCTTCCTGGAGCGTGCCATGCGTAGAGTGGTGGATCACGCTGTGGAGGAGCGTGAACAGGAACAGTTACAGGAGGAAGCGTTGTGGGATCAATTCTCATCAGAACCAGATGTTTCCTCAACACATACGGCAGCATAGAGGGGGGAGGAGGAGGAAGAGTTGTGTGGAGAAGAGGCGTCAGACTCGGATGATGAGGAAGGTGTTTCTTTGGAGGAGGAGGAGAAGGCGGTGGCAGAAGAACAACCGCAGCAGGCATCGCAGGGGGCTTATGCTACTCAACGTTCCCGTGCTATTGTTCGTTGCTGGGGGGAGGAGGAGGACTTACCTGGCGTCACTGAGCAAGAGCAAGAGGAGATGGATAGTACGTCTGGATCCCAATTTGTGCAGATGGCGTCTTTCATGCTGTCCAGCCTGTTGAGGGACCCCCGTATAAAAAAACTCAAGGGGAATGAGCTGTATTGGGTGGCCACGCTACTAGACCCTTGGTATAGGCACAAAGTGGCGGACATGTTTCCAAATCACCAGAAGGCAGAAAGGATGCAGCACTTGCAGAACAAGCTGGCAACTATGCTTTACAATGCGTTTATGGGTGATGTCACAGCACAACGCAATAAAGGTGCCACTGTCCTTCTCCCATGTCCATGCAGGCAAGGACAGGACGCTCCAGTGATCTCATGGTGATGTTGAACATGTGGACATTCTTTAGTCCAATGCCTCGCCTTATCGCTTCTGGACCTTCAGCACAGCTGGAGGCATTGTCACTGAGCCCGCCCGAAGACTAAGTTAGTCCCCACACACCGAACTTTTGCGGAAGTTCGCGAACTGAAAATCGGAGGTTTGGGCCATCTCTAACACACACACACACACTACCTTGGAGGGAGAGCCACATCACACACACACACACTACCTTGGAGGGGAAGCCCCACATCACACACACACACACACACACACACACACACACACACACACACACACACACGTCTCACACACATCTCCCACATACACACATTTCTCACGTGCACACATCTCTCACATACACACATCGCAGACAGGGTGTGTGCCTTACATTTAGCAGCGGCAGCATGACAACTGTAACAATTAGTGTCAGCAGGATAACAGATTTCTGATTATGTGGTGATCTGCAGTATCACCAATAATACAGATATAGTAAGCAAATGGCGAGTAAGACGTGACAAAAGTCACTAGCTTTATTGCACAAAGTGTAGTGATTGGTGCAAACAGTAAGTTTCTGATAGAATCTCAGCGGTAACCTCACTAGTGGTGATGGAGGTTACAGATAGAACCACAGCAGTAACCTCACCAGTGGCGAGAGCCCACTGGTGAGAGAGAATAGTCAGACAGATCAGGTAGGCAACAGACGGGCAAATAAGGTACAGAGTCGACAAGCAGAATCAGAGTGAAGTTCAAGCAAAGGTCGGCATCAGATGGGCAGAGGTACAGAATCACAAGGCAGAAAGAATAGTCAGAGCAGGCAAAGAGTCATACACAGATAAATACAATTGGTATGTTTTTCACTACTGATTACAGCTATCAAAGGTCTGAGTGCTAACACGAAGTATTCGCAACAACAGACAATGAGCAAATGACATCTCCCAGCTTAAATACAGAAAGCAAATTCAAGCCGAAAATCTCGTTTTAACTCCTCAGCATGAAGACGATGGGCGGGCACCCACGATCTCTCCTCAGGACCATACCCCCTCCAGTGAACCAGATACTGTACTGAGTTCCGCATCCTGCGAGAATCCAAAATCTTTTCAATCTCATATTCTGGCTCTCCATCAACAATTACTGGGGGGGGGGGGGGGGGGGGGGGGGGCGGAGAGGAATCTGTATATACAGCTGGCTTAAGCAAAGAGACATGAAAAGACTTTACCCCTTCATGATAGCTGGAAGGGCAACCCTATATGCCACCTCATTGAACTTTTCTGCAATGGGGTATGGACCAATATACTTTAGCCCTAATTTGGCTGAGGGCTGTCTCAGGGCTATGTGGTGTGTAGATGCCCACACCATGTCTCCCGGGGCAAAGTCCCATTCTGGAGAACGCTTTCTATCAGCCTGCTTTTTTGCACATTAAATACTTTTTCCAAAATTTAGGTGACTTCCCTGTAACCACCTGAAATGGAGAAAAACCAGAGGAAGTGTTCCGGAGATTGTTGTGGGCAAACTCCGCAAAAGAAAGAAACTTTACCCACTCATGTTGTGAATCAGCCACATAGCACCGGAGAAATTGTTCTAGTGATTGATTCATCCTCTCAGTCTGCCCATTGGTCTGGGGATAGTACCCCGAGAAGAATGACAGGGTCAGACCCAGATGCTGACAGAAAGCCCGCCAAAACCTAGATACAAATTGTACCCCTCTATCCGAGACTATATTGACTGGTATTCCGTGTAAACGGAAGACATGGGTGACAAAAAGATCCGCCAATTCCTGGGCTGACGGAAGTTTTTTCAAAGGACCAAAATGGACCATCTTGCTAAAACGGTCTACAATCCCAAATTACCGTATTCCCCTCAGAATTAGGTAGTTCTCCCACAAAATCCATGTATATGTGGGTCCATGGTTCAGTGGGAGTGGGCAAAGACTGTAGCGTACCCGCAGGGGCCTGTCTGGATGGTTTACTGCGGGCACAGATGGTACAGGAGGTCATGAACTCTTTGCAGTCATTTTTCCATGATGGCCACCACACACTGCGGGACAAAAGTTCCTCAGTTCTGCCTATCCCTGGATGCCCAGCGTTTTTATGGCTGTGGAACATCTGCAATACTTGCAGACGCAGATGCAGTGGAACAAATAGTATGCCCTCTGGTTTTCCCTCTGGAGGCTCAGACTGATATGGCTGCAGAGTGACTGCCAAATCCTCTATGGGTTCTGTGGCCGCAACCACTATATGCTCCGGCAAGATCTTAAAAGGGAGTGAGGGCTGTACTATATACCACTATATGCTCTGGCAAGATCTTAAAAGGGAGTGAGGGCTGTACTGTCTCAGGTTCGAAACAGTGGGATAATGCATCGGCCATTGGTCTGGGGGTAGTACCCCGAGTAGAATGACAGGGTCAGACCCAGATGCTGACAGAAAGCCCGCCAAAACCTAGATACAAATTGTACCCCTCTATCCGAGACTATATTGACTGGTATTCCGTGCAAACGGAAGACATGGGTGACAAAAAGATCCGCCAATTCCTGGGCTGACGGAAGTTTTTTCAAAGGACCAAAATGGACCAGCTTGCTAAAACGGTCTACAATCCCAAATTACCGTATTCCCCTCAGAATTCCCCTCTTAAAAGGGAGTGAGGGCTGTACTGTCTCAGGTTCGAAACAGCGGGATAATGCATCGGCCTTAATGTTCTTATTACCTGGCTTGTACGTGATTATAAATCGGAACCGTGAAAAGAAGAGTGCCCACCGAGCTTGTCTCGGGTTGAGCCTCTTAGCACCTTCAATATATTCCAGATTCTTGTGATCTGTATATACTGTAATAACATGTTCCGCTCCCTCTAGCCAGTGTCGTCATTCTTCAAATGCCATCTTTATGGCCAAAAGCTCCCTGCTACCAATATCATAATTCCTTTCCGCTGGCGAGAATTTGCGGGAAAAGAAAGCACAAGGGTGTAACTGCCCTTGAGTTATTGCTATTTAGTTCCAGAATATTGGGACAGTACAGCCCCCCACTTCAATTTCGGAGGAGTCTACTTCCACAATAAACGGGCGAGAAACATCCACGTGATGCAAAATGGGAGCAGCACAGAATTGTGCCTTGAGTTGCGTAAAGGCCTCACAGGCCTCTTCAGACCAGTTGTAAGTATCAGCTGTCAGGACGGGAAATGTTACCTCTGTGGTGAAAAGCAGCGCAGCTGCTTTCGCACCTGATGTCACTTCCGTGGTCACGCCATCTCGGGTGTCGCTTCCCGACTCAGGACGACAGGTGTCTCTGTTGCACAGCAGCTTAGGTCCACACGCCTGCGCATGGAGCAAAAGGACCTTTATGGGCGTAGGAGACAGATCAGCTGACATTGTGGTCAGCTGACTTCTACCTGTCAATCTACTTTGCTGGTTGGTTCAGCCTCTTGGGCATGGCTGCTTGAATCTGCCTTTAGTATTTAAACCTGGAGTTGTTACTCCATCCTTGTCTGCTGTCGTGAATACTAGTGTGTTAGCGCTCAGACCTTAGAATAGTTCTGGTGTGTTTTGATCTGGGAGGAAACCAGGCATTTCACACAAGACTAGGACTATTGTTATATTGTATATTGTAGTGAGGTTCCTGCTGATGATAGATGTATATGCAGTGTTTGCGATATACATCTATCTATAGTTAGTTCCTTATTGTATCATTCTGTTATTGACTACCTGTGTATGACTCTGGCTAAACTCTGACTCTGATCTCGGTTACTGATTCTGTACTTCTGCCTATCTGCTTTAAAGTTGCTGAACCTCAGCCTGATTACCGATTACTCTTCCACCTTACGATTTCTGTACTGTTGCTGACCTCTCTGTTGTCGAACTTTGACTGTCTGACCATTCTACTCACCAGTGGGCCCTCGCCACTGGTGAGGTGTGCTATATACCCACCAGCTCCTCTGGTGCGGTATCGCCACTCTTCCTTAAAGTGACTAATAGTACCTTACCAGCTCCACTGGTAAGGTCTAGCTAAACTATACAGTCACAAGCTCTGTTAATTAGATTGTCACTTAAACAGATAGTACCTTACCAGCTCCTCTGGTAAGGTTTTGCCAAACTATACAGTTGCCGTGACTGATGGTTCCTTACCAGCTCCTCTGGTAAGGTCTGACCTATTTATACGGTTTCTGTAACTGATAGTACCTTGCCAGTTCTACTGGTCTAGCCAAACTATACAGTTACCGTATCTGTTAGTACGTTCCCAAAACCCCCGGAGGTCTGGCCGTATTTAGCAGTGCCTTGTGGCTAGTGCCAGCCAGCACCTCTAAGGGGCCTAGCCTTATTGGTTTCTGAGGCTCATCAGCTCCACTGATGAGCACTCGTTAATTACTGTTTATTCCCACCAGCTCCACTGGTGAGGTGTTCACTAGCCTGCAGTACAGTCTTAATCACCTGCTCCTCAGATGATCACTAATTGCAGTATTGTTTGTATCACCTGTTCCTTAGGTGTCCTCTAGGCTGCAGTACCGTCTTAATCACCTGCTCCTCAGATGATCACTAGGCTGCAGTACAGTCTGAATCACCTGCTCCTCAGGTGTCCTCTAGGCTGCAGTACCGTCTTAATCATCTGCTCCTCAGGTGATCACCAGGCTGCAGTACAGTCTGAATCACCTACTCTTTAGGTGTCCTCTAGGCTGCAGTACTGTCTTAATCACCTGCTCCTCAGGTGATCACTAGGCTGCAATACAGTCTGAATCACCCGCTCCTCGGGAGAGCTCCTCAGTATCAGTATCTCCAGCTTGCTAGGGCTTGTACACTATTATACAGTCAGTGTACTGATTTTACCTCACCAGCCCCTCTGATGATGTCTTGTAGAACTAATAAAGTTACGGTTGCACCAAGCACTACACTCATCGCATCCTTGTGGCTATACTAGTATTATTGGTGATTCCGCAGATCACCACATAATCAAGTATAGCGTCTGCATTATTGGTGATTCTGCAGATCACCATATAATCTGACATCTGAGTTGAGGCACCCCACCGTTACAGTACAGCAGACCAAAATATTATGGAGGCATTTTACCGATAGGTACAGGTGTTGACCACAGCTATAGATCAATTACACCACACAATTGTTTCACAGCAAGGGCAATTAAAACTGCTAGCTGACACTGTGAATAACCTGCGGGTAATCATAACATCATTGCCTCCCCCTCATGTTGCGGAGCTTAAAGGGGAACTGAAGAGAGAGGTATATGGAGGCTGTCATGTTTATTTCCTTTTAATCAATACCAGTTGCCTGGCAGCCCTGCTGGTCTATTTCTCTGCAGTAGTATCTGATTAAAACCAGAAACAAGCATGCAGCTAGTCTTGTCAGATCAGACTTATAAGTCTGAACCACTGAAACACCTGGTCTGCTGCATGCTTGTTCAGGGGCTATGGCTAATAGTATTAGAGGCAGAGGATCAGCAGGGCTGCCAGGCAACTGGTATTGTCTAAAAGGAAATAAACATGACAGCCTTCATATACCTCTCTCTTCAGTTCCCCTTTAAGGGACTGGTACCTGAGGGGTTTTCTGATCACAAGTCGGATTTTGGGATCATGGAGCTCGATTGCACAAACAGAGCAGATCAAGTGCACCTGTCAAGAATGTATCCCCCACAACTTCAGCCATGAATGGTTCTAATAAACTAATACAATTGGGTCACTCTAGACTGTCTGAAGCCAAGAGGATGCGAAGACGCAGAGAGGGTCTTTTCTTTTACTGTGGAGTGAGAGGTCATTGTGTGCAGAATTGAAAAAAAGAAGTTGAAAACATTTTTCCAATTGGGGATAGTGAGAAGTACGACATCTAATGAGTCTGCTGCAACATCTCAGGGAAATCGTGGATCTCTTACTTGTTCAGATCCGGGATTGGAGAATGTGTTTGTTGGTGTAACTAACATTGCTTTGGGAAGCTTGTCCCTCCAATACGCTCCTGGTTTAGATGCCTCCTGTCCATCTGATAGGTCTTTTTCATGTTCAGAGTGTGGAGAAAGTTTTGTATATTATGCAGATCTTCTCAGTCATAGGAGATCCCACGTACATCCCGCACAACCTATCATTCATGAGGAATCTCACACTGCTGAGAAGTTGTATGGTGAATGTTTTAAGTATAATTCTGAGGCATCCCCTGGCTCTCTGAAATCCAATAGGGGAAGTATGACCTCACTGGTATCAGAAATTAGTTTGGAGGGACAGCAGATAGAGAGTTACAATGCGGACAGCAGCTCAGAACTTAATGAGAGCAATAGCTCTACTTACAGCAGTGTATCTGCTGGACAAGGGTCAAGCTTGCCTGCTGCAGTGCAACAAGTTCTGGAGCCTGAAACAGTGCAGTCGTCAGCTCCATTACTTGATCAGATAGTGAGTGATGAGAAACCGCATTTATGTTCTGAGTGTGGGAAATGTTTCGAACATAATATAGATCTTATCAATCATAGAAGGTCTCACTTCAGAGGACAGCTTTATTCATGTCCTGAGTGTGAGGAATGTTTTGTAAATAACACAGAACTTCTCCGTCATTGGAAGTCTCACACTGATGAGAAACCGTATTCATGTTCTGAGTGTGGGAAATATTTTGTACCTGATGCACCGCTTGTCAGTCATGAGATATCTCACACCGGTGAGAGGTTGTATTTATGTTCTAAATGTGAGAAATGCATTGACTATCACATTGATACCTTGTTCCAAGGTCTTGAATCTGAAACAGGGCGGTCCTCGACTCTGGTACCTGATCAGGTGAGAAGTGGTGGAGAGTTTGGGTGTGAGATGGAGGTGTTGCAGTCATTGTGTCATAAAGTTGGGGCCTGTCTGGGGCGTGTCCGGAGTCCACGCCTCAGGGGAGGGGTAATTTCAGGACGGGAAATGTTACCTCTGTGGTGGAAAGCAGCGCAGCTGCTTTCGCACCTGATGTCACTTCCGCGGTCATGCCATCCCGGGTGTTGCTTCCCAACTCAGGTGGGACAGGTGTCTCTGTTGCACAGCAGCTTAGGTCAACACGCCTGCGCATGGAGCAAAAGGACCTTTATGGGCATAGGAGACAGATCAGCTGACATTGCCCAAGAGGCTGAACCAATCTACTTTTCTGGTTGGTTCAGCCTCTTGGGCATGGCTGCTTGAATCTGCCTTCAGTATTTAAACCTGGAGTTGTTACTCCATCCTTGTCTGCTGTCGTGAATACTAGTGTGTTAGCGCTCAGACCTTAGACTAGTTCAGGTGTGTTTTGATCTGGGAGGAAACCAGGGATTTCACACAAGACTAGGACTATTGTTATCTTGTATATTGTAGTGAGGTTCCTGTTGATGATAGATGTATATGCAGGCCATGCCTGGCTACATGTCTGTAAGCAGTGGATGCATAGTGTAATGGTGAAGGGCTCTGCCTCTGACACAGGAGACCAGAGTTCGAATCTTGTCTCTGTCTGTTCAGTAAGCCAGCACCTATTCAGTAGGAGACCTTAGGCAAGTCTTCCTAACACTGCTATCTTGTCTCATTTTTCTCTTGACAACTGTTGAACACAAAATACAAGGCCATGTCTGGCTACACGTCTGTAAGCAGTGGCTGCATGGTGTAATGGTGAATGGCTCTGCCTCTGGCACAGGAGACCAGAGATCAAACCTCGTCTCTGTCGGTTCAGTAAGCCAGCCCCTATTCAGTAGGAGACCTTAGGCAAGTCTTCCTAACACTGCTATCTTGTCTAATTTTTCTCTTGACAACTGTTGAACACACAATACAAGACCATGTCTGGCTACATGTCTGTAATCAGTGGCTGCATGGTGTAATGGTGAATGGCTCTGCCTCTGACACAAGAGACCAGAGTTCAAATCTCGTCTCTGTCTGTTCAGTAAGCCAGCACCTATTCAGTAGGAGACCTTAGGCAAGTCTTCCTAACACTGCTATCTTGTCTCATTTTTCTCTTGACAACTGTTGAACACAAAATACAAGGCCATGTCTGGCTACATGTCTGTAAGCAGTGGCTGCATGGTGTAATGGTGAATGGCTCTGCCTCTGACACAGGAGACCAGAGTTCAAACCTCGTCTCTGTTGGTTCAGTAAGCCAGCCCCTATTCAGTAGGAGACCTTAGGCAAGTCTTCCTAACACTGCTATTTTGTCTAATTTTTCTCTTGACAACTGTTGAACACAAAATACAAGGCCATTTCTGGCTACATATCTGTGCTACTGCCTATATAGAGTGTGCCCTCGTGGCTGCAGCTCTGGTGCTTTGAGTCTGCCAGGAGAAAAGTGTGATATAAATGTTATTTGTCTTGTCTAATTTTGCTCTTGCATTAAGCATAAATGCTAGGCTACTTTCAGCTACTTTCAGCTACTTTCAGCCAGAGATGCTCGGATGTGCCTCATCCACGAATTCGGAAATCCGCGTGGTTGCAAAAAAAAATCCGCATTCGGCCCCGCCGCATGCGGATTTTCGTCCGCGTCCACGCAACCACGTGGATTTTTTCCCGTGAATGGCGTAATCACGCGCGGATTCACGCCCGGAGGCGGATTTTCTTTTAACGTTAATAACAAAGCCCCCATACATGCTACAGTCCCCCAAATAGCATGGATTATCGAGGTGATAAGGGGCAACATAACTTCAACATAAAAAATTCCCCCCAAAAATTTTTTTCTAGAGAAAATGGATTTTAAAGTGAAATCAACACTTTAAATGGGGCTATTAATTGGTAATAAGTGGTTTTAAAAAGGGATATACGCGTTAAGCAGTCAAAGAGGTGAAGGCGAGTTCCAATGGCACTTAGCGGCGAAGGTACCGCTGGAGGAGGATGAGTGGCTGACGGCAAAAAGGCTCCAGAGAGGTTTTTTTTTTTTTTTTGCAGCAATTAGCAATGACATCGCAGCAGAGTTGTCAGTGGACACGGGCAGTGTGAACGCAGAGTGCAGTGGTGGTAGCGACTGAGTCAGGAGAAGGACTATGCGGGCGGTCAGTTCAGCAGCACAGAAGGACCACGGCAACATACTGGTGGTAGTAGTAGCAGCACAGCGTCATAGTGCTGGCCAAAAAATTAAATGCACCCGGCGACCCGGGCAGTGTGAACGCAGAGTGTAGTAGCGACTGAGTCAGGAGGACAAAGCGGGCGATCAGTTCAGCAGCAGCAGCACAGTAGTAGTAGCACAGCGTCATAGTGCTGGCCAAAAAATTAAATGCACCCGGTGACCCGGGCAGTGTGAACGCAGAGTGTAGTAGCGACTGAGTCAGGAGGACAAAGCGGGCGGTCAGTTCAGCAGCAGCAGCAGCACAGTAGTAGTAGCACAGCGTCATAGTGCTGGCCAAAAAATTAAATGCACCCGGTGACCCGGGCAGTGTGAACGCAGAGTGTAGTAGCGACTGAGTCAGGAGGACAAAGCGGGCGGTCAGTTCAGCAGCAGCAGCACAGTAGTAGTAGCACAGCGTCATAGTGCTGGCCAAAAAATTAAATGCACCCGGTGACCCGGGCAGTGTGAACGCAGAGTGTAGTAGCGACTGAGTCAGGAGGACAAAGCGGGCGGTCAGTTCAGCAGCTCAGAAGGAGGACCATGGCAACTTACTGGTAGTAGTACCATAACACCAAAAAATTAACCAAGGTAGGCACTAGGCAGGTAGTAAATGTCTTTATAAAGGCAGGCATAGTTAACAACAGCACATGCAGCAGCCACTTCATGTCCCCCTGTGTCCGACAATAGGGGCCAGGAACTCACCTTCCACCCAAGCCTGGTTGATTTTCAGGAAGGTGAGTTTGTCCACAGAGGCGTGGGAGAGCCGAGAGCGCTTCTCTGTGACCACGCCACCGGCCGCACTAAAGCATCTCTCTGAGAGGACACTGGAAGGAGGGCAGGATAGGAGTTCCAGGGCGTACTGGGAAAGCTCGCTCCAGATGTCCAGTCTCTTGACCCAGTACTCCAAGGGGTCCACGGGGCTGTCGGTGTCATTGAGCCCGCTGGATGACCCCATATAGTCAGACACCATGGTGGTCAGTCGTTGCTTGTGCTGGTTGGTGGTGGATGCTGTGGCGGGCACCTCTGTTCTGGGCTGCTGCACTGCATACAGGCTCTTGCTTAGGCTCTTCAGGTCTCCGGGGCGCCAGTTGCTGCTGCTGCTGCTGGTGGTTGTTGTTGTGCTGCTAGTGGCAATGGCAGGCACCTCTTGCTGGCTTGGCAGAGCAGTTACAGTGGGGGTGGAAGGCTGGGGGAATGCTTCCAGTAGTCTGCGCACAAGGGCCTCCTTCAACTCCCTTGTGCGTTGCTCGGTGGTGGATGGCGTCATTAAGTCTCCCAGCTTCCCCTTCAGACGGGGATCAAGCATCAAGGTGATCCAGATGTCCTCCCTTGAACGCATCTGGATCACCCGGGGGTCCCTGCGAAGGCAGCGCAACATGTGCACAGCCATGGGAAACAAGTGGGCCCTGCCAGCAAGATCTTCCTCGTCCTCGCCATTGTCCCATAACGCATGCCTGTCCTCTTCCTGTGCCATGTCGTTGTCCTCCTCAAACCGCCATCCACGTACAACGCCTGCTGCACTCTGCTCCTCCTCCTCCTCCTCATTCAGGTTAGGGACCTCCAACTCTTCCACTACCTGCTGTGAGCCCTCCTCTGAGCTGGACTGTGCTGCCATCTGCTCCTGTTCTTCCAACTGCCTCAGGGCTTCATCCCCACGCTCAATTAAATTGTCCATTGCCTGCTCCAGTAGACAAACCAAGGGCACCCACTGGCACACAGAGGCCCGCTCCTCACTGACCATCTTGGTTGCCTCCAGGAAGGGACACAGCACCAGGCATACTTGCTGCATCAGTGTCCACTGAGTGGCAGTAATCATGGGGACTTGCTGGTTGCTGGGGACACTTGGGTCTAGCATGTAGGCCCTAAGAGCCAGCCTGTGCTGACACAGCTGCTCCAACATGGCCAGAGTCGAATTCCAGCGAACTGGCATGTCGATGATCATCCGGTGTTGTGGCCTTCCATACTGCTGCTGTAAGGTGGACAAGAGTGCAGAGGCAGTGGCTGACAGGCGGAAAAAGCGTACCACCGCCCGGGCATCCTGCAGCAGCTCGCTCATCCCCTGGTAGGTGCGCAAGAAGCGCTGCACCACAAGATTGAGCACGTGGGCCAAGCAGGGGATGTGCTGGAGGTTTCCCTGCTGCACTGCTGCCACCAGGTTGGCCCCGTTATCGGCTGCCACATACCCCACTTCCAGGCCTCTGGGGGTCAGCCACCTCCGCTCCTGCTTCCTGAGGGCGGCCAGGACGTTGGTGGCCGTAAGCCTCTCCTTCCCCAGGGTCACCAATTTTAAAAGGGCTTGGCAGTGCCGAGGCTTGGCGCTGCTGCTGCCGAGGCGGGCTTGCTTTCCGGGTGCTGAGGGAGTGTCGTGACAGGACCCTTCTGCATCCCCCCTGATCCCGCGTGGTGGCACCACTAGCTGGGCTGATGCGCTCTTGTCCTCCCTCCCTTCCATCAGTGTCACCCAGTGGGCCGTAAAGGACAGGTAGCGACCTGTCCCAAATCTGCTACTCCACGAGTCCATGGTCACGTGGACCCGCTTGCCCACAGAGTAGTCCAGGGAACGGGCCACGTTTTCCACCGCAAACTTGTGGAGTGCTGGGATCGCGCTCCTGCTGAAATAGTGGCGACTGGGGACTTGCCACTCGGGGATGCCAAATTGGAGCAGCGTCCGCATGGCGCTCCCCTCCTGCACCAGGGAGTAGGGAAGCAGCTGTGATGCCATGGCCCGGGCCAGCAAGCCATTTAGTTTGCGGATCCGCCTGTGGCTTGGAGGCAGAGGCTTGGTCAGACCCTGAAAGGTGTCGCTCAGCAGGGTCTGACGACGCTGGGATGCAGGGGAGACAGAGGAGAGAGACGAACACTGGCTGCCAGCCTCAATGTCTGTGTCCTGAGCAGCCGAGGTGGAAGAGCGCTTGCGTGCTACCACTGCTGCTGCTGCTGTGGGGGATTCACGACCCTGAGGGAGGGAGGATGCTGCTTCGCTGGTGGGCCTTCTGCTCTCAGGAACCCCTGCCAGCAGTGCCTCCTTCCTCTTAAAGTCCGCATACTCGTGGCAGTGGCGGCTTCTCAGGTGGCCCTGGAGGGATGAGGTACCCATCTTGCTCAGACTTTTCCCACGGCTCAATCTTTTGCTGCATAACCTGCACACCGCATACCTTTTGTCATCAGTACATTCCTCAAAGCAATCCCACACTGGTGACTTTAATTTACTGCGGCCCCCACTAGCAGAGGGTGCAGCGGAGCAATGTGTGGTAGTAGTTGCCGGGGGTTGCATGGTGGTGGTGCCGGCTGAAGCAGTGTCCTGTCTACTTCCTCCACGCCCACTGCTGCCGATGCCCCTGCCCCTGCCTGACATATGGCGATATCCTTGCCTAGGCCGAGGTGACTCGTCATCCTGCTCTGACCATTCTTCCACGGACTCAGCAGGCTGCACATAGTTAGGGTCCACAACGTCATCATCAGCAGCATCATCATAATCCAGCTCTTCCTCTGACTCCCCCGCCTCCTCTTCTGTCCCTACATCCCCAGACACAGACCCCTCTTCTTCATCACCAGAACTCAACAACGCTTGTGATTGTGGCCCGATCTCAATCTCTGCCACATCAGTCCCCAGTAAGTCCTGTGCTTCTTGCATCAGCAGGTTCCCAGATGCCGGACTGAGGGACAGAACGCTGTCATCCTGGGAGGGCTGCTGACCAGTGGGTGCTGGGGTGGATGTCACAACAAGCGTGGGATGTTGGCGGCTGCTACTGCTTGGAGTGGTGCTCACAGTAGAGGTCTGGGAGGAAGTCATGATGTCCATGAGTACGTCAGGTTCCATTTGCTCAACCACCACACGGGGACCAGAAACTTTAAAATATTTGGACAATGGCGTCCGCTGACTCGGCCGAGGCTTTGCTGCCCCCTTTTCTGCTGCATCACGACCACGTACAGCTGGGCGTCCTCTCCCTGGACGTGGAGCAGTCCCAGAAGTGGCTGAGGCAATTGAACTCCCTTTCCTCTCACCCTGCGAAACCCTGCCAGACATGTTGCTAGTAATGAATCACTGGATGCAGTGGGCACAGTACAAGGTCACTGAAGGATGCAGTGGGCACAGTACAAGGTCACTGAAGGATGCAGTGGGCACAGTACAAGGTCACTGAAGGATGCAGTGGGCACAGCAGTGGGCACTGGATATACAACTAGGTCACTGAAGGATGCAGTGGCCACAGTACAAGGTCACTGAAGGATGCAGTGGGCACAGCAGTGGGCACTGGATATACAACTAGGTCACTGAAGGATGCAGTGGGCACAGTACAAGGTCACTGAAGGATGCAGTGGGCACAGCAGTGGGCACTGGATATACAACTAGGTCACTGAAGGATGCAGTGGGCACAGTACAAGGTCACTGAAGGATGCAGTGGGCACAGTACAAGGTCACTGAAGGATGCAGTGGGCACAGTACAAGGTCACTGAAGGATGCAGTGGGCACAGCAGTGGGCACTGGATATACAACTAGGTCACTGAAGGATGCAGTGGCCACAGTACAAGGTCACTGAAGGATGCAGTGGGCACAGCAGTGACCACTGGATATACAACTAGGTCACTGAAGGATGCAGTGGCCACAGTACAAGGTCACTGAAGGATGCAGTGGGCACAGCAGTGGGCACTGGATATACAACTAGGTCACTGAAGGATGCAGTGGGCACAGTACAAGGTCACTGAAGGATGCAGTGGGCACAGTACAAGGTCACTGAAGGAAGCAGTGGGCACAGCAGTGGGCACTGGATATACAACTAGGTCACTGAAGGATGCAGTGGGCACACAAGGATGTCACACTGTGTAATGAGATGCTCATATGCCAGCGAGCGAGCGAGCAGTGGGCACTGGGCACGGCACAAGGTCACTGACAGAATAATTGAACAGCGCTGGCAGAGAGTGGCGGCGCCGGCGGTGTGACTGGCTGCCTGCAAATAGTACAAGTGTATAACTGTCACTGGAATATACAAGTGAACACTGCAGTTATCACACCCAAGACTAGGCATTGTTTGATATCTGTTATGACCTATTGCATTTCCAACTATCCCTCTGCTTTCTGATTCGGTACCTACGCATATCTGATTATCTGTTGCCAACCCTGCCTGCCCTTGGTTACCGAATCAGCCTTCTGTCTCTGTACCTTGTCTGCCCGTGTGTTGCCGACCTGGCTTGCCCGACCTTGAGAGCTATCTCTCTCCATTGAGAGATTAGTCTCCATACCTGCTGGTGACACCCACCTTCCAGGTGTCACTCAGTCACAGGTCCTTCCTGCTTTTCAGCCTGGGACTCCACCCCTTTGGAGGTCTCAGGCTGCTGGAAGGTTTTTGCACTTCCCAGCGGGAGGTATCTCCCATACTGCCTGTAACGATCGGTGTAACACAGAGAGGATCTGATTACCGGTGATCTGCAGTATCACCGATAATCAGATATATAAGCTAACCTCTGGACACCTGAGTAGAGTAGGAGTGTTTGGTGCAACCGTAATACTTAGAGGACTAGGCCTCAGAGCAGTAAGGAGTACTGCACAAATTCCTTCCAAAGACCTGCACTCTCCCGGGGGGAGGAGACAGGCTGAGAGTAGGAAGGACAAACTGAGAGTGACACTCAGGAGGGAGTGTCACTACCAGGACTGGGAACCGCCTCTAACAGTAAGGTCGGTTCTCGAGGTCGGACAAACCAGGTCATAACCACACAGACAGATACAGTACAGATTCAGAAGGCAGATGCGGGGTCTAATAAACAAGCAGGGTTCGGCAACAGGGTATCAGAAATATCGAGGTACAGAATCAGGAGGCAGATGCGGAGTCTTAGGGCGAGCTGGGGCTTGGCAACAGAGTATCAGAATAGCAAGGTACAGGATCAGAGTTCAGAAGAATAGTCAGGCAAGCAAAAGGTCATAACAGATAATCACAATCAAACTAGTACTTTAGACTATCAACAGAATCTAGCTAAGTGTAGGATAAAAGCTCCAGCTGGTCCCGGCACACTTTAGGATCTGACTCAGATCTGAGCGCTACCACATAGTGATCACAACGCCAGACAACCAGCAACTGAACAGCCAGCAGTATATATACTAAAACACTCTCCAGCCCCTCCCTAAGTGCTGGACCAATGAAACGAAGCAGGGTTGTCAGCTGACCGGCTTGGTCAGCTGACTCTTTTCTGACTGCCATATAAGTTCTGCCTCTCTGCGCGCACTCGCGTCATTCTGAACCTTGGTGGACTATCAGTCCACGCCACACCAGTACTGTCTTGCAATGTGCTTGCTGACCTGTGCGCGGGGTTGGTCGCACCGCCATCAGCGTTGGGTCAGACTGTTCGCAACAGGCCCATGCGCGTCAGACGCGGCGGTTTTTCCGCTTTCCGCCATGCCATGCACGGAAAGAGTCGCCTCCCGCTGACTTATAGCGGCGGCTCTTCCGCGTTTCTTAACACTGCCAAAGACCACCTGCTCCTCGGGTGGTCTTACTCAAAGTCATTACTGTTGCACCAAACACCAGAGGTTAGTTATACTTGGATTATTGGTGATAGTGCAGATCATCAATAATCAGGTATATATCTGTATTCTTGGTGATACTGCAGATCACCAATAATCAGATTCTCTCTGTGTGCTGACACCGATCGTTACAATTTGGTTTCAAGACTACTCCTCACGGTTTAGGGCCCCTAAAATGCCAGGGCAGTATAGGAACCCCACAAATGACCCCATTTTAGAAAGAAGACACCCCAAGGTATTCTTTTAGGAGTATGGTGAGTTCATAGAAGATTTTATTTTTTGTCACAAGTTAGCGGAAAATGCCACTTTGTGAAAAAAAACAATTAAAATCAATTTCCGCTTACTTGTGACAAAAAATAAAATCTTCTATGAACTCACCATACTCCTAACGGAATACCTTGGGATGTCTTCTTTCTAAAATGGGGTCACTTGTGGGGTTCCTATACTGCCCTGGCATTTTAGGGGCCCTAAACCGTGAGGAGTAGTCTAGAAAACAAATGCCTTAAAATGACCTGTGAATAGGACGTTGGGCCCCTTAACGCACCTAGGCTGCAAAAAAGTGTCACACATGTCATATCGCCGTACTCAGGAGAAGTAGTATAATGTGTTTTGGGGTGTATTTTTACACATACCCATGCTGGGTGGGAGAAATCTCTCTGTAAATGGACAATTGTGTGTAAAAAAAAAATAAAAAAAAATTGTCATTTACAGAGATATTTCTCCACACAGCATGGGTATGTGTAAAAATACACCACAAAACACATTATACTACTTCTCCTGAGTACAGCGGTACCACATGTGTGGCACTTTTTTGCACCCTAAGTGCGCTAAGGGGCCCAAAGTCCAATGAGTACCTTTAGGATTTCACAGGCCTTTTTGCGACATTTGGTTTCAATACTACTCCTCACGGTTTAGGGCCCCTAAAATGCCAGGGCAGTATAGGAACCCCACAAATGACCCCAGAAAGAAGACACCCAAAGGTATTCCGTTAGGACTATGGTGAGTTCATAGAAGATTTTATTTTTTGTCACAAGTTAGTGGAAAATGACACTTTGTGAAAAAAACAATTAAAATCAATTTCCGCTTACTTGTGACAAAAAATAAAATCTTCTATGAACTCACCATACTCCTAACAGAATACCTTGGGGTGTCTTCTTTCTAAAATGGGGTCATTTGTGGGGTTCCTATACTGCCCTGGCAATTTAGGGGCCCTAAACCATGAGGAGTAGTCTTGAAACCAAATGTCGCAAAATGACCGGTGAAATCCTAAAGGTACTCATTGGACTTTGGGCCCCTTAGCGCAGTTAGGGTGCAAAAAAGTGCCACACATGTGGTATGGGTATGTGTAAAAATACACCACAAAACACATTATACTACTTCTCCTGAGTACGTCAATACCACATGTGTGGCACTTTTTTGCAGCCTAGCTGCGCTAAGGGGCCCAAAGTCCAATGAGCACCTTTAGGATTTTACAGGTCATTTTGAGGCTTACAATTTAGCACCCCCCAAAATGCCAGGACAGTAAACACACCCCACAATGACCCAATTTTGGAAAGTAGACCCTTCAAGGTATTCAGAGAGGAGCATAGTGAGTCCGTGGCAGATTTCATTTTTTTTTGTCGCAAGTTAGAAGAAATGGAAACTTTTTTTTTTGTCACAAAGTGTCATTTTCCGCTAACTTGTGACAAAAAATAAAATCTTCTATGAACTCACCATGCCTCTCAGTGAATACTTTGGGATGTCTTCTTTCCAAAATGGGGTAATTTGGGGGGTATTTATACTATCCTGGAATTTTAGCACCTCATGAAACATGACAGGTGGCCAGAAAAGTCAGAGATGCTTCAAAATAAGAAAATTCACTTTTGGCACCATAGTTTGCAAACAGTATAACTTTTACCCAATCCAATAAATATACACTGAATGTTGTTTTTTTTTTTTATCAAAGACATGTAGCAGAATAACTTTCGCGCTGAAATGTATAGGAAATTTTACTTTATTTGAAAAATCTCAGCACAGAAAGTTAAAAAAGTCATTTTTTTTTGACAAAATTCATGTCTTTTTTGATGAATATAATAAAAACTAAAACTCACAGCAGCAATCAAATAGCACCAAAAGAAATCTGTATTAGTGACAAGAAAAGGAGGTAAAATTCATTTAGCTGGTAGGTTGTATGACCGAGCAATAAACCGTGAAAGCTGCAGTGGTCTGAATGGAGAAAAAGGCTCTGGTCCTTAAGGGGTAGAAAGACTGTGGTCCTCAAGTGTTTAAATATCGCTTTCAACCTTGTTCTATTGGAAATACGTCACTTTTGGTATTAACTTAGTTTTTTACACTTATAATGCGTTGATTATAGTTTTCTAATATATCGCTTTTAATATTACCGCTATTTTAAGATTTTTAGTGTGTACGTGATTGTAAGGCTATCTATTCTATTCTATATATATATATCTTTTTCTATTTATAATATTAATGTGTACGTGATTTTAACGCTATTTATTCTATTACAAATATATAAAGATATATTACAAATATATAAATTATAGTATTCATGTTATTTATAGTGGCTGGATAGTGTAATGGTTAAAGAGACACTGAAGCGGAAAAAAAAATGTGATATAGTGAATTGGTTGTGTACTATGAATAATTACTAGAAGATTAGCAGCAAAGAAAATATTCTCATACTTTTATTTTCAGGTATATAGTGTTTTTTCTAACATTGCATCATTCTATAATATGTGCAGATTATACAACACTCAGCATTCAAAATGAGTCTTTCAGAGCAGTCTGTGAAGTAATGACGTCTCCTCTAGCAGAGGAAAAGTAAATAGTCCAGGAACAGTTGAGATAATAAAAGTCAGATAACAGCTGTGAGGAAACGCGGAAAAGTCGCCGCTTCTCAGGGTGAGGCGGCTGTTTCCGCGTCCAGCATGGCGTCACAACGCGGAAAAACCACCGCATGCCGCATAGGCAGAGCGGCGGAATCTGCATTGGGAGCGGCGGAATCCGCATTGGCAGCGGCGGAATCCGCATTGGAGGCAGCGGACTTGCCGCATGGCAGTGTCCCTGACAAGGGGGCTGAGCGTGGGGAAGCCGCCGCTGGTGTAGTGAGCGGTGCGGCGGCTCCCACGCCCGGTCCAATGGATACATTGCAAGACAGTACTGGTGTGGCTGGGACTGATAGTCCACCAAGATTCAGAGTGACATGCGCGCGCGCACAGAGGCAGAGCTTATATAACAGCCAGAAGTGAGTCAGCTAACCAGGCCGGTCAGCTGACAGTTGTTACACCTCTCATTGGTCCAGCAATTAGGGAGGGGCCTGGAGAGTGTTCTGGTATATATACTGCTGGCTGTTCAGTTGCTGGTTATCGGGTGTTGTGATTACTATGTGGTAGCACGCAGACCTGAGTCAGATCCGAAAGTGTTCCGGGACCAGCTGGAGCTGTAATCCTACACTTAGCTAGATTTGTTGATAGTTTAAAGTACTAGTTTGATTGTGATTATCTGTTATGACCTTCTGCCTGCCTGACCATTCTCCTGAACTCTGATCCTGTACTTTGTCATTCTGATTCTCTGTTGCCGAACCCCGGCTCGTCCTTAGACTCTGCATCTGCCTTCTGATTTTGTACCTCGATATTTCTGATACCCTGTTGCCGAACCCTGCCTGTACTTTAGACTTCGCCTCTGCCTTCTGAATCTATACTTTATCTGTCCGTGTGTTTATGACCTGGCTTGTCCGACCTCGAGAACCGACCTTACTGTTAGAGGCCGTTCTCAGTCCTGATAGTGACACTCCCTCTTGAGTGTCACTCTCGTTCTGTCGTTCCTTCTCTCAGCCTGACTCCTCCCTCCGGGAGAGTCCTGAAGGAATTGGGCAGTACTCCTTACTGCTCTGAGGCCCAGTCCTCTAAATATTACTGTTTGCACCAAACACCCTCACTCTACTCAGGTGTCCAGAGGTTAGCTGGTATATCGGATTATCAGTGATACTGCAGATCATCTATAATCTGGTATATATCTGTATTCCCAGTGATACTGCAGATCACCGGTGATCAGATCCTCTCTGTGTTACACCGATCGTTACAGAACGCCAGACCATAACCAAAATGGACGCACGCACTGGTCCTCTGGGGGAACTAGTGTTGGGCGAACACCTGGATGTTCGGGTTCGCGAACGTTCGCCGAACATGGCCGCGATGTTCGGGTGTTCGCGCCAAACTCCGAACATAATGGAAGTCAATGGGGACCCGAACTTTTGTGCTTTGTAAAGCCTCCTTACATGCTACATACCCCAAATTTACAGGGTATGTGCACCTTGGGAGTGGGTACAAGAGGAAAAAAAATTAGCAAAAAGAGCTTATAGTTTTTGAGAAAATCGATTTTAAAGTTTCAAAGGGAAAACTGTCTTTAAAATGCGGGAAATGTCTGTTTTCTTTGCACAGGTAGCATGCTTTTTGCCGCCATGCAGTCATAAATGTAATAAAGATAAGAGGTTCCATAAACAGGGACTGGCAACGCTAACCCAGCAGCAGCACACGTGATGGAACAGGAGGAGGCGCAAGGCCACGCTTTGAGACACAACAACCCAGGCCTTGCATGAGGACAAGAAGCGTGCGGATAGCATGCTTTTTGCCGCCATGCAGTCATAAATGTAATAAAGATAAGAGGTTCCATAAACAGGGACCGGCAACGCTAACCCAGCAGCAGCACACGTGATGGAACAGGGGAGGAGCAGGAGGAGAAGGCCACGCTTTCAGACACATCAACCTAGGCCTTGCATGAGGACAAGAAGCATGCGGATAGCATGCTTTTTGCCGCCAAGCAGTCATAAATGTTATAAAGATAAGACGTTCCATAAACAGGGACCGGCAACGCTAACCCAGCAGCAGCACACGTGATGGAACAGGAGGAGGCGCAGGAGGAGAAGGCCACGCTTTCAGACACAACAACCCAGGCCTTGCATGAGGACAAGAAGCGTGCGGATAGCATGCTTTTTGCCGCCATGCAGTCATAAATGTAATAAAGATAAGAGGTTCCATAAACAGGGACCGGCAACGCTAACCCAGCAGCAGCACGCGTGATGGAACAGGAGGAGGCGCAGGGTGGCAGTAAACACAATGCTATATAGTGTGGCTGAGCGGTGTACTACTGTTCCCAGCAGCGACACAGAGCACAATGCTATACAGTGGTGGGTGATCGGTGTACTACTGTTCCCAGCAGACACACTGAGTGGCAGTAAACACAATGCTATATAGTGTGGCTGAGCGGTGTACTACTATTCCCAGCAGCGACACAGAGCACAATGCTATACAGGGTGAGCGGTGTACTACTGTTCCCAGCAAACACACAGAGTGGCAGTAAACACAATGCTATACAGTGGTGGGTGAGCGGTGTACTACTATTCCCAGCAGCGACACAGAGCACAATGCTATACAGGGTGAGCGGTGTACTACTGTTCCCAGCAGACACACAGAGTGGCAGTAAACACAATGCTATATAGTGTGGCTGAGCGGTGTACTACTATTCCCAGCAGCGACACACAGAGCACAATGCTATACAGGGTGAGCGGTGTACTACTGTTCCCAGCAGACACACAGAGTGGCAGTAAACACAATGCTATATAGTGTGGCTGAGCGGTGTACTACTATTCCCAGCAGCGACACAATGACCGGGGGACCCTGGCTAGCCTGGCTGGAGAGAGAACTACCCTGCCTGCCTACCCAAAGCTAAACCCACAGACAAATGGCGGAGAAATGACGTGGATCGGGTATTTATTTACCCGAACCACATGACCCGCTCGGCCAATCAGAGCGCGTTCGGGTCCGAACCACGTGACCCGTTCGGCCAATCACAGCGCTAGCCGAACGTTCGGGTAACGTTCGGCCATGCGCTCTTAGTTCGGCCATATGGCCAAACAGTTTGGCCGAACACCATCAGGTGTTCGGCCGAACTCGAACATCACCCGAACAGGGTGATGTTCTGCAGAACCCGAACAGTGGCGAACACTGTTCGCCCAACACTACTTGCCACTTCGGTGGATAACGTTAATCGAGTGCTGGGGGAACACAAAGCATTGATTGACGCTTTGTCAGGCTCTGTACAAACCCTCCAGAGTTCAGTGGATGAGGTGCGATCCCCTCCTAGCGTTGATATACGGATGCCCGTACCCGAGAGGTTTTAAGGCCACAGATCTGACTTCCGCAATTTTAAGAGTAGAGTGTTATCCTATTTTGAATTGAGACCCCGATCCTCTGGTACTGAGACCCAGAGAATCACGTTTATTAAAACTTTATTATCTGGCGATTCCCAGACCTGGGCGTATAGCCTACCTCTCGGAGATACAGCTCTTACCTCTGTAGAGGAATTCTTTAAAGCCATGGCAGTAATCTACGACGACCCAGACCTTGTCGCGACCTCTGAGCGAAAACTCAAGCTTTTACGGCAGGGCAAGGGTACAGTCGAAGATTATGCGGCGGAATTTAGGAGGTGGTCAGTCACGGCCAGGTGGGACACCTATGCCCTCTTGGACTGTTTTCTGTCTGGGTTGTCGGATGAGGTTTCCGACTTAATGTTGAGCCAGCCCGAGCCCAAGACGGTCGATGAGGCCATCTCATCGGCCATTCGTATCGACCGCAGGCTGCGCCATCAGAGACAGACCAGGGGTAGTCATCGTGTCAGGTACACATCTTACGCGGCACCTTCCGCTGCACCCTTGGTAACACCATCCTCCTCTGTCTCATCTTCTCCGGTCTTGCCTCCTCCTGAGCCGATGCAGATCGGTCGGTCAAAATTGACCCAGGTGGAGAGAAGACGGAGAATGATGGAGCAACTCTGTCTGTACTGTGCTGAAGGAGGGCATAGGGTACGAAACTGCCCTAATAAGCCGGGAAACGCTACCGCCTAGGAGTTGTAGAGGGTAGCACCCTAGGCGCCCGACTCATACCCTTAAAAGAAAAACGTTTGCTCCTTCCATGTACGATTACATGGGGGGACAAATCTGAAGCCACAGAGGCCTTTATTGATTCAGGCTCAGCGGCTAATTTTATGAGTTCCGAGTTTGCAGGGAAGTTGGGCGTTCCACTCACCCCGTTAAACCACCTATTCAGGTTACTGCCGTGGATGACTCCCCGTTACAAAGGGACCGTCCGCTGTCTCAGACACCAGAGGTGGAAGTCACTATTGGGGTCCTGCATAAGGAAAGTTTAAGTTTTTTTGTATTACACATGACTACCTCCACGATTGTTTTAGGTATGCCCTGGCTGCAGCTCCATTCGCCACAGATCAGTTGGGCTGCAGGACAATTAACCAGTTGGTCCGATTTCTGTTCCCAGCAGTGTTTAGGGAAAGTGACACTAGGGCAGACTAAAATTCATGTGGAGGGTGTTCCCGAGCAATATTCAGAATTTTCAGACGTATTCTGTCCCAAGGCGGCAGATAAGTTACCTCCTCATCGCCCTTTCGATTGCCCCATCGATCTCCGTGCCGGTTGTATGCCCCCCCCGGGGTCACCTGTATAACTTGTCTGGACCAGAGAAAGTAGCTATGCAGGAGTACATCCGCGACAATCTAGCTAAAGTGTTCATCCGCCCCTCCCTGTCGCCTGCTGGGGCCGGTTTCTTTTTTGTTAAGAAAAAAGACGGGGGTCTCCGACCTTGCATCGATTACCGTGGCCTGAATAAAATCACGGTAAAGAATCGTTATCCGTTACCATTGATAGACGATTTGTTCACGCAGGTCACAGACGCCAAGATCTTCTGTAAATTAGATCTGAGGGGTACATACAACCTGATCCGCATTAGAAAGGGCGATGAATGGAAGACGGCCTTCAACACACCCGACGGGCATTACGAGTACTTAGTGATGCCCTTCGGGTTGTGCAATGCGCCAGCCGTCTTCCAAGAATTAATCAATGAGGTTTTCAGGGAGGTGCTGGGTAGATTTGTACTAGTATACCTCGACGATATACTGATCTATTCCAACAACCTCTCTGAGCACAGGATCCACGTTAAATTTGTGTTGAACAAATTGAGACAAAATATGCTTTATGCCAAAGTGGAGAAGTGTATTTTTGAGGTAACCACCGTCACGTTTTTAGGGTATGTGATTTCCACCTCAGGCCTGTCGATGGATCCTGCCAAAGTCACAGCTGTCTTGGAATGGCCACAGCCAGTGGGGTTGAAGGCTTTGCAGAGATTTTTGGGTTTTGCGAACTATTATAGGAGGTTCATAAAGGGGTATTCCACAATAATTGCTCCCCTTACCAGTCTCACAAAAAAGGGGGCAGATACCAGCCACTGGTCCTCTGAGGCTGTTGCAGCCTTTTCCCATCTGAAAAAAATATTTTGCTCAGCGCCCATTTTGAGACACGTGGACACGTCTTACCCCTTTATTGTGGAGGTTGATGCCTCGGAGGTTGGGGTGGGGGCGGTGCTGTCTCAACGGTCAGGATTGCAGGGCAGACTACACCCATGCGCTTATTTCTCCCGTAGGTTTTCACCGGCAGAGAAAAACTACGATATAGGCAATCGGGAACTGCTCGCCATTAAATTGGCATTTGAAGAATGGCGCCATTGGTTAGAATGGGCAGACGGAGAGGGTTAATCAATCACTGGAGCAGTTTTTGAGATGCTATGTTGCTGAGGCGCAGAACGATTGGGTTAGGTTTTTACCGTTCGCGGAATTTGCGCACAACAATTTGAGAAGTTCCTCCTCGGGATTCTCTCCGTTCCAGGTAGTGACCGGGAGGTTGCCTAAGTTTTCCCCATTTCCAGTGGCCTCCACTCCGTTTCCAGCACTGGAGGCTTGGCAGAAGTCACTCAGAGACAATTGGGGAATTGTTAAGAGTAATTTGGAGAAGGCATTTTTAAGTCAAAAGGGTCAAGCTGACAGGAAACGTTCTCTGGAATGGAAGTTTCAACCAGGGGACTTAGTCTGGGTTTCCACACGTCATTTGACCCTGAAACAGCCCTCAGCCAAATTAGGTCCCAGGTTTGTGGGTCCATTTTCAGTGACCAAGAAAATCAACGACGTCACTTATGCCATAGATCTTCCGGCCAGCATGTGGGGCGTAAGATCTTTCCATGTGTCCCTGCTGAAACCTGCAGTCCATGTGGGCCCCGCTCCTCCTCCTCCTGTGATGTTGGATGAGAGACCTGAGTATGAGGTAGAGAAGATATTAGACTCACGCATGGTCCAGAATTCGGTGCAATATCTGGTGCATTGGAGAGAGTATGGCATTGAGGAGGGACAATGGGTACCGGGGACTCGCATGCATGCGGATGAGTTAAGGAAGGAGTTTCATGCCTTGCATCCCGAGAAGCCTGGAGGAGTTGTCCAGAGTCCACTCCTCGGGGGGGTACTGTGAGGAAACGCGGAAAAGCCGCCGCTTCTCAAGGTGAGGCGGCTGTTTTCGCGTCAAGCATGGCGTCACAACGCGGAAAAACCGCCGCATGCCGCATAGGAAGAGCGGCGGAATCCGCATTGGGAACGGCGGAATCCGCATTGGAGGCGGCGGACTTGCCGCATGGCAGTGTCCCTGACAAGGGGGCTGAGCGTGGGGAAGCCGCCGCTGGTGTAGTGAGCGGTGCGGCGGCTCCCACGCCCGGTCCAATGGATACATTGCAAGACAGTACTGGTGTGGCTGGGACTGATAGTCCACCAAGATTCAGAGTGACACGTGCGCGCACAGAGGCAGAGCTTATATAACAGCCAGAAGTGAGACAGCTGACCAGGCCGGTCAGCTGACAGTTGTTACACCTCTCATTGGTCCAGCAATTAGGGAGGGGCCTGGAGAGTGTTCTGGTATATATACTGCTGGCTGTCTGGCGTTGTGATCACTATGTGGTAGCACGCAGACCTGAGTCAGATCCGAAAGTGTGACGGGACCAGCTGGAGCTGTAATCCTACACTTAGCTAGATTTGTTGATAGTTTAAAGTACTAGTTTGATTGTGATTATCTGTTATGACCTTCTGCCTGCCTGACCATTCTCCTAAACTCTGATCCTGTACTTTGTCATTCTGATTCTCTGTTGCCAAACCCCGGCTCGTCCTTAGACTCTGCATCTGCCTTCTGATTTTGTACCTCGATATTTCTGATACCCTGTTGCCGAACCCTGCCTGTACTTTAGACTTCGCCTCTGCCTTCTGAATCTATACTTTATCTGTCCGTGTGTTTACGACCTGGCTTGTCCGACCTCGAGAACCGACCTTACTGTTAGAGGCGGTTCTCAGTCCTGATAGTGACACTCCCTCTTGAGTGTCACTCTCGTTCTGTCGTTCCTTCTCTCAGCCTGACTCCTCCCTCCAGGAGAGTCCAGAAGGAATTGGGCAGTACTGCTTACTGCTCTGAGGCCCAGTCCTCTAAATATTACTGTTTGCACCAAACACCCTCACTCTACTCAGGTGTCCAGAGGTTAGCTGGTATATCGGATTATCGGTGATACTGCAGATCATCTATAATCTGGTATATATCTGTATTCCCAGTGATACTGCAGATCACCGGTAATCAGATCCTCTCTGTGTTACACCGATCGTTACAACAGCCCTCTCCACGACTAACTTAGTCGGAGAGCTTAATGGCTTGTTTGCATAGAGATAACAACTGGAGTTTCTCAACTCTTCCTGTACTGGAAAAAATTACACTGATGTATCTGATCTGTAAGGCTTGGTGGTGTATTCTCCACAGTCAGCATGCAACGCATGAGCTGGCATGGAGGAGGTACACACACTAGCACCAGGAAACAGGCTATCCCTAGTATAGTGGAGGGGAGGACTGACTCCAATAGGAGATTGTGACGCACAGAGCCGGTGCAGATCTGACAGCCACAAACAATGCTTTCGTTATAACGTCTCAGCGCAAAGTAGCGCTGAGCGCACAAACCAGAACTGAGGAGATCAGGACAGGTAGACAGAATGAACGCTTGCTAGCTAGCGGCTACTTAGCGACAGCAAGCGTCCAAAACCAGACAGACTGGAATGAGGCAGCCAATGCGATGCGGCGATGGCGTGCCTCACAAAGACAGGACAGGATAGTCAGAAAATAGCAGGATTAAGATAGATGAACGTAACACAGATAAATATACCATAAGTATGTTTTCCTAGCGTATTACAATTACAGCTATCAATGAAACTATTTGTAACGTCTGACTAACATATGTATATATCGGCAATGAACCGATATATGACATAAGCAGGAACGCTGACTACGAATGGAGTAACACAGGGAACAGGACTCAGAAGGATTCGCTATCTCTTCGCAGAGATGAACGCAATCCACAAACGGTAACAGAACAGGATTCAGAAGGATTCGTTATCTCTTCGCAGAGATGAACGCAATCCACAAACAGTAACAGAACAGGATTCAGAAGGATTCGTTATCTCTTCGCAGAGATGAACGCAATCCACAAACAGAACCAGGAGCAGGGTAACTACCTCAGCACGGGTGGTCACGGTACGCGCAACCTACCAAAACGTGCTGGAAAGCTGACTAACTGCACACAGGATATAAACAGTTCGTGTACGTATACATCAGCGACACTGATGTATCAACGTAACACAAATACAAGGAAAATAATAAACGTGCTGGTATGCATATATATTGGCAATGAACCAATATATGATGCAAAGACCAGCAAAGTATCTTTATAACAAGAAACACGATCGGGGGCTAAAGCGACAGCAAGGCAGGCTTAAGCTGAAGCTATGAAAACCCAAGGAAACCCTGCAGGAAGCAGATCTTTATACTGAGGTCATCCAATGGGAGCAGACATGCAGATTCCCACACAGGTGAATGATAATCAGTCACAAGCTGACAGCAGGGAAAGACAGACAAAGCTATGCAGCTTGCATGGAAATAGATCAGAACTGCCTGAGCTGCAGCACTACTACTTCCAGCAATAGCTGCTGCAGCAGCGATCATTACAGTACCCCCGCCCTTAAAAGCGGATTCCAGACGCTTTTCAAAACTGAAATTCCCAACAAAACAGTCTGACTGATAATTCATGATGACCGGGACAGCCCGGCAAGACCGAATTCCAGAATCAGTCCCCACAAGACTGGACCCATCAGAACCAGAACCTACAGAACCATGCCCATCAGTACTACAAGCCCCAGTGTGACACCCATCAGAACCATGATTTCCAGAAGAAAGCCCTCCGAAACTCCCTGAGCGATACCCACCGCCTTCCAGGAACCGTTCAGAAACGCCAAAGCCTTTGCAATGCCCACCGGTACTGTCTTTACCAACACAAAACCCACTGTTGAACCAGTCCAAGGCACCAGGACAAGTTTTCTCAGAGACCTCCCAGAACACCTTGAAGCTCCAAAGAGATCCCCATAGGTCAGAATGCCCCTTAGGCTCACATGGAGAACCATCAAGAACCCCTATGGAACCTAGGGCAATTCCCGAGTCAGGGCCACAAGGACAAACATCAATATCAGGGCTTTCAGGGACCAGAACCATCTCTGGGCATGCAGGCAGACTGGCAACATCAGAACGTGTTCCCACTAAGGAAGCATCAGAGCACGCTAACACCTTAGACACACTTGGGCATTCTGGCACACAAAGAACATCTGGGCACACCGGCACAAGAGAAACCTCTGGGCATGTCAAGGAACTGTGAGCCTCAGGGTCAGCCAAGACAGGACCAAAACCAGGACTGGCCAAAAAAAAAATCATCATGACTAAACTTCGCAACTACTGGACTTTTACACGAGAATGCTGGATCAGACTTAGATGTCGCTGATTCCAGCAAAGTCAGTAACAAATCAGATTCAGGGGCACTAACAAGACAGGACAAATCTTCTGATGTATGCACTGAACCAGATAGGGACTCCACAACTACCTCTGGACTGGACAGAGACTCATTTAATACACTGGATTGGAGCTCATGAGGCGCTGCAGAACAAGTCAGTATTGCAGCAGCCCCCACTGGACTAGGCAAAACTGAGGAATTCCCTGGACAGGAAGGGGACTCTGGAACCTCTGCCACAGCGGCCAGAGAACCAGAATCTTTCCGGATACAGGGCTGGGTTTCAGGAACACTCATCAGACCGGACTGAAATTCTGAGATTTCTATTATTTTGACCAGAGAATCAGAATTATCCATGTTACAGGGCAAGACTTCTGAAACATTCAGAGGACAGGGCTGGAGTTCCTCGGCTGTTACAACACTGGAGAGGGACTCAACAACATTGGTTAAATCAGACTGTGTACAGGGCAAGGTATCTGACACACTTGCTGACGAGGACAATATTTCAATGGCTTCTGCTTTGCTGGGCAGAAATTCATCAAGTTTTATTAGAGCAGACTGTAATTCCAAAACAGCTGCTAGACAAGTGAATATTACTGCAACACCAACTGAGGTAAGCAGTGCTTCAGCCTCCTCTGCTAGAGGGTTTAAAGTATCCAAAGTACTGGGTGAAGCATAAGACTCTGCGACCACAGCTTCACTGGACAGGATCACTGAACAGTCCATATTGCAGGGCAAAACCATGGAAGCACCTGCTGGACAGCATAATGATTCTGTGACCTGAGTTTCATTGGAGAGATCTACTGCACAATTCATGGTACAGGGCAAATTTATTGGAAAATTTTCTGAACAAGGTAATAATTCTGCGATTTCAGGTTCACATAGCAGAGGCTCTGAGCTATTCACGAAACTAGAGCGAGGTGTAGAAACAGGAAAATCAAGACACAATGTTTGCGCATCTGAATCACCATTCATTTGTAAAATTGGAAAATTCAGATGCTGGGGTTCTGAGGTTACTAGACAGGATTGCTGGGACTCGGAAACTGATGTAGTGCATCTATTGGCATCTGCTGGATCAGACAGGAGTTGAACTTTATTAACACAGGTAATTTCTGCAGAAGTGTTTGCAGAGACAGGCAAGATTTTTCTGGTGTCTGTTTCACTAAACAAAGAGTCATGAGTACTGGCTAGGCTGGACTCGGACGTCAGCAGGACCTCTGGATTCTCTGCTGAGAAATTTGCGCAGGGCAAGGTTAAGAATGTATCAGTGGCTTCTGTTTTACTGGGAAGTAACACTGAGTTATCCATGGTACAGGGTGGAATTGCAGGAACTTCAATTTCACACAAAAAGAGCTCCGAATCACCTGCTGAATCAGCCAAAGGTGCTGAAGCAGGCGGGTCAGAACGCCAAATTTGCGAATTCGGAGTCACATAAAAATCATCCAAAATCAGTTCCCACACATCAATCAAAGGAGCCACACAGTCATACCTACACACACCAGCCTCTATTAGGTTATAGGCTGACTTAATGCATGCATTCAATACTAATTCACTTTTTGCACTGTAAACTTGACAAAATGAACTTGAATCATTCTTCCATTCATTGACCAGAGCTTCCATCTCTCCTTTCTCAAATGGAGGATTCCAAGCATACTTAACAGGCAGATCATGGTTTGCAGATATGATTGTAGCAGGGACATATATTGGGTTAATTAGCAGGTGATTGGCAGATTCCTTATTCCTAAGAATCTCCAATACCTGTAGCAAGTGCTGAACTGTAGTGTATGCAAACTTTCCTTGCTTCACAAATAAGTTTGTTCAATACTCTGTAATATCTCCTCATAATCATACTCAGATAATTCTTTTAAACAAAAATCTTTATTTTCCCTAGCCAGGGAGGAAAGTTCATTAGTAGTTTCATAAGTCCATTTAACTCCCCTGAAAGCCAATTGCATTTCATTATCTGTTAATGGCAGAATCTCATTATAGGTCTCAGTCGCTAAGGATAACGACTCTGCAGATCGGACACGTTTCTTAGAACGTTTGCGTTTTGCCTTTGACCTTGCGGTTTTTGATGATTTATTCAAAGCTGCAGGAAAATTATCAGTAACACTTTCTGCTTGCTGCTCATTCTTGCAAGCAATTGAAGGAGCAGCTGATTGGCCTGCTGCCAGGAGTTCATTAAGAGGAAAAGGCAATGGATCTATGCGCAACCAATTGTGAATTACAAAAGCTATAAATTGCAAAGGACTTTGTCTAAACTGAGTGTGATCTAAGACATCGATTGCCCAATCAAAAAGTTTGCCCTTAAAAAGAGCACAAACGATCTAATCAGACCAGGTAGAAATTGCAGAAGCCCGAAAGTCGGGATTGGCCAGAACTTTAACCAATTCTGATATAAATTTGTCTGTAACTTCAGGACCAAGCTTTTCAAATTTTTTAAAGGAGCAGGACCCCTGACAAACAGTGTCATCATTTCTGGAAATTCCCCCCACAATAGGGATTGGTAATGGGGTTTTCATAATGTAAGGCTTGGTGGTGTATTCTCCACAGTCAGCATGCAACGCATGAGCTGGCATGGAGGAGGTACACACACTAGCACCAGGAAACAGGTTATCCCTAGTATAGTGGAGGGGAGGACTGACTCCAATAGGAGATTGTGGCGCACAGAGCCGGTGCAGATCTGACAGCCACAAACAATGCTTTCGTTATAACGTCTCAGCGCAAAGTAGCGCTGAGCGCACAAACCAGAACTGAGGAGATCAGGACAGGTAGACAGAATGAACGCTTGCTAGCTAGCGGCTACTTAGCGACAGCAAGCGTCCAAAACCAGACAGACTGGAATGAGGCAGCCAATGCGATGCGGCGATGGCGTGCCTCACAAAGACAGGACAGGATAGTCAGAAAATAGCAGGATTAAGATAGATGAACGTAACACAGATAAATATACCATAAGTATGTTTTCCTAGCGTATTACAATTACAGCTATCAATGAAACTATTTGTAACGTCTGACTAACATATGTATATATCGGCAATGAACCGATATATGACATAAGCAGGAACGCTGACTACGAATGGAGTAACACAGGGAACAGGACTCAGAAGGATTCGCTATCTCTTCGCAGAGATGAACGCAATCCACAAACGGTAACAGAACAGGATTCAGAAGGATTCGTTATCTCTTCGCAGAGATGAACGCAATCCACAAACAGTAACAGAACAGGATTCAGAAGGATTCGTTATCTCTTCGCAGAGATGAACGCAATCCACAAACAGAACCAGGAGCAGGGTAACTACCTCAGCACGGGTGGTCACGGTACGCGCAACCTACCAAAACGTGCTGGAAAGCTGACTAACTGCACACAGGATATAAACAGTTCGTGTACGTATACATCAGCGACACTGATGTATCAACGTAACACAAATACAAGGAAAATAATAAACGTGCTGGTATGCATATATATTGGCAATGAACCAATATATGATGCAAAGACCAGCAAAGTATCTTTATAACAAGAAACACGATCGGGGGCTAAAGCGACAGCAAGGCAGGCTTAAGCTGAAGCTATGAAAACCCAAGGAAACCCTGCAGGAAGCAGATCTTTATACTGAGGTCATCCAATGGGAGCAGACATGCAGATTCCCACACAGGTGAATGATAATCAGTCACAAGCTGACAGCAGGGAAAGACAGACAAAGCTATGCAGCTTGCATGGAAATAGATCAGAACTGCCTGAGCTGCAGCACTACTACTTCCAGCAATAGCTGCTGCAGCAGCGATCATTACATGATCTTAATGTTTTATTTCTTAGCTGTGCTACACATACAAATCATAATATCATCATTTTTTTTTCGCTTCAGTGTCTCTTTAAGGGCTCTGCCTCTGACACAGGAGACCAGGGTTCAAATCTTGGCTCTGCCTGTTCAGTAAGCCAGCACCTATTCAGTAGGAGACCTTAGGCAAGTCTCCCTAACGCTGCTACTGCCTATAGTGCATGTCCTAGTGGCTGCAGCTCTGGCGCTTTGAGTCCGTTTGGAGAAAAGCACAATATAAATATTATTTGTCTTGTCTATTAAAGTATTTTGAAGTATTTTAAAGAGAATCTGTATTGTTAATATCGCACAAAAGTAAACATACCAGTGCGTTAGGGGACATCTCCTATTACCCTCTGTCACAATTTCGCCGCTCCTCGACGCATTAAAAGTGGTTAAAAACAGTTTTAAAAAGTTTGTTTATAAACAAACAAAATGGCCACCAAAACAGGAAGTAGGTTGATGTACAGTATGTCCACACATAGAAAAATACATCCATACACAAGCAGGCTGTATACACCCTTCCTTTTGAATCTCAAGAGATCATTTGTGTGTTTCTTTCCCCCTGCAGCTATCTTCCACTGAAGTGTCAGGCTGTTTCTTCCTGCAGAGTGCAGACAGCTCTGCCTGTTTGTAATTCCTCAGTATGTGAAAGCCCAGCCAGCTCAGAGGAGGATTTATCCAGCTTGTAAAAGATAAGAGAGAAGAGAGAAGCTGCCCTAATCTAAATAATACACAGGCAGTGTGCAGAGAGGGGCCTGGAGGGGGGAGATGCATCACAGAACCACAACACTGAAGAACTTGGCAGCCTTCCAGACACAGGCTGACAAGTCTGACAAGAGAGAGATAAGTTGATTTATTACAGAGATGGTGATAGTAGAACGTGCTGCAGTAAGCCAGAACACATTAGAATAGCTTTTGGAACTTGTAGGATGATAAAAAACAGGATGCAATTTTTGTTACGGAGTCTCTTTAAGGATTAAATATATTAAGGATTAAATATATTATTGTTTATATGTGTGTAAGGGTGTTTGTGCAGTGGGGAAGGTAAGGGTTAGGCATGACCAGGGGGATGGTTAGGGTTAGGCACCACCAGGGGAGATTTAGGGTTAGGCACCACCAGGGAGGTCTTAGGATTAGGCACCACCAGGGGGTTGGTTAGGGTTAGGCACCACCAGGGGGGTGGTTAGGGTTAGGCACCACCAGGGGGGTGGTTAGGGTTAGGCACCACCAGGGGGGTGGTTAGGGTTAGGCACCACCAGGGGTCTAGGGGTTAGGGATAGGTACAGGGAGGATTCTGTGTGAGAGTAGGGATAGGTATAGTTACAGTACAATATTTGTAATATACTCAATTTATTAAATTATGTATATTTACACAAAGGGGGGGTCTAGGGGTTATGGATAGGGATAGGGAGAGCCTACAGTTAGGTATAATTGCAGTAAAATACCTGTAAAATCTACCATTGTATTACCATGCTTAATACAAGCGTAAATATCGTTTTTTGTTATACACGCTTTTTGACATTTTATTTCCAAATTCGTTTGTTGTTATAGACGGTATTTTGCAGTTTCATTTCTGTTTATTGAACCGATTTAGCGCTATATTTTCCTTTATAAGCTATAAACAAAAAATATTATTTTACATTACAACTTATAATTTCGGCTATAACCCGCGCCCTTTTTTCCAGGTGCCCTTTTTTTATACACACACTGAGTAGAGATGGCCCGAACCGTTCGCCCGCGGTCCCAGGCGAACTTTGGGTGGTTGCGAACTATTGCGGAAGTTCGGTTCGCCCCCATAATGCTCCATTAAGGTCAACTTTGACCCTCTACATCACAGTCAGAGGGCACATCGTCGCCAATCACACTACACTCACTCCTGGAGCCCCCCCATAAAAAGCAAGGTTCTCCAGCCGTTTTACTCACTCGTCTGCCTACAGTAATTAGTTAAGGGACAGCTGCTTACAGACTCTGCTAGGGAGAGCTTAGTTGGGCTACTGTAGGCTTGTTAGCTTGCTCCTGGCTGATTGTTATTCCTTATATAGCACCCCACAACAGTTCCTCCCTCTCTTGCTCTCTCCTCCAGAGGAGGAGGGTCTTGTCTTCCAGGGAATTGTAGGATTTCTAAAGCCAGCTCACATGCATTGGCCGGGAATTGATCCCAGGTCTAGTGCTTGGTAAGCAGCTCTCCTCACCACTATACCACCACCAACCCTACATGCTGGAGCCAGCCTAGCATGTACCATTATGATATATCCAAGAGAAAAATGAGCTTGCTTAGGGATTTGTAGGATGTCAAAAGCCAACTCACGGGGCGTGTCCGCCGAAAGCTGGTGAATGGCCGCATGATCCCGGAGCTCCGTCCCCCGATACCCAGTAAAGCAGCTCACAGCTATGCCTAACAACCCAACACCCTGCGAAAGGGCAGAGGAGACCGACATGGAGACGGAGGTGATGCGGAAGAGGAAAAAAACATCCGCAGGCACCATCCAAACTTACAGACTTCTTTGCCAGTAAGCAGAGGCCTCCCAAGCAAGATGGCGCCGGCGCCGCTGCGAGAGACACGCGGCGCTCAGACAAGCCGGGCACTTCTCCCTCCTCCACCGGCCCCGACTCCAGACACAGCTCCAGACCCTCCACCAGAGAATCATCGCCGGAGCCAACTTCTCCCAGCTCCAGAAGCCCGGCCAAGAGCAAGCAGAAGCTCTCACACGAGCCCAGCATGGAGTCACAGGTGGGTCTTAATAAGGCCGCAGACGCAGCCATCTCTAACAGTATTGAAGCCTTCCCAGCCTCAGACGCAGTCATAACCCAGGCCAATTTAAAAGAAATGCTGGTAGCATTAAAGCAATCCCTCATGGCAGATCTGATGCCGGTCACTGCCCAGCTACAGGCATCCCTTGATGACATAGGTGAACGAGTGTCACATAATGAGGAAAGGCTAGAGGAGCTTACTACTGAGCACAACAAAATAGTAGACTCACTAACTGACAAGGACTCGGAACTTGCATGGGCCAAATCAAAACTAGCAGATGCAGAAGACAGACACAGGAGGTGTAACCTAAAATTCAGAGGAATTGATGAGAAAGTGACCCAGAATGAGCTCAAGGACTTCCTGATTGATATAGTGAAAGTAGCACTCTCAGGCCTAGCTGACTTTGAGCTAATGATAGACAGAGCTCACAGGCTCCCTAAGCCAAGCTTCATCGCAGAACATCAGCCAAGGGACGTAACAGCCAAATTCCTGTGCTACACAACCAAAGAAAGCTTATTATCTTTTACAAGGAAATCAGGAGCCCTCCCGGCCCCATATCAGAAGATACAAATATATCCAGACCTCTCCCAAGCTACCCTTACAGCAAGGAAATCCCTGCAGCCAGTGACCAAAACCCTGAGAGATAACTCTATTCCCTACAAATGGGGCTTCCCTGTAAAGCTGCTAGTCTTGAAAGAAGGATCTACAATAGCAATCAAATCGCTGGAAGAAGGCATAAAAGTCCTAAACAGCTGGAAATTAAAACCAACCCCGTCTTCAAACCTACAAAACCACAAATCCTCTGTACCCAAACTCCAACAAGAATGGCATAAGGTCAAATAAATCGGGGAACCAGACTTTCCTTTACCTGGCACCCGCCGGATATGTATCTGAGTAGACCACTCTTGAACCCCCAAATCGATGTGGTTTTCTTTTTCTTTAAAAAGTTCCCACATCCCCACCTGACCCCAAGCTACTATCGTTTCATTTTTTTGCTCAAATGTTTAAACTTTCATCTCCCCAATACGTCTACCCGGCAACCAATGCTCCACATTACACAGATGAGCACTGGCAACCTCAGGATCTCAACTCTCCCAGCGGCAACAATACAGACCCCTATCTAACTCCTTGGGATGAAAATTAATCTTTTATCCATCAATGCCCATGGCCTAAATACACCCCAGAAGAGTTTCAATATGTGGGAGGAGGCAGTAAGAAACGACGTTGACATCTTAATGGTACAGGAGACCCACTTCGCTGAAGGCAAAATGCCCAAACTTTACCATAAATCCTACCCAAGCCCTCTTCTGAGCAATTTTTGTAAGAAGAAGAGAGGAGTGATGATAGCACTACATTCACGTCTAAACGCTTCCATAGACTCCATCACTCGGGATCCGCAAGGGCGCTTCTTAATCCTGGTCTGTTCAATAAGAGACACCCAATTCACCCTAGCATGCATTTATGCCCCTAACACAGCTCAATCAGCCTTCCTTAAAAGAACTCTAAAAAAAATCCAAGAAATACAAAAGGGACACTTAATTCTGGGAGGAGACTTTAATGCCCCCATATCCCCCACCCTGGATTCTACATATAAAGGTACCCGCAAAGTCTACTCACTACAAGCGTGGCTACACCTGGAAGGACTATATGATCCATGGCGAGCCTTACACAGCAACGAAAGAGACTATACCTTTCATTCACAGGTGCATAACTCGCATAGTAGAATTGACTTTTTCCTGGTCCCAAATAGAACTCTGCAGTTAGTCTCAGATGCTAAAATTGGTCCTAGGTTTTGGTCTGACCATTCTCCTGTCCTGATCACCTTACAGATCCCCTTGGTCTCACTCGCTGCCAGATCATTGAGACTAAATAACAATGTTATTTCTTCACCTAATGATGTCCAATGGTTGAAGGACCAACTGAGGGAATTCTTTCATTTCAACCAATCCCCATAAATTAGTGCTGCCACTTTATGGAACACCCACAAGGCGTTCACAAGAGGGTTGTTCATCAAACTTGGAGCCAGAATTAAAAAGCAAAAACAATCTACTGATACAAATAAAAACCTTAGAACAAAAGATAATTAAATCCCCTTCCCAAATATCCGACTTAGAACTATTTCACCTCAGGCAAGACCTCCGCTCACTCCTTCTCCAAAAATACGATTGGATGTTACAACACTCAAAAGCAACTATCTTTTCCCAAAGCAATAAAGCAGGCAGACTACTGGCTATGAAACTAAGGAAAAAGAGAGCTAAAACCACTGTACAAACAATTGTCCATCCATTCACTAACAAACATCACACTAACCCGCAAGATATTGCAGACGCATTTAGCGACTATTATAAATCTCTCTACAACCTCTCGGAAGATATAAACACCTTCAGCCCACCGCCCAATCCATAGATGATTTTCTTGCCCCATTAGGCCTCCCTAAAATAAGCAAAGATCAATATGATCTTCTAAACTCTGACATATCAACTGATGAAATCTTATCAGTAATTAAACACCTTAAGCCACATAAAGCTCCCGGACCCGACGGGTACACTAACGAATTTTATAAAACTTTTTGCTTGATACTGGCTCCAAGATTGACAAACCTTTACAACAACATCATGGCATCTGGCAGAACCCCAGACAATTTCTTAAATGCTAATATCTCAGTCATCCATAAGCCAGGGAAAGATCCTACTGCCACCGCAAATTACAGACCTATTTCCCTCCTTAACGGGGACACAAAAATATATGCGAAAGTATTAGCAAACAGGTTAATAAACATGTTACCCTCAATCATTGGCCCTGATCAAGTAGGCTTCACCAAAGGCCGCCAAGCCTCAGATGGAACCAGGAGAATGATCAATCTTATGAAATATGCTGAGCTTACGAAAATGCCTTCTCTGTATCTAACTTTAGACGCAGAGAAGGCGTTTGATAGGGTACACTGGGGATTTCTCAAACAAGTCCTGGCTAAGATTGGCATAACCGGTCCCTTCGCCCAGGCCATAATGGCCTTATACACAAACCCCACAGCCTCAGTAACACACGCAGGATTCTCCTCCAAATCCTTTCAAATAATGAATGGTACCCGCCAGGGATGTCCTCTATCTCCTCTCATCTTTGTCCTAATCATGGAGACCCTGGCAGAGACCATTCGTTCAAACCCCTCAATTTCGGGCCTTCAAATTGGCGACTACCATCACAAACTAGCACTATTCGCTGACGACGTGGTATTAATGATAACTAATCCCATGACATCATTAACTCATACACAAACGTCTCTCTCCAACTTCTACAAAGCTTCTTACTACAGAGTGAACGAAAGCAAGTCCCTCATAATGAGTAAAAATGTAGACACTAACTTGGTCAGACAGATTACTCACAACTTCCCATTCCCGTGGACACAAACTTCCCTAACCTACTTAGGAATCCAATTACCTAAACATACCTCTGATCTCTACAATTACAACTACTTACCACTCATCAGAATGACAGCTTTAGGTACAACTGACATTCAAAAGGTAGAACTCTCCCCCTCAGGTAGGTCTGCTGCCTTTAAAATGCAGATATTACCAAAAATTCGGTATATATTCTGAACAGTCCAGATCCCAGTTCCTAAAAAGTTCTTTACAGAACTCAATAAGATAACATCTAAATTCTTTTGGAAAGGGAAAGCTCATAGAGTAGCACACAGAACCATCACAATCCTAAAATCTAAAGGCGGCTTTGGATTCCCATGTATAAATACCTACTACCATGCTTGTATTCTTGATCTTGCAAAATCTTGGTGGACCCCAACAGATAAGAAACTCTGGTTAGATATAGAACGAGAGATCATAGGTGCAGACCTTAAAACACTATTGTCTGCAAGTATACTACAAAAACTCGATATATCACCTAAGCTACCAGCAATAGAAGCCACTCTAAAATCCTGGCAATTAATCTTTAGAAACAATACCTTCCCAATGGAGGGAATAACCCTGAAAATCCCAATCCAGGCTCTAAAAAAACTATCGCCAGATCTCTCACTATCTCCCTGGACCCAAAAAGGAATAAAATTCATCAATGACCTTTACTCCCACACCTCAATTAAACCATTCGCCACTTTAAAATCTCAATACCATCTTACTTCTCGAGACCTATATACATATCTCAGAGTCGTCCACATCCTCAAACAAATAAAACCGAAAATACCAATTCTTACCCCCTCCCTATATGCCCAACTAAACTCTACATTTAATATGAAAAAAGGCATATCTGTGTGGTATGACTTCCTCTCCACAAATAAAACCTCTAATCCCGACCACTATATACACAAATGGTCCAACGACCTAGGGACGGAAATCACCCTCCCCCAACTTCTACTAGCCTCAAACTCTATAAATAAATTATCAGCCTGCTCAACACACTGGGAAACCCACCAGAAACTCCTGTTGAGATGGTACCTAACCCCCCCAAAACTATCCTTTTTCTCTCCACAAAACAGTGCCACATGCTGGCACTGCAAAGTAGCCAAAGGTACATTATTACACATATTTTGGGAATGCAAACCGGCCCATGATCTTTGAAACACCCTTTTAGTATGCATCTCATCAATTATGCAGACTAACTATAACATTACCCCTGAATTGGCCTTACTACACATAGGCATAAACTCATTCCCTCCATCACATAGGAAATTAATCACACACCTCATCTGCGCCTTGAGACAATCCATACTCCAAAACTGGAATCATACTTCACTCCCCCCTTTCCACAGATACTAACTACTGCGTGTAATATTTTGAAGTTGGAAAAACACATGCAAAACTCAGAAAGCAGCGGCCACTAACTCCAACTACTGGCATCCCTTGCACAAATTCAGCATGGGCTCATCCTAACCACTTAATAGCACCTAGGAAAGATCATCTCAACTACAATTCCTTTACGCATAGAACTTCCACATGGTAATAATAACCCCACCTACTTAATACAACTTGCCGCTATCCCGCCCACCTTGAATTCCTACATAGAGGCTCAGCAAACTTCTTGGTTTTTAAGGTTGCCTAGAGTGCCATCTTAGTTCCCCTTCCCCAACTAGGGTAGGTTTATTGCTATTAGTTCATAAGTGTACTATTCACTCATAATTGTATTACTCTATTAGTTCCTGTTATGTTATTTGTTTCCTTTATTTTCTTTCTTTCTTTCTTTCTTACTTTTTATGGCAAATGCTCATACTTGCATTACTAGCAGCCACTGCGAAACATATGGATCATATAGTGTTATAGGTTTCCCAACAGACGTCACTGAGATTAACTAGGCTTCATAGATAATCTCAACAGAACTTTGGTTGTTTTGACCATCAGGTGACCCAGATCAAGCAGACACACTCCCCAGAAAGCCCCAAGAGTATGAAAAGATCATCAGGAATAGATTCCTGTAACCTTGTAAGTTTATCTAAACTTTCGTCAAACACCCAAGGACTACCGGAACATCTCAGATTATACCATACACGACAATCTGCAGGTAGTTGGACAAGGCCCCTGCAGAATTGTCTTAATCCTACGAGATCAACATTATAATCCCCTAGTCCCCCCTTCAAAAACTTCCGTCAACTCTAGCCTCGCTGGAGGCCTAGACAACCCTCCCATCTAGGATATTACCAGCATAAATCATGTTGTCGGAAGGTACACCACAACAATTGTACGATATTTTTCACCCGTAATTACTCTGGTACTTTGTCCAAGAATCTTTCCCATTCCTAAACAACTACAAGAGGGAGTGTGCCTGCAAACATACACGCCTACATTCACCTTCGCCTAGAATGGTAGAATAACTGGTAAATAAAACCTCTTATGGGCATCTGTAATAACAAGGCCCCACATACGGGCAAGACATTACTGTACAGTACTGTTCAGCCGTTAATTACCGCCTCAAGCTGATAAAATGTTGGATAATGATGTAAAATGTTGTAAATTGCTGTAAAACCTCTGCACAATCGCTTCAATAAAAACTCTATTGTTTAAAAAAAAAAAGCCAACTCACATACATTGGCCAGGAATCGAACACAGGCTTACCACTTGGTAGGCTGCTATCCCTAACCATTATACCACCAACACAACACACTACAATGCTACATGCTGAAGCCAGCCTAGCATGTACCTTTGTGATATATCCAAAAGAAAAATGAGCTTGCTTAGGTATTTGTAGGATGTCAAAACCCAACACACATACATTGGCCAGGAATTGAACCCAGATCAACTGCTTGGAGGGCAGCTACGCTCACCACTATTCCACCAACACTACAGGCTGAAGTCAGCCTAGCTGGCCTGGGAAGGATGAAAATCTAGGTGGCCATGCAACCATTCCTGCTAACCTAAAGCTTACTTGTGTCTTTTACAATACATTGGCTTAAGACTTTACCAAATCCAATGCTCCAATATGGGGAAGCTTCTCTGTTTGCTGTTTTTTTTTGTTTTGTTGTGTGGTGTCACAGTTCACTCATCTCTTCAACTACAAGAAAGGCCCAGGAGTAGTCTTAGCTACCGTAATATCTAGGTTAAGGCAGGGCCCTTATTACACTTTCTCTTACAGGGCTATGGAAACCATTTTGCCCATGCGATAAAGCGAGGTGCAAAAATGAAATCATGCCTAGCAGAGGTTGGTTTTGAGCCATTAACCTTTGGGTTATGGGCCCAGCACACTTCTGCTGCGCCACTCTGCAGTCTGCTTACATTTGTGTACAGTCTTCAAGTTTAAGAAGGGTACATTAGTTGAAATAGTTACACTACAATCTATGTTACAGCAAGACCCTAATGACACTTTCTCTTAAGGGGCTATGGCCGCCGATTGGCCCATGTGGTAAAGCAAGGTGTAAAAAAATAAAGTACATCTAGCAGAGGATGGTTTCAATACATCAACCTCTGGGTTATGGGCCCAGCACACTTCTGCTGTGCCCAGCACACTTCTGCTGTGCCACTCTGCAGTCTGCTTACATTTGTATGCAATCTTCAAGTTTAAGAAGGGTACATTAGTTGAAATAGTTACACTACAATCTATGTTACAGCAAAGCCCTAATGACACTTTCTCTTAAGGGGCTATGGCGGCCATAGCCCCTTAAGAGAAAGTGACATTAGGGCCTTGCTGTAACATAGATTGTAGTGTAACTATTTCATTTAATGTATCCTTCTTAAACTTAAAGATTGTATACAAATGTAAGCAGACTGCAGAGTGGCGCAGCAGAAGTGCGCTGGGCCCATAACGCAAAGGTTGATGGATCTAAACCAACCTCTGCTAGGCATGATTTTATTTCTGCACCTCGCTTTATCACATGGGCAAAACGGTTTCCAAAGCCCTGTAAGAGAAAGTGTAATAAGGGCCCTGCCTTAACATAGATATTACGGTAGCTAAGACTACTCCTGGGCCTTTCTTGTAGTTGAAGAGATGAGTGAACCGTGACACCACACTTAAAAAAAAAAAAAACAGCAAACAGAGAAGCTTCCCCATATTGGAGCATTGGATTTGGTAAAGTCTTAATCCAATGTGTTGTAAAAGACACAAGTAAGCTTTAGGTTAGCAGGAATGGTTGCATGGCCACCTAGCTTTTCATCCTTCCCAGGCCAGCTAGGCTCACTACAGCCTGTAGTGTTGGTGGAATAGTGGTGAGCATAGCTGCCCTCCAAGCAGTTGATCTGGGTTCGATTCCTGGCCGATGTATGTGAGTTGCCTTTTGACATCCTACAAATCCCTAAGCAAGCTCATTTTTCTTTTGGATATATCACAATGGTACATGCTAGGCTGGCTTCAGCATGTAGCATTGTAGTGTGTTGTGTTGGTGGTATAATGGTTAGGATAGCAGCCTACCAAGTGGTAGGCCTGGGTTTTATTCCTGGCCAATGTATAATGTGAGTTGGCTTTTGACATCCTACAAATCCCTAAGCAAGCTCATTTGTCTCTTGGATATATCATAATGGTACATGCTAGGCTGGCTCCAGCATGTAGTGGTGGTATAGTGATGAGAAAAACTGGCTACCAAGCACTAGACCTGGGTTCGATTCCCGGCCAATGTATGTGAGCTGGCTTTTGAAATCCTACAATTCCCTGGAAAACAAGACCCTCCTCCGGAGGAGGAGAAGGAAAGAGGGAAGATTACACTTCCTGATGTTGTAAAGCAGTGTAGGCCTGCAATTCAACATACAATGAGATTTCTGACCTTAAAACAGTGGTTTATAACAAATCTAGGTTTTTTATTGAGACTTTTGACGTTTATCCCACTCAACCATGTCTCTGTCCATGATTTAGACTGTTTGAAACATCTTTTCCCTCATTTTTCTGGCCACCATAATTTTTTCTAAATTTCTAAGTTCGCCTCTCCATTGAAGTCTATTGCGGTTCGCGAAAGTTTGCGCGAACCAAACTTTTGCGGTACGTTCGCGAAACGGGTTCGTGAACCTAAAATCAGAGGTTCGGCCCATCTCTAGCACAGAGAGGACAACGCATGTCGGAGCTGTGAATAGGACCTGTAGAGTGGAGGGGAAGCTAGACACGAGTGGGGGCCACCAAAGAATAAGCCAGTATCTGTAACTTTTACCATTTTTTTTTTACATGGAGTATACTTTAAGATAGGCATTATGATCACTAAATCCCTTCCCTCATCTTTAAATCTATACAAAATATTTAATTCCTATAATATTAGACGTCAGTAAAAATAAAAGTTCTGACAGTATTTTTTTTTCTGAGGTCGGCAACACTGCTCATCCCTGTTCCAGAAAAAAACTGTGAGCGTTGCTTCCATAGCATTTGTTATGATGCCTGAGTATTCTACTTGCAATGCAGTATTTTGCTGTAGGTTTTTAGATTTTTTTTTGTAATTAAAGATCTTAATTTAAATACCATTCGCAGTAAACTTCCAAGTGCAAAGGGTTAATGTGAGTATGTGGCACATACTACACTATTTTTGATATTTAACGTAAACCAGAGATCACAAAATGTAAATAATCGATACTTAACCTTCTGCCGCCCGCGTCACGCCAGTAGGCGTGGCCGCGGCGGCAGCCCCAGGACCGCCTATTGCCAATTGGCGTAAAGTCCTGGGGCTCTGTTTTGCATGAGATCGCGCGCATGGTGCGCGCGCATATCATGCTCGGAGGGCGGAGCTCCGCCCCGCCTTCAGTCTCCGAGCGGCTGTTGCCGCTCGGGAGACTGTTAGACGGTGATCACGCCGTCTATTTACTAGGTGCAGCGCTGCGATGAGCAGCAGCGCTGCACTGGGGACAGCCGTGTGACACGGCACGGCTGTCCCCATGGGGGACAAGAGAGCAATCGGCTCTCATAGGCAGAAGCCTATGACAGCCGATGGCCATAATTGGCTGGCTGTGGGGTGGGTGGGAGGGAGGGAGGGAGGGAAGAAATTTAAAGAAACAGGGGTTTTTCAAGAAAAAAAACAAACAATAATATTTATTTAACAAAAAATAAACATGGGGGAGTGATCAGACCCCACCAACAGAGAGCTCTGTTGGTGGGGAGAAAAGGGGGGGGGGGAATCACTTCTGTGCTGAGTTGTGCAGCCCTGCAGCTTGGCCTTAAAGCTGCAGTGGCCAATTTTGCTAAAAATGGCCTGGTCACTAGGGGGGTTTAGCCCTGCAGTCCTCAAGTGGTTAACTGAGGCTTCCTCCTGCGGTCTTCTGTTCAGCTGCGTTCAGCCCTGGTAACAGGCTCAGTCGCGTCAGTTCGGGTCTACTGCACATGCATACTGGACCCGACTGAGCCTGTTACAGGGGCTGATCGCGGCTGAACAGCAGACCACGGGAGGACGGCGAGAGACTCACACATACTTATGGGGCTGGAGGAAGCCACAGGTATGTACTGATTCTTTACATTTTGTGATCTCTGGTACACTTTAAGGAATTGATATTATTTACCTGTACATAGGGGTGATTTACATATTCAGAAGTAATGCATCACGGGAGATCTTTCTTGCTCACATTATTATTATACATATTTAGATAGCGCTAGCATCTTCAGCCACATAAAGCTGATTGATAGCAAATATGGACTGACTGTTTTAAGAAAGCAAAGTTATATTTAGCAACATTTTTTGTAGTAAAAGGGCTTGTTGATCACCTTATACTATCCTAGTTGCTATTATTCACCATGAGCTAATTGCATATTCTGTTGACATCTATAAACAGAGACATGAAACATATATAAAATAGTGTCTTACCTCTTGACATGATTCAATAAATTCATCTAAACTTACAACTCCGTCTTTATTCTTGTCCATTTTCTGGAAGAAAAAGTTAGATACAAAGCAGGTCATAATTTATATTCATTATAACATCGGGATTTAAACAATACAAAAAAAAAAAAAAAAAACTGTATCCTTGTTAGACCAATGTGCTACAGAAGACAAGCAGAATCTTTATAAAAGGACCACTATTGCAAAAAAATATGTTAAAAAAGCAAGGTTTTCCCAGACTAAAATGCACTATAAATTGTTTTTCATATGCTGGGGGGACGTGGTGATCCAGCAGGTGCTGCAGCAGCAGGAATCTGGAGGGTCTCTACCTCCTTGCACTAGAGCAGAAACTATAATATCAACTTCTGTGGGCAAGAAAGAAACACAGAATAACCTCAAAACAAAGAAAAGGACACTGAGAGCCCTATATAGTGTAGTTAGTCTTTGTGAGGAAACGCGGAAAAGCCGCTGTCTCTCAAAGTGAGGTGGCTGTTTCCGCGTCCAGCAGGGCGTCACAACGCGGAAAAACCGCCGCATGCCGCTTAGGTAGAGCGGCGGAATCCGCATTGGGAACGGCGGAATCCGCATTGGGAACGGCGGAATCCGCATTGGAGGCGGCCCCCGCAAGCGGTTCACAAGATACATTGCAAGACAGTACTGGTGTGGCTGGGACTGGTAGTCCACCAAGATTCAGAGTGACACACGCGCGCGCACAGAGGCTGAGTTTAAATAACAGCCAGAAGTGAGTCAGCTGACCAGGCTGGTCAGCTGACATTTTCCACAACTCTCATTGGTCCAGCAATTAGGGAGGTCCTGAAAAGGTCCTTGAGTATATATACTGCTGGCTGTTCACTTGCTCTTTGTCTGGCGTTGCGATCACATATGTGGGAGCACCCAGATCCGTAGTCAGATCCCTCCACCAAGGGTTGACTGTACAATATACTAGGATAACAGAGACGCCAATGTACTATAACAACAGTTTAACCATTTCAGCCCTCAGTTATTTTTTACCTAATGCAATCGAGCAATTTTCACCTCCCATTCATTCGCCAATAACTTTATCACTAATCACAATGAATTATACGTGATCGGTGTACAGAGGCGCCGATAGTATAAAAGTGGCTAAAACTTTAAAAGTGTTTTGGTTGCGGTGGTGGACCAGCTAACCACAAACGGACGACAAGGCTGTCGAGTATCAAAATATACAATTTATTCCAAAGCTCCCAATAAAAATTCGCAACGCGTTTCACGGGCAGCAGCCCGCTTCTTCAGGCAATGAGGGTCAGGAGCAACAACACTGAAAATGACAGAGATACATGGCAGGTGTCAGCACACTGTGTGTGGTACAAATGTATAGTTGGTTACAATCATCAAGTAAAATCTTTTTAGTTTGGAAGGTGTTAGAGCTTCCATGCTTATAATGACAAGTTAAACATCCCCCAAAAACCTTGCATTAAACATTGCTCGAGTTCATATATGTTTGATGATTACATGTATGTATATATGGCTTTGCATAGTCTATATCCGAAGAACCAGTGTGGTAAAATGGTGTGGGGAGCAAGATATAAAAAAACAGGTATATAGGAAATGTATATGGGGGAATAGTGATGATATGTGTGGGTAGAAGGAAATGAAAAACTCACCAGCGTGACGTCTGGAAGACTGCTTGGCACCTCTGTGCTGCTATGGCGTGTGCGCAGGGAATATGAAAGGAAAGTGGGAAGTGCCCATGTACGTGAGGCAGCGTGATTGGACCATCATGTAGTGATTGGCCAATACGGAAGGGCTGGGCGGTGAGCTGTATACGCGGGTGATCGCGCACTGCAGGGTGTAAACATGTCGGCCAGGCGCAGGGGCTTATGGGGCGCGAGTGACGTGGCCTTATCATGGTGCGCATGTGCGCATCTGGTTTAATATGCGGAGAGTGTGGAACGCACCACACTTCCGCAGTTATGGTGGGCAGAATAACAAGAGGGAAAGGAAGAGGGGGTAGGGTGAGGTGCGAGTTGCCCAAAAAGGTGATAGGAAGTCTCCATATATAAATGTGAATATATACAATCCAAAACTTCTTTAGTAAAGACCTCCATTATGTTTATAGTAACATTCTAATCAATGAAGAGCGCTGCTGCCCTCCAGTGGACAGTGTATAGAACAGTCCATAAAAACATATGTAATTGTAAAGAACATAACATTATGTTGGTAACAGATTGTCTCTATCCACAATAAGACATACTTCTAACATTGTATAACCAGTCTGCTGTACAAAAATGACTATTAACAGCACAGTAAGTGTGCAGGCATAACATCATAAAATGGCATTTAGATACCTTCTGCAACATATTCATTATTCCATAAATATCAAAATAGTAGTGTTCTGTTCATAAAAGTCGTAATCACCGACTGAATATGGGTGATCTTAAAGATTTAAAGATTTAAGAAAATAGTAAGAAAATATACTAACACTACCTGATTCCACAACAAGCTAAATGAAATACGATCTCAACATAAAAACGTGCATAATTAAAAAGGGTCATAGACGACTATTTTTATATAAAAGGAGAGGACGATTAAAAGGCGTGAGCCAAAATCAGTGGAGGGATGATATGTTAATAGATTTTCTCCAGCTGCTCGTTCAGGCCGCCTGGAGATAGTGATTTCAGGATTTGGATCCAGTACATCTCACGTGATTTCAGGAGCTCAAACGAGTTGAAACGATTTTGTGGGATTGTGTCAATGAGTGTGATCTGGAATAGTGCTGGGTTACTGTTGTGGTGGGTAGTGAAGTGCCGTGATACACTGTGTAAGGGGTATTTGTTAATGATATTCCTTTTGTGTTGTCCTATTCTAGACCTGGCGGGTTGGGTGGTCCTCCCCACATACTGGAGTTGACATGGGCAAGAGATAATGTAGATTACATATTTTGATTCACAATTCAGATGGTATTTGATCTGATATTCTGTTTTGGTGATCTGAGACTGGAATGTCGTGGTCTGGTGAATGAAACTGCACGCTAGACATTTTTTGTGGTTGCATGGCCCAGATCCTGCGGGAAAACATGTTGGAATCGAGTGGGTGGTCTCCTGGGGTGTGCGTAGTCTACTGGGAGCCAGTAGACCACGTAAGTTCGGGGCGCGTCTGTAGGTAACTGCTGGTTTGGAGGTCAAGATGGGACGGTCCTCCACTCCCCACGAATAACTCCCAGACTTATGACACTCCCCGGTTCATCACAAAATACAGTGCCCAACACTCGTCCGTCCGCAACATACTCAACAAGAGGTGGGAAATCCTACTACAGGATCCACACCTCCGTCCCATCTTGACCTCCAAACCAGCAGTTACCTACAGACGCGCCCCGAACTTACGTGGTCTACTGGCTCCCAGTAGACTACGCACACCCCAGGAGACCACCCACTCGATTCCAACATGTTTTCCCGCAGGATCTGGGCCATGCAACCACAAAAAATGTCTAGCGTGCAGTTTCATTCACCAGACCACGACATTCCAGTCTCAGATCACCAAAACAGAATATCAGATCAAATACCATCTGAATTGTGAATCAAAATATGTAATCTACATTATCTCTTGCCCATGTCAACTCCAGTATGTGGGGAGGACCACCCAACCCGCCAGGTCTAGAATAGGACAACACAAAAGGAATATCATTAACAAATACCCCTTACACAGTGTATCACGGCACTTCACTACCCACCACAACAGTAACCCAGCACTATTCCAGATCACACTCATTGACACAATCCCACAAAATCGTTTCAACTCGTTTGAGCTCCTGAAATCACGTGAGATGTACTGGATCCAAATCCTGAAATCACTATCTCCAGGCGGCCTGAACGAGCAGCTGGAGAAAATCTATTAACATATCATCCCTCCACTGATTTTGGCTCACGCCTTTTAATCGTCCTCTCCTTTTATATAAAAATAGTCGTCTATGACCCTTTTTAATTATGCACGTTTTTATGTTGAGATCGTATTTCATTTAGCTTGTTGTGGAATCAGGTAGTGTTAGTATATTTTCTTACTATTTTCTTAAATCTTTAAATCTTTAAGATCACCCATATTCAGTCGGTGATTACGACTTTTATGAACAGAACACTACTATTTTGATATTTATGGAATAATGAATATGTTGCAGAAGGTATCTAAATGCCATTTTATGATGTTATGCCTGCACACTTACTGTGCTGTTAATAGTCATTTTTGTACAGCAGACTGGTTATACAATGTTAGAAGTATGTCTTATTGTGGATAGAGACAATCTGTTACCAACATAATGTTATGTTCTTTACAATTACATATGTTTTTATGGACTGTTCTATACACTGTCCACTGGAGGGCAGCAGCGCTCTTCATTGATTAGAACGTTACTATAAACATAATGGAGGTCTTTACTAAAGAAGTTTTGGATTGTATATATTCACATTTATATATGGAGACTTCCTATCACCTTTTTGGGCAACTCGCACCTCACCCTACCCCCTCTTCCTTTCCCTCTTGTTATTCTGCCCACCATAACTGCGGAAGTGTGGTGCGTTCCACACTCTCCGCATATTAAACCAGATGCGCACATGCGCACCATGATAAGGCCACGTCACTCGCGCCCCATAAGCCCCTGCGCCTGGCCGACATGTTTACACCCTGCAGTGCGCGATCACCCGCGTATACAGCTCCCCGCCCAGCCCTTCCGTATTGGCCAATCACTACATGATGGTCCAATCACGCTGCCTCACGTACATGGGCACTTCCCACTTTCCTTTCATATTCCCTGCGCACACGCCATAGCAGCACAGAGGTGCCAAGCAGTCTTCCAGACGTCACGCTGGTGAGTTTTTCATTTCCTTCTACCCACACATATCATCACTATTCCCCCATATACATTTCCTATATACCTGTTTTTTTATATCTTGCTCCCCACACCATTTTACCACACTGGTTCTTCGGATATAGACTATGCAAAGCCATATATACATACATGTAATCATCAAACATATATGAACTCGAGCAATGTTTAATGCAAGGTTTTTGGGGGATGTTTAACTTGTCATTATAAGCATGGAAGCTCTAACACCTTCCAAACTAAAAAGATTTTACTTGATGATTGTAACCAACTATACATTTGTACCACACACAGTGTGCTGACACCTGCCATGTATCTCTGTCATTTTCAGTGTTGTTGCTCCTGACCCTCATTGCCTGAAGAAGCGGGCTGCTGCCCGTGAAACGCGTTGCGAATTTTTATTGGGAGCTTTGGAATAAATTGTATATTTTGATACTCGACAGCCTTGTCGTCCGTTTGTGGTTAGCTGGTCCACCACCGCAACCAAAACACTTTTAAAGTTTTAGCCACTTTTATACTATCGGCGCCTCTGTACACCGATCACGTATCCAGAAGTCCACCCTTGGTGGAAGGGTGTTTTACCCTACTATTTCCTCTATCCTACGGAGAGCGACGTTTTATTCCTGAGTGGGGACAGGCTTGTTCTCCCCACCTGCCTTGACAGTGGTTGCTTCCGAGGCAACCCTGGTTTGTGAGTATAATACTTTTATTCGTTATACTTCCCATATCCTGCCAGTACATACTACACTATATTGGGCTCTCGGTCTTTTATCGAATCACAATGAATTGATCTAGATCTTGTTTTTTCTGCCGCTAATTCTTAGCAAAATGTACCACCCAAAGAAGCCTATTCTTTGGGTGGTACATTTTGCTAAGAATTATTTTTTTCTAAATGCATTTTAACAGGAATATTAAGAAAAATATGGAAATAATTCATTATTTCTCCAATTTTGGCCATTACAGCTTGAAAATAATACATGCTACCATAGTTAAAACCTATGTATTTTATTTGCCTATTTGTCCCGGTTATTACACCGTTTAAATTATGTCCCTATCACAATTTATGGTGCCAATATTTTATTTGGAAATAAAGGTGCATTTTTTCAGTTTTCCGTCCATCACTATTTACAAGCTTATAATTTAAAAAATATTAGTAATACACCCTCTTCATATGCATATTAAAAAAAGTTCAGACCCTAAGGTAACTATTTATGTTTGTTTGTTCTTTTTTTAATTGTATTTTTTCTCAAAGAAGCCGTCGGTCTTTTTGCCGGGGACTTAGATCTATGAATGGGAATGTTCCCATTCAATGATCTCCGGGCTAACTGGAGGGGGGGGGGGGGAGCGGCGGCATGGGAGTGCATGGGCAGCGCAGCAGCAGCCGAAAGGATATGACAGTCATGTCCATTCCGCTAAAATGGTTAAAAAGAGAAGGTAGTGGTGGACTTACCTCCTCCAAGAGGACACCAAAAATTGTTGGTTTAAAGGAGTTGTCAGGCCAAATTTAAGAAAATAAGTGCTACTTACCGGGGGCTTCCACCAGCCCCAAGCTCCCAGCACGTCCCTCGCCGCAGCTCTCCCCTGCACAGTCCGCTCCGGCCCACGTGGCGGTGATTGACTGCGCCGATCACGCAGGTGCAGTACAGAGCGACCTCCAGGTCACTCTGACGTCATAGCCGGGGACCGGGTCGGTCCCAATAGTCAATAGTTACCTAAGGGACTGAACTGTTTAAATATGCATGTCATATGTCATATTGTTATATTTTTTTTAATTATAAGCTTGTAAATAGTGATGGACGTGAAAATATGCACCTTTATTTCTAAATAAAATAAAATAAATAAATAAAATTGTGATACGGACATCATTTAAACGGTGTAATAATCGGGACAAATGGGCAAATAAAATACATGAGTTTTAATTACTCGATGGACGTAAGTCTTTTTTCAACCCAAATAACTATGTTACTATGTAATTACAGTTGCATGTATTAATGTCAAACTATAATGGCCAAACACTGAGAAATAATGATTTTTTTTCCATTTCTTTCTTATTCTTACTATTAAAACAGATTTAGAAAAAAAAATATTCTTAGCAAAATGTACAACCCAAAGAAAGCGTAATTAGTGGCGGAAAAAATAAAATATACATCAATTGTGATAAGTAATTATAAAGTTATTGGTGAATGAATGGGAGGTGAAAGTTGCTCAGATGCATAAGGTGAACAACACTGTAGGCTGAAGTGGATCGTGTGGCTGAGCACTAGAAGCTATCTGTCAGGTATAGCAGTATTACCTCACCAGTGGAGAGTGCTGCGGCCGCCGCTTCTGCGTCTGACATCAGCCCGGCAGCGGCCGCATCCTCTCAGACATCTTGCATAGCCCCTGGCAGGACAGGTCTCTCCTCTGCACATCAGGTTAGGTCAGCATGCTCGCGGGCGGGGCGGCAGGACCTTTATAATCTGAGGAGACGGGTCAGCTGATCTTGCGGTCAGCTGACACCAACCTGCCAATCACACGCTGCTGGTTGGTCCAGCCCTATGGGCGGGTGGTTTGGATTGCTTTCTGTATTTAAGCTGGGATATGTCATTTGCTCATTGTCTGCTGTTGCGAATACTTCGTGTTAGTGCTCAGACCTTAGATAGTTCCGGTGTGCTTTGATCCGGGAGGAAACCGGGGATTTCACACAAGATAGGAATTGTTTGATAGCTATAATTATAACTCGTTACTATTGTTGATTTATGGTGTATGACCCTCTGCTCGAATTTCTGACTCTGATTTCTGCCTCCTGATTCTGTACTTAGCTATCTGATCTGTTGCCAATTTTCTGCCTGTCCTTTTGACTCTGATTTGTGCCTTCCGACTCTGTACCCTATCTGCCTGACCCGTTGCCGACCTCAGCTTACCTTTGACTACGATTAGCCTGACGATTCTGTACTGCTGCCGACCAATCCGTTACCGTCTTTGCCTGTACGACCACTCTGTTAGTGATAGTCCCTACAGCCAGGGGGCTATCACATAGGAGTACTCCTGTATACTGTGCACTAAACACCTGTGATCACATTTCTTATTAAAGTACTGATTTGTGCTAGTGAGCCTTCCGCTGATCTACTATCAGTAAGATACTGATTACTTTGGTTCAGGGCACCGGCGTACCTACCGGGGATGCGACCCCCTCAGCCGCAGGGGGGCCCGGGGCTGCTCTGGGGCCCGCTCACTGTGCGTGGGGGGAGCGCTGCTCTGGACCCCCCAGCAAGGTGCTTCATTCCCCGCAGCCTGCATAGTCTCCGGCAGGCAGAGCAGGGCTACGGCAAGATGGCCGCCGAAGAAGCCCTGCACTGGAGACTATTTGTGCCTCTAGTACAGGGCTTCGGGAGCCATCTTGCCGTAGCCCTGCACTCTGCCTGTCAGCGCGGGAGATGTGCTGTAGGAGGACTCGGGGAGCTGCGAGCCAGATGCCGGGGGAGGAGAAGACTTCTGTCAGGTAAGTGAATTGTTTTTTTTTCACAGGTGCATTTTTTTTTTTTAGTGTCTGCTGCCTACATTGTGATTTTCTGGTGTCTGCTGCCCACATTACGATTTTCAGGTGCCTGCTGCCCACATTACGATTTTCTGGTGTCTGCTGCCCACATTACGATTTTCTGGTGTCTGCTGCCCACATTACGATTTTCTGGTGCCTGCTGCCCACATTACGATTTTCAGGTGTCTGCTGCCCACATTACGATATTCTGGTCACTGACTCACTGCTGCCCACATTGCGATTTTCTGGTGTCTGCTGCCCACATTGCGATTTTCAGGTGTCTGCTGCCCACATTACGATTTTCAGGTGTCTGCTGCCTACATTACGATTTTCTGGTCACTGACTCACTGCTGCCCACATTGCGATTTTCTGGTGTCTGCTGCCCACATTACGATTTTCAGGTGTCTGCTGCCCACATTACGATTTTCAGGTGTCTGCTGCCCACATTACGATTTTCAGGTGTCTGCTGCCCACATTACGATATTCTGGTGACTGACTGCTGCCCACATTACGATTTTCAGGTGCCTGCTGCCCACATTACGATTTTCTGGTGTCTGCTGCCCACATTACGATTTTCAGGTGCCTGCTGCCCACATTACGATTTTCAGGTGTCTGCTGCCCACATTACGATTTTCAGGTGTCTGCTGCCCACATTACGATTTTCAGGTGTCTGCTGCCCACATTGCGATTTTTCAGGTGTCTGCTGCCCACATTACGATTTTCTGGTCACTGCTACCCACATTACGATTTTCTGGTCACTGCTGCCCACATTGCGATTTTCTGGTCACTGCTGCCCACATTGCGATTTTCAGGTGTCTGCTGCCCACATTACGATTTTCAGGTGTCTGCTGCCCACATTACGATTTTCAGGTGTCTGCTGCCCACATTACGATTTTCTGGTCACTGCTGCCCACATTGCGATTTTCAGGTGTCTGCTGCCCACATTACGATTTTCAGGTGTCTGCTGCCCACATTACGATTTTCAGGTGTCTGCTGCCCACATTACGATTTTCTGGTCACTGCTGCCCACATTGCGATTTTCTGGTGTCTGCTGCCCACATTGCGATTTTCTGGTGTCTGCTGCCCACATTGCGATTTTCAGGTGTCTGCTGCCCACATTGCGATTTTCTGGTGTCTGCTGCCCACATTACGATTTTCAGGTGTCTGCTGCCCACATTACGATTTTCAGGTGTCTGCTGCCCACATTACGATTTTCAGGTGTCTGCTGCCCACATTGCGATTTTCAGGTGTCTGCTGCCCACATTACGATTTTCAGGTGTCTGCTGCCCACATTGCGATTTTCTGGTGTCTGCTGCCCACATTGCGATTTTCTGGTGTCTGCTGCCCACATTACGATTTTCTGGTGTATGCTGCCCACATTAGGATTTTCTGGTGACTGCTGCCCACATTGCGATTTTCTGGTGACTGCTGCCCACATTGCGATTTTCTGGTGACTGCTGTCCACATTGCGATTTTCTGGTGACTGCTGCCCACATTAGGATTTTCTGGTTTGTGCTGCAACCATATTATGATATTCTGGTGACTGCTTCCCACATAAGGATTTTCTGGTGACTGCTGCCCACATTAGGATTTTCTGGTGACTGCTGCCCACATTAGGATTTTCTGGTGACGGCTGATGTGCACATTAGGATTTTCTGGTGACTGCTGCCCACATTAGGATTTTCTGGTGACTGATGCCCACATTGCGATTTTCTGGTGACTGCTGCCCACATGGCGATTTTCTGGTGAACTCTGCCCACATTACGATTTTCTGGCCCACATTACGATTTTCTGGTGAACACTGCCCACGTTACGATTTTCTGGTGAACGCTGCCCACATTACGATTTTCTGGCCCACATTACGATTTTCTGGTGAACACTGCCCACGTTACGATTGTCTGGTGAATGCTGTCCATGTTACGATTTTCTGGTGAACGCTGCCCACATTACGATTTTCTGGTGAACTCTGCCCACATTACGATTTTCTGTCCCACATTACGATATTCTGGTGAACGCTGCCCACATTACGATTGTCTGGTGAATGCTGTCCACGTTACAATTTTCTGGTGACTGCTGCTCACGTTACGATTTTCTGGTAACTGGTGCCCACATTACGATTTTCTGGTGAACTCTGCCCACATTACGATTTTCTGGTGAACTCTGCCCACATTATGATTTTCTAAAGACCCACATTACGATTTTCTGGTGAACTCTGCCCACATGACGATTTTCTGGCCCACATTACGATTGTCTGGTAAAATGCTGCCCACTTTACAATTAATTTACAGTGAAACGCTGCCCCATTACGGTTATTTGGCACCTATGGGGGGGGCCCCATCCAAATATTCGCAGGGGGGCCCAGTGATTTCTAGTTACGCCCCTGGTTCAGGGATATATCTGCATTAGGTGGTGATACTGCAGATCACCACATAATCAGATACTTGTGCTCTCGCTGACACATTGTTCCACTATCATAAACCACTGCATTCAGGAAGTCATTACTTCCTGTAAAGTCCTGCAATACACATGCACATCACGCACACACACATGCCCCCAGCAGTGATTGGTCCAAGGGATCACGTGATCCCTTGACCCTTCAGGCTGCAGTGATTGGTCCAAGAGATCATGTGATCCCTTGGCTAATCAGTGTCCTCCCAGTCCTGCTAGAGACAGTGTTCATTGATAAAAAAAAAATTGTAAAAAAATTAAAAATAAAAAAAGTTTTAATGTTAAAAATAAAACATAGTAAAACAAAAAGTGTTCATGTCCCCCCAAGGCAATGATTGGTGCAAGGGATCATGAGGTCCCTGAACCAATCAGTGTGCCTGAAGGTCCGTACCCATGATGCAATGTTTGTAGCAACTTTTTTTGCCAAGGGTGACTTTTCCACAATAAATTATTGTTTTGCGAATATTGTTTAACACATATTAGTTACTCGATGTTTAGCAATGTGCGGTGCTTGCAACCGACATGACAGATCACTGGGCGACTAATCTCTTAGATCCCCATTGCCTGCTGTGATAATTTTATCATGATTAAACGATCACCGCTATACACCGATCCCTCTTCACGTCGGTAGTTAGCTTTTATTTGAAGGATGACTGTTACAGCCAGTAATAACAGTCATCATTCATAAAAATAAGTAACAATGTTAGTTAAAGTGGACCCAAATTAAAAATACAAGATTTCAGAAATAACATCTATTTTCTAAATTATAATAATAAATAGCAGCCTTTTTTCAGCTGCATGATGACAAATATAACATATTTTACATTTATTGGAGGAACCCCTCCCTTCCTTTCAAATTGCCGGGATTTTTCCGGCAAACTGGTGGAGTAGATGGTGTCTGGCAATGGAGGAATTGCTAATGGCTGCCCCCAGTACAACCCTAGCTATGAAAAGAGAAGGGCGAAAAGCATGCACTGAAATGCTCATAGGTTTGAAGGAGTGTTTATTTATTTTTGAGTGGTGCAACTAAATATTTTTAATTTAAAAAATGTTTGGTTTGGGTCCGCTTTAAATTGTCAAGCATTGTTGAAAAGTGTGTGCAATTTTGAGCAATGCAAAATCGCATATAATGCTTTTATATGGTGATGTGCACTTTCATTTTCCGGACCGCAATTTGCACGTGTAAAAAAAATGATTCCCTGTCGCGTGCAGTCATAACATGCGTACAATTCCCATAGACTTCTAGCAGATGCTGGCAGTCTATGGTGGATGATGCATGCGCAACAACGTGAAAAGGAAGTGAAAAATTGGCCACGGGAAAACGCCAGTGTTTTTGCAGACACAAGTGTGGCCTCTCTCTAACTGTGCCTCTCTTACAGCAGTTCTCTGTTACCTTATATCTGTGTTCTAAGGTGTCAGGAGCTGCTGTGAGGGGTCACCTAAATTTGGGCGCAGTGTGCCTCTCTCATAGCAGTTCTCTGTTACCTCACATCTATGTTCTAAGGTGTCAAGAGCTGCTGTGAGGGGTCACCTAAATTTGGGCGCAGTGTGGGCTGATAAATTTGAGTGGTACTCATGTAAAATGCCGCTAATATTGGCTATAACCGTAAATTTGGACACCAAAATTGCCCAATAAAATAGCTGAAGTTTCTATAGTGGGCAGTCTCAGTGCCCGTTATTTTATCGGGTGACTCTGGCACCCAAATTTACTGTTATAGCTCCTATTAGCGGCATTTTACATGGGTGCCTATGATGGCATCCATTAGTGTTAGATATAGATTGGGGAGGATGGGTGTTAGGAGTCTGTGTGGGGTGCCCGGGGTTAGGCATAGATAGGGGAAAGTTAGTGTTAAACATTAACAGGGTGTAGCTATAATCGCACAGTGAGAAAAAATTGGTGCAAAAATGACGGTAATGGGCATGAAATAATGGTAAAAGAATGGGATCAGTTAAAAATGGCGCCAGAGCCTACAGTGTAAAAATGGCGCTGCATTAATTTGCATTATAAAACGATATTTATCGTTTTATGAGTTAAAAAATGGCGCCGCACTAAAAACAATATTTATCGTTTTATGACTTCCATAAAACTATAAATATCGTTTTGAAATGTAAGTCATAAAACTATAAATATCGTTTTGAAATGTGTTGAATATGGGTTTTGCTCTGTGTGTGTGTGTGTGTGTGTGTGTGTGTGTGTGTGTGTGTGTGTGTGTGTGTATTTGTGTATGTGTGTGTGTGTGTATAGGGGTGTGTGTGTGTATGTGTGTATAGGGGTGTGTGTGTGTATGTGTGTATGTGTGTATATATGTGTTTGTGTGTATATATGTGTGTGTGTATATGTGTGTGTGTGTGTGTATGTGTGTGTGTGTGTGTGTGTGTATATATATGTATATGTGTGTATATATATATATATATGTATATGTATATATATATATATATATATATATATATATATATATATATATATATATATATATATATATATATATATATACACACACACATATACACACACATACACACACATACACACACATACACACACCTACATAAATACACACACACATATATATACACACACAGACACACAAGCATACACACACACACACACTCACACATATATACACCCACACACTCACACATATATACACCCACACACACATATATATACACACACACACACACACACACACACACACACACACACACACACACACACACATATATACACACACACACACATCCAGGAAAGGAACTTTAAACTCTCAAAAACGGAAAATATTGTTTTTCGTAAAAACGATAAAATATCGTTTTTCGTAAAAAACGATAAATACCGTTTTTCGTAAAAAACGATAAATATCGTTTTTAAAAAAATATTGTGTGTAACCAGGCGCCATTATTTGGCTGGCGCCATTTTTAACTGGACCCTAAAAGAATATCTGTAATTTTACCGATATTCTATTATCCACTATAGTAGAATATCGGTAATTTAACTGATATTCTGATATCATCCACTGTACCCTAACTCTCACTTGAACCCTCCACTAACTATGCCTTACCATAACCACCCATCAATTACTCCTAACCCTAACCACCCACCATTCCCCTAGTGTGTCCCAGTATAGCTAGTAAAGTGCCCAGTATGGGTAGGTAGTGCCCCAGTATAGCTAGTATAGTGCCCAGTATAGCTAGTATAGTGCTCAGTATAGCCAGTATAGTGCCCAGTATAGCCAGTATAGTGCCCAGTATCGCTAGTATAGTGCCCAGTATCGCTAGTATAGTGCCCAGTATCGCTTGTATAGTGCCCCAGTTTAGCTAGTATAGTGCTCAGTATAGCTAGTATAGTGCTCAGTATAGCTAGTATAGTGCTCAGTATAGCTACTATAGTGCTCAGTATAGCTACTATAGTGCTCAGTATAGCTAGTATAGTGCCCCAGTTTAGCTAGTATAGTGCTCAATATAGCTAGTATAGTGCTCAGTATAGCTAGTAAAGTGCCCCAGTATAGCTAGTATAGTGCTCAGTATAGCTAGTATAGTGCTCAGTATAGCTAGTATAGTGCTCAGTATAGCTAGTATAGTGCTCAGTATAGCTAGTAAAGTGTCCCAGTTTAGCTAGTATAGTGCCCCAGTTTAGCTAGTATAGTGCTTAGTAAAGCTAGTATAGTGCTCAGTATAGCTAGTAAAGTGCCCCAGTTTAGCTAGTATAGTGCTCAGTATAGCTAGTATAGTGCTCAGTATAGCTAGTATAGTGCTCAGTATAGCTAGTAAAGTGCCCCAGTTTAGCTAGTATAGTGCTCAGTATAGCTAGTATAGTGCTCAGTATAGCTAGTATAGTGCTCAGTATAGCTAGTAAAGTGCCCCAGTTTAGATAGTATAGTGCCCCAGTTTAGCTAGTATAGTGCTCAGTATAGCTAGTATAGTGCTCAGTATAGCTAGTAAAGTGCCCCAGTTTAGCTAGTATAGTGCTCAGTATAGCTAGTATAGTGCTCAGTATAGCTAGTAAAGTGCCCCAGTTTAGCTAGTATAGTGCTCAGTATAGCTAGTATAGTGCTCAGTATAGCTAGTATAGTGCTCAGTATAGCTAGTATAGTGCTCAGTATAGCTAGTAAAGTGCCCCAGTTTAGCTAGTATAGTGCTCAGTATAGCTAGTATAGTGCTCAGTATAGCTAGTATAGTGCTCAGTATAGCTAGTAAAGTGCCCCAGTTTAGCTAGTATAGTGCTCAGTATAGCTAGTATAGTGCTCAGTATAGCTAGTAAAGTGCCCCAGTTTAGCTAGTATAGTGCTCAGTATAGCTAGTATAGTGCTCAGTATAGCTAGTATAGTGCTCAGTATAGCTAGTAAAGTGCCCCAGTTTAGATAGTATAGTGCCCCAGTTTAGCTAGTATAGTGCTCAGTATAGCTAGTATAGTGCTCAGTATAGCTAGTAAAGTGCCCCAGTTTAGCTAGTATAGTGCTCAGTATAGCTAGTATAGTGCTCAGTATAGCTAGTATAGTGCTCAGTATAGCTAGTAAAGTGCCCCAGTTTAGCTAGTATAGTGCCCCAGTTTAGCTAGTATAGTGCTCAGTATAGCTAGTAAAGTGCCCCAGTTTAGCTAGTATAGTGCCCCAGTTTAGCTAGTATAGTGCTCAGTATAGCTAGTATAGTGCTCAGTATAGCTAGTAAAGTGCCCCAGTGTAGCTAGTATAGTACTCAGTATAGCCAGTTTAGTGCCCAGTATAACGATCCCCCCTCCCCCCCGCACCCTCCGCGGCCGCCGCTGCTATTACCTGTTCAGCCGGCGGCCGCTTCCTCTACTCCGGGTGCCTCTCGCTCTGCTCTCCATGTCTCCATCACGCGTAGTGTATCCCAGCAGCGCGCCCGGCTCGTCACAGCAGCAGCGCCTGGCGCGCTGCTGTGATACATTAATACGCGTGATGGAAACATGGAGAGCAGAGCGAGAGGCACCCGGAGTAGAGGAAGCGGCCGCCGGCTGAACAGGTAATAGCAGCGGCGGCCGCGGAGGGAGGGAGCGGGCGGGCGGGCGGCGCCGCGGATCACTACCACCCAAGACCACCCAAGACTCGCATACAAGCCGACCCCCCAACTTTTGGCCCCCTTTTTGGGGGTCAAAAAGTCGGCTTGTATGCGAGTATATACGGTAGTAAAAAAAAATGTCCTACAAAAAAAGCCATAGCCGCACCTCGAGAATAATGAATTGCAGTGCATCCAGTTTGTTATCAAAATGACGTGTATGTGACCTCATTTTAACTACTTGCCAACCGCCTCACGCCGATTGGCACAAATGGCCTTCAATGGGGCTAGCAGGAGTTTGTGTGTGGCAATGCGCGCGCATCTCCGCTTGGAAGTCTCCCAGCCGCTCGGAGACTGTTAGACGGTGAAACCGCCGTCTAATAACACGGCTGTCCCCTCTGTAATGCACAAAGTGATCATCACGCTTATTGGCTGACGGGGGGAGGGAGGGAGGGACGGGCACAAAAATAAATAAAAAATAGTAACATTTAATAGAAAAATATATAAATAAATATTCACAAAAAAAATTAAACATTGGGGGAGCAATCAGACCCCACCAACAGAGAGCTCTGTTGGTGGGGAGAGAAAGGGGAGGGGGGATCACTTGTGTGCTCAGGGCCGGATTTGTACTTTTTACCACCCTAGGCCAACAGTCAACAACTCCCCCCCCCCCCCCCCCCTGCCACCTCGTGTGTATGCGTATGCCTAATATTATATCACTGACTGTGAGCTCTTCTGAGGACAGTCAGTGATATGACTATGTACTCTGTAATGTGCTGCACAAGATGTCACTACTATATAAATACATAATAATAATATGGTAGGACATTACACTATGACTATGGTAGGTTTAGATTGTGAGCTCCTCTGAGGACAGTCAGTGACATGACTATGTACTCTGTAATGTGCTGCAGAAGATGACAGTGCAATATACTGTAAATACATAATAATAATATGGTAGGACAATAAACTATGACTATGGTAGGATTAGATTGTGCGCTCCTTTGAGGACAGTCAGTGACATGACTATGTACTCTGTAATGTGCTGCAGAAGATGTCACTGCTATATAAATACCTAATAATAATATGGTAGGAAATTACACTGTGACTATGGTAGCATTAGATTATGAGCTCCTGTGAGGACACTCAAAATGCAAGCGAGAGGGAAAGGAAGAGGTGCAAAGTGGGGGAAAGAATAGAGATAGGAAGAATTAGAGGGAGAGATACTGTAGCACGAGACAGCAGATTAAAAGAGAGAGAACAAGATGGGGAAGAGGGTATGGAAAAAGGACAGAAATAGTGCACAAGATGAGAGGACAAGGGAGGGAGAATGTGGAGGGAAGAAAAAAAAGAGGGGGAAGAAAGGAGACGTTTGTGGAGTGGCAGAATGAACAATAATTCAGGCAGAGCAAGCTGAAAGAAAACATTCTGGCAAGTCAGCTTATCTGGTGTATTGTAGCTACGGACTGCGTTACAGGTCATTAGGTCACATACCCGACCCGTGCGTGTCTGTTCTTATTGCTGCCTGACTGCGGGCTCCCCTGCACAATCAGCTAGAGATATACAGCCCTGCTGCTGAGTCGCCTCTCCTTCACTAACTTCCCATCACTCGCTGCAGACAGTCATCAGCAGCATGGTGGCTCACAGTCAGAGTGAGCTGTGCACATCGTATACAAGAAGTGGGCATCGATCGGCACCACTCGTATACAGTACAGTGAGAAAAGTGAGCTGTGAAAGAGACAAGGGGCTTGATTTACTAAGAGGTGCTAACCTACTTAGCACATCTAAAGTCTTAAGGCGCGCTAACCAGGGTGCTAAGTAGGTTAGCACCAGTTTTCTCAATCAGATCGTGCGCTAAGTAAGTTTTGCGCGCGCAAAGTCCTATGCGCGCGCGAAGTCCCATAGGCTTTAGTGGGCACTTCGCGCGGAGCGCCCTGCACTCTGTGCAGTGCGCGCGCAAAACTTTACGCGCGGTACTTTGCGCACGATCACTACTAAAGTTAGCACCATTTTGTAAATCAAGCCCAAGCAGGGCTATGTATCACTGACTTCATGCCTGGCGATCAGGCAGCTGTACAGGACAGAAGTAAAACACCACGCAGGGAGTTATTATAAAACAACTGATTTGCTGTCAGTTGCGCCCTGACTCAAGCTCCGCCCTAGGCCACGGCCTACTTGGCCTGCCCACAAGTCCGGCCCTGTGTGTGCTGAGTTGTGCGGTACTGTAGTGAGCCATTAAACCTGCAGTGGCCCAATTTAAGAAAAATGGCCTGGTCTGTGGGGAAGGGGGGGGTTAACACCGTGGTCCTGAAGTGGTTAATCATAATGAGTTGTCAAATAAATTTTGATGTGTGTTATAGCTTGGACCCCGTCACATAAAAAATAGGTAGTGACAAACTCAATCCTTTATAAAAAAAAATGTAATTTTCAAAATTATGTTCAAATTTGGGATAGTTTCAGCAAAACTACATGAGTCAGTAACTTACAAAATACCCACTTCTGCAAAGCCCCAGTTGTTATTTTTCCACAATGGTGAAATTTTTGGCTTTTTTCTGATGTCCTGACTCCTTTGGGGCTATGCAAACAAAGAATGACACTTTAACAGTGCAGAGACAAACAACTAAATTGATATGAGGGATGGAAGGTCTCACTTATCAAGAAAAGTTAGATAAACTGGGTTTATTTAGTCTAGAGAAAAGACGCCTTAAGGTGCCCATACACTCGTCAGATTGGCAGCAGATAGATAAGAAATGCATATGATGATCTATCTGATGCGTTTTTAGAACATATTTTACCAGGATAGAATTCCAATAGATTTCAGTTTGAAATCTATTGAAATTCGATCTGATGGCATTTTTTTGCCATCAGATTTCCATTAAGGCCAATGCAAACTGATAAGCAATCTCATCAGATCGACCTAAATTTTCCACCCAGCCAGTTCGATAGAAATCCATCGAAATCCATCGAAATCGGCCATCGATCGGTCGATTGGCCAACCGATTTGCAAACGATCAATCAATCGATCGATCGGGATCGATCGGTCGGCCAGAAAATCGGCTGAGTGTATGGGCTCCTTTAGAGGGGATCTAATTAACACGTATAAATACATCAGAGAGCGATATAAAAGCTTGGCGGATACGCTTTTTGTCCCTAGCCCTTCACAAAGGATGCGCATGGAGGAAAAACATTTGAGCTATTTATTTAGGAAAGGGTTCTTTACAGTAACAGTGATTAAGATTTGCCACAGGTAGTAGTTATGGCACATTCTATATCTGCATTTAAGGTAGGCTTAGATGCGTTCCTTGCATTGAAAGACATCCATGGCCATAATTACTAGAGATGTCTCAAACGGTTCGCCGGCGAACAGTTCCCGGCGAACATCAGCTGTTTGCGTTCGTGGCAGGTAGTGAACATATAGAGCGGTTTGATCCGCCCCCTATACCTCGTCAATGGGCTAAACTTTGACCCCCTACATCACAGTCAGCAGACACATGGCAGCCAATCAGGCTGCACTCACCCAGGGACCCCCGTCCCCATATAAAAATACAGCAGCACCGGTCATGTTCTCAGTCTGGTGCTGCTGCTGTAGTCAGTGGAAGGGAGAGACATTGCTGCAGAGACAGGGACAGTTAGCTAGGTGCTTCTGTTTATTGCTGATTACTGAAAGCACCCCAAATCAAAAGCCCTTTTGAGAGCTCATATTGTTCTATTTGTTTTTTTTGTGTGCGTGTGAGACACTGGTCACACTGCATACAGGCCAGCTACAGTCTTTGCTGGGCTGTGTAGTTCTACTATACATATCTACTGTATCTATATTGCAAGCAAGCCAGCACACTGTCTATCATAAGATGTGCTTAGCTTGCTACTGTATCTGTTATTGATATCTGTCTGTGTGGGTTACACACTGCATACACAGTCAGTTGCTGGGCCTTGTAGTTTTACTATACTCTTCTAACTATTACAAGCAGGCCAGCACACTGTCTATCATAAGCTGTGCTTAGCTTGCAACTGTATCTGTTATTGATATCAGTGTGAGTTACACTTACACTGTATACAGGCAAGAAGTTTTGAATCAGGATGATACCATTTATTGGCTAACTTAGAGATGGATAAACAGTGAGCTTTCGACTTATAAAAAGCCTTCGTCGGACTGGTTCCTGACCAGAACTGAAAAACACAGCTTATATACACTGACATACAGAGGAGAAACATTCTTTAGCAAACATAAATGTAATTAGATGCCTTAACTGTTACTGAGGAGGCTTTCCCAGGCATCCTATCTAAATTGATAAGATCAATAGAATCCTCAACATGACATAAAGCAGACTCTGGTGATGAAGAGACATCGTAAATTCCGAATTCAAATTGTAACTGGCCTGGTTACATGCACCATTAATTCTAAGCTTAAGAGAATTGTGGCATTTAAAGCCAGCACCTGAAAGCAAATAAAATGAATAGTGACAGTGAATTCCATCTTACACAGCATATGGCACAAAAATGAATGAAAAGATAGAAAAACTGTATACAGGCCACAGTCAGTTGCTGGGCTTTGTAGTTCTACTATACTCTTCTGTCTATTGCAAGCAAGCAAGCACACTGTCTATCATAAGCTGCGTTTAGCTTGCTACTGTATCTGTTATTGATATATGTATGGGTTACACACTGCGTACAGGCCATAGTCATTGCTAGGCTGTGTAGTTCTACTATACGATTCTAACTATTGCAAGCAAACCAGCACACTGTCTATCATAAGCAAGGGGAGAGGGAGTGCTCCAATGGTGTATTAAACCTTTTATTAATAAAACACGCAAAGTAAATTTGCACTTACAAACGGTTGCAGTTTTCAGTCACTTTTGGAGGCCGTCCAACGAGCTCTCTCGCAGCTCCTCTGCTTGGCCAGAGCTGCTGGCAGAAGCATCTGTAATCAGGGAGACGCGGTCTGCAGGCGGATCCTCCTCCTAGCGTGCCGTCTGACGTCACAACGCGTTTTGGCGCTTAGCCATGCCTTCTTCAGGTGACACGACGGCTAGACGGCTGCTAATAAATCGTACTCGCACCACCCAGTACTGGGAGCTAGCACCAGGAGCAACATAACCACCTTAAAGGGCCAGTGTTGCAGCAGACTAGCACAAGTAAAAGTACACACCACTGTCTATCATAAGCTGTGCTTAGCTCTCAACTGTATCTGTTATTGATATCTGTCTGTGTGGGTGACACACTGCATATGGGCCACAGTCAGTTGCTGGGCCTTGTAATTCTACTACACTCTTCTAACTATTGCAAGCAAGCCAGCACACTGTCTATCATAAGCTGTGCTTAGCTTTCAACTGCATCTGTTATTTATATCTGTCTGTGTGGGTTACACACTGCATACAGGCCAGCCCACAGTCACTGCTGGGTCTTGCAGTTCTACCATTCTCTTCTATCTATTACAAGCCAGCACACTGTATCACAAGCAGTGCTTAGTGTGAGAATCCGCTCAGCTGCCTGTGCAGACAGGCAGCTTTTTGACTACTGTTCAGGTCTGCATTCTGCAGGTCTCTTTAAGAGAGACCTTTTGTCAGTTCTGCAGCTTGCTGCAGAGGAATTTGCATACGTTTATCATGCAAATTGCCTAGTCACATCCATTGTGGGCTTGCTCTATAAGTACTATGTGTTTCCCACAATGCTTGGCTGGTCATAAGGATTTAGTCCTGTGTAACACTCCTGGAGGGGTGTCAGCCATGCTCTTTGTTTGAAGATCAGCTTAGAGTTATTCCTGGAACTTGCACTAGGCAGGTTCCCCTAGTGCAGTTAGGATTGTTTATCTGTTTTGCTTGTCTGTTGCGATTGTCCTGCCCCAGCGACAGGAAATCGTTAAGTGTGTCTGGGTGCTAACCACAACAGCAGTTGTTGCTGGTAGCCCCTTCTGATCTGTTTCCCTGGATCGTGCTAGCCTCTTTTCGCTAGTGCTGTGGATCCTTCTGTTCTGCCTCCCGGGATCGTACTAGCATCCTGCGCTAGTGCTGTGGATCCTTCTGTCCTGCTACTCTGTACCTGGATCGCACTGGCATCCTGCGCTAGTGCTGTGGATCCTTCTGTTCTGTCTTCCTGGGTCGCGCTAGTCACTTTCGCTAATGCTGTGGATCCTTCTGTTCTGTCTGTCTGAATCGCACTTGCCCTAGCGTTGGTGGCAGTGGATTCCTCTGGTCTGGATCTTGGAGCTAACCTCGCCTGCGGCCGCTGCTGGTTACTCCTTCTGTTTGTCGTGTGCTTGGATCACACTGCTCTGACAGCAAAAGCAGTGAATCTTTCTGATACCTGGTTCGCACTGGCTCTGACGGTAAGAGCGGTGGTTCCTGTTTGATCGATTCTCGTTGTCTGTCTGTTTGCGTGCACTTGCTGGTGTCTGCGGTAAGGCAACCGTGTAGCAAGCGCGTTTGTGTGGTGTCTGTCTTGTCTTGGTTAGTTAGGCGTGCTTGTCTCTATTGTGCTTATCACGTGGAGACCGCGCACGAACGTGTGCACTGTTGCGAATGAGTGCGGTGTTCGCGTTCAGTTAGCGTTTGTTATTTTCCTTGTTATTCTCATTGTATTATTTGCTGTGCCTTTGCTAACCTCGTATTCTGTTCTGATCTGCGTATTCGCGATCGCATTCCTATTTCATATCTGCTGTTGTGTGTGCACTGTCGGAGGGTGGCGACTAGGTTGGCGCACACACATACAACTTGTCCCATTGCTCGTTCTCATTCGCAATCGCTTCTCTTGCGATCGCGTTCTGCGCTTCGTACAATTCCTGTCTGGCATTTGTGGAGGTACAGAGGATTGGTTTCTCTGCACTCCCCAGCAGCATCTGCCGACAGGAACTTCCCTCTACGGGTGCGTAGCACCTTTTGCTGGGTTCCTGCAAATATACGCTTGTGGAGGATTTCCGCCGTATCAGCGCACGCGTTGTGCGCTGATCACGGAGAAAGTTCCACAATCGTTACACTTAGCTTGCAACTGTATTTGTGATTGAAAGTACTATAGGATATCTTTGTGTGTGTGTGTGTGTTAAAGTACACAGCCCTGTGATACAAACACACAGACACACACACACACATCTGCTGTGTATTTGACACTGATTGTGTGCCTCTTTGTGATTACACAGTCTACCACTATTGAAGTACTGCATACACCCAATATGGAAAAAATAACAAGCAGAGGCAGGCCACCCAGCAGCTCTGTTCGAGGTCATGTTGGCGTGATTTTGTGCTACCCTCGACCAAAGCACAGTGTGCAGATGGCTCATACCACAACCCCAAGATTCTGAGGACATAGTGGACTGGTTAACACAGCCACAGACACCTCATCTTCCACAGCTTCCACATAGAACTGTGACATATCTTCCTCCTCCTGTTCTGATTCGGGCACCCGACAACTACTGATCACTCAGCCGGCAGTAACCGCTAGAGATGGTCCGAACCTCCGATTTTCGGTTCGCGAACTTCCGCAAAAGGTTCGGTTCGCGCAAACTTTCGTGAACCGCAATAGACTTCAATGGGGATGTGAACTTTGAAAACTAGAAACATTTATGCTGGCCACAAAAGTGATGGAAAAGATGTTTCAAGGGGTCTAACACCTGGAGGGGGGCATGGATGAGTGGGATAGATGCCAAAAGCCCCGGGAAAAATCTGGATTTGACGCAAAGCAGCGTTTTAAGGGCAGAAATCACATTGAATGCTAAATTGCAGGACTAAAGTGCTTTAAAACATCTTGCATGTGTATACATCAATCAGGGAGTGTAGATAGAGTACTGCTTCACACTGACACACCAAACTCACTGCGTAATGTACCGCAAACAGCTGTTTGTGTAGTGATGGCCGTGCTGGACTGGTGTGCACCATGGCGATAGCGGTTTTCAAGCCCATATGGTCGCCGGGCTGTGGTAGCTCAATGATAGAACAACAGTGACTGTCCAGCTGATCAAATTTGGTCTGTCCACAATGAAGCAACAACCTTATTATCTTCTTTTATGTAGTTATGCATAGGTACGTGCCCCAGTATAGGTAGGTAGGCATAGGTAGGTGCCCCAGTAGTTAGCTAGGCATAGGTAGGAGTCCCAGTATAGGTAGGTAGGCATAGGTAGGAGTCCCAGTATAGGTATGTAGATATAGGTAGGTGTCCTAGCATAGGTAGATAGGCATAGGTAGGTGCCCCAGTAGTTAGCTAGGCATAGGTAGGAGTCCCAGTATAGGTAGGTAGGCATAGGTAGGTGCCCTAGTATAGGTAGGTAGGCATAGGTAGGTGCCCCAGTAGTAAGCTAGGCATAGGTAGGGGTCCCAGCATAGGTAGGTAGACATAGGTAGGAGTCCCAGTCTATACTTGGTGTCCCAAGATAGGTAGATAGGCATAGGTAGGTGCCCCAGTAGTTAGCTAGGCATAGGTAGGAGTCCCAGTATAGGTAGGTAGGCATAGGTAGGTGTCCCAGTATAGGTAGATAGGCATAGGTAGGTGCCCCAGTAATTAGCTAGGCATAGGTAAGAGTCCCAGTATAGGTAGGTAGGCATAGGTAGGTGCCCCAGTATAGGTAGGTAGGCATAGGTAGGTTCCCTAGTATAGGTAGGTAGGTAGGCATCGGTAGGTGTCCCGTATAGGTAAGTAGGTGCCCAGTAGTTAGGTAGGCATAGGTAGGAGACTCAGTATAGGTAGGTAGGCATAAGTAGGTGCCCTAGTATAGGTAGGTAGGTAGGCATAGGTAGGTGTCCCCGTATAGGTAAGTAGGTGCCCCAGTAGTTAGGTAGGCATAGGTAGGTGTCCCAGTATAGATAGTTAGGCAGGGCCTGGTTGGCACAGTAATAACAATTACCAATGTCCAGCTGCAACAGATAGGGCTGTATAATGCAGTACCAGTGGGCAACACAAAAAAACACATCAGGAGAACATTAGCTCTCAAAAGAGCTGTTGAGGGGTGCTATTTTAGCAATAACAATCAGCCAGGCGCAAGCTAACAAGCCTACAAGAGCCTAACTAATATTTCCCTATGAGAGTCTGCCAGCAGCTGTCCCTTCACTAAGTAATGCAGGCACACGAGTGTAAAGCCCGGGGCTGCCTGCCTTTTATAAGGGGGGAGTGGCTCCAGGAGAGAGTGTAGCCCAATTGGCTACAATGTGCCTGCTGACTGTGATGTAGAGGGTCAAAGTTGACCCTAACGGTGCACTATGGGGGCGAACCGAACTTCCGGAAAAGTTTGCGTTCCATGGCGAACTCGAACCACTGGAAGTTCGCCAGGAACCATTTGCCGGCGAACCGTTGGGGCATCTCTAGTCACCACCACCACCACTACTACTAGCACCACAGCCGCTCCACATCAGATGTCGCAGAAGTTATTCACACATTTGTGGTGACTTTACTGATCCACAACCAGGGGCGAAGCAATCGCCATAGCAACCATAGCATTGCTATGGGGCCTGCCCGACAGTGGCGGCGCCACGCTGGGGCTTACCCAGGCTTCAGCCCCAGCTGGCGGCTCATTAGCCCCCCTTAAAGCCCCCCCCCGCCGGCCGCCGCAAGTTCCGAGAACTTCCGACCTTACTGGCTGCACACAAGGAAGGTGCCGAGCCTGGGAGGAGGGCCTGGGCTGGCGCTAGCTGTGTCACTCACCCACCCACCAGAAATCAGTCACCGCCCCCCAGCCCGGGTGCTGGCTCAGCCACGCAGAGCGGTCCGCCCTGCAAGGGTACGTTGTGTGTTGCCATATAAATGTGTGTCACGTGACGACGTCCGGCGTCACGTGACACGTGCAGCGCACTCTCCTCGCCTGCCCGCGCAGCTAGTTGCCGCCATCCACCGACAGGAGACAGCCAGTCTCCACTCTCCAGCACTCAGTCACACCCAATGATCCAGGCACCCGCGATGGCCAGCACTGCGCACAGCCAGGACTGGAGGCTGGAGCCGAGCCACTGCCAGTAGCCAGCCCAGAGCTCAGCACAGCAGCCAGCAAGACTCGGAACTCCGACAAGGCAGCTCAAGGTGGGTCATGGGTGGGTGTCCTGTCCACTCCAGCCAGCCAACTGCCAAATTTTTTTTTGCACCAGGCAGCCACCCAGGCCTGAGCTGCCCTCCTGAGTCTAAGCTGAGCCCAGCACGGCACCACCCCCATCCATCACGCCTGACTCTGAGCACCCATTTGGGGGGCCCCAGCCCACCCACCACCAGCCAGACCTGAGGCCTTCCCACCACCAGCCAGCCCTGAGCTGCCCTGGGGCCCCCAGCTCACCACCACCACCTGCCAGGCCTGAGCTGCCCTGAGGTGCCCCAGCCACCACCACCAGCCAGCCCTGAGCTGCCCTGGGGCCCCCAGCGCACCAGCCAGGTCTGAGCTGCCCAGAGGTGCCCCAGCCCACCACATGCCAGACCTGAGCTGCCCTGAGGTGCCCCAGCCCACCATCACCTGTCAGGCCTGAAGTGCCCCAGTCCACCACCACCAGCCAGGCCTGAGGCCTTCCCACCACCAGCCAGGCCTGAGCTGCCCTGGGGCCCCCAGCCCACCACCACCACCTGCCAGGCCTGAGGTGCCCCAGCCCACCACCACCAGCCAGCCCTGAGCTGCCCTGGGGCCCCCAGCCCACCACCACCACCTGCCAGGCCTAAGGTGTCCCAGCCCACCACCACCAGCCAGGCCTGAGCTGCCCTGGGGCCCCCAGCCCACCAGCCATGTCTGAGCTGCCCAGAGGTGCCCCAGCCCACCACCACCAGCCAGGCCTGAGCCTGAGGTCTCCAGCCCACCACCAGCCAGGCTTGAGCGGCCCTTGGGCCCCCAGCCCACCACCACCAGCCTGACTACATACTGGGGACATCTTTACACCTGGCTACCTATACTGGGGACACTGGCTATCTGTCATTATGTGCATTAACTGGTGAAACGCTGTCTCTCATTACATGCATTTACTGGGGGAACGCTGTCTGTCATTACGTGCATTTACTGGTGAAAGGCTGTCTGTCATTACAAGCATTTTACTGGTGAAAAGCTGTATCTTATGTGCATTTACTGGTGAAAGGCTGTCTCTTATGTGCATTTACGGGTGAAATGCTGTCTGTCATTATGTGCATTTACTGGTGAAAGGCTGTCTGTCATTACCTGCATTTACTGGTGAAAAGCTGTCTGTCATTACCTGCATTTACTGTTGAAAAGCTGTCTCTTATGTGCATTTGCTGGTGAAAAGCTGTCTGTCATTATTTGCGTTTACTGGTGAAAGGCTGTCTCTCATTATGTGCATTTACTGGTGAAGGGCTGTCTCTCATTACATGCAATTACTGGGGAAACGCTGTCTGTCATTATGTGGTCTGTCATTATGTGCATTTACTTCATTTTTTTTTTTATGTAACATTACATTAGCTGGTACAACTACATTAGTTAGCCCCGCCCACACAATGTTATGACCACGCCCATTATTTGCTGCGGCGCGCTACGCGCGACGCCAATTCCCCTCCATGAGCCCCGCCTGCCAACCCTTGTGCCCCCTTTGAGCCCCCCCAAAAATCTGAAGCTGCCCGAGCCCTACGTCACAGGGGGCCTGCAGCAGTGTTGCCAACGGGCCCTGTGAGCAGGATGAGAGCAGCGCATTGGAGGGAGAGCTGTGGTCAGCGGCGGAGAAGGGGGGCCACCCCCCCCTTCCCTAACCTTAGGGCTCTCCCTCCCTCGCTCTCTCCTCCGGAACCAAGTGCTGTTTGGCGTTTGGCAGCGGGCGGAACTTACCTCCATCTTGCTCCAAGCACGGGAAGTTCTGGTGCCGCACCCACTGCTCTGCTCTGATCTGGAGACCGGACGGAGATACGCAGGTAAGTTCCGCCCGCTGCCAAACGCCACCGCACTTAGTTCCGGAGGAGAGAGCGAGGGAGGGAGAGCACCCTAAGGTGAGGGAAGGGGGGAGAGATGGCCCCCCTTCTCCGCTGCTGTGCCCACCGCTCTCCCTCCACTGCGCTGCTCTCCTCCTGCTGGGGGGACACCTGGCTACCTATTCTGGGGACATATACCCCTGCCTACATATACTGGGAACATATACCCCTGACTACATATACTGGGCACATATACCCCCTGACTACATATACTGGGCACATATAACCCCGACTACATATACTGGGCACATATACCCCTGGCTAAATATACTGGGGACATATACATCTGGCTACATATACTGGGCACATATACCCCTGGCTGCATATACTGGGCACATATACCCCTGGCTACATACACTGGGGACATATACCTCTGGCTACATATACCGGGCACATATACCCCTGGCTACATACACTGGGGACATACACTGGGGACATATACCTCTGGCTACATATACCGGGCACATATACCTCTGGCTACATATACTGGGCACATATACCCCTGCCTACATATACTGGGCACATATACCCCTGCCTACATATACTGGGCACATATACCCCTGCCTACATATACTGGGCACATATACCCCTGCCTACATATACTGGGCACATATACCCCTGCCTACATATACTGGGCACATATACCCCTGACTATATATATTGGGCACATATACCCCTGACTACATATACTGGGCACATATACCCCTGACTACATATACTGGGGACATATACCCCTGCCTACATATACTGGGGACATATACCCCTGCCTACATATACTGGGGACATATACCTTTGCCTACATATACTGGGCACATATACCCCCGGTTACATATACAGGGCACATATACCCCCGGCTACATATACTGGGCACATATACCCCCGGCTACATATACTGGGCACAAATACCCCCGGCTTCATATACTGGGCACATATACCCCCGGCTACATTTACTGGGTACATATACCCCCGACTACATATACTGGGCACATATACCCCCGACTACATATATTGGGCACATATACCCCCGACAATTCCACCCTGGCAATGTTGGAACGTCTGGTTGAACAGAGGCGAGCTGTCAACCTCTACCTGGCCAAAGCCACCATGGAGGCTAACTTGTCCGGGATCGGCACCACCTACCTCCCGGACATCATCCTCAATGCTGATTGGGGAAAAATGCAGCTTGTGTGCTTGGTGCTGGCACCCTTCCTGGAGGCCACCAACATGGTCAGCTGGGACCATGCGTCGCTGTGTGAGTGGGTGACCATGGTGTGCATGCTGGAAAAGGCCCTCGATGCTGTTTTGGAAGTGGGAGAGGAAGCCTTGATCCAGCAGGAGCAGCAACAGCAACCTTCGCAGTCCACCTCTGTGCGGCAGGAGGAGGAGATGGAGGAGTTGGAGCAGTTGGAGGTCCCTGATCTTGAAGAGGAGGGGGCACAGCAGAGTGCAGCTGCAGTAGTGCGGGGGTGGAGAGAGCAAGATGAGGCTCCGGAATCAGAGTAGGAGGACAGCACTGTCAGCAGGGCAGAAGATCAGCAGAGATGGCAGCCCCCTTCCCCATGGCAGTGCACATGCTGCAGTGCCTGCGCAAAGACCCAAGGGTGAAGCAGATGCGTGCTCGGGAGGACATCTGGATCACCCTGTTGCTGGACCCACGGCTGAAGGGGAAGCTGGCTCAGTTCCTGCCCGTAGGAGGAGACCCTGTGCGCCAAATGAGGGACTTGTAGCGGATTCTGGTTCGGCGCTTGGAGGAAGCCTTCCCCCAGACTCCCACCCCCCCTGCTGTCACAGTCCAGCCAGCACAGCAGCAGGTGCCTGCATCTAGCTGCAGCAGTTGCCCAACAAACCTGCTGTCTCTGACAAAGGCGCTCTATGCCATGCCAGTACCGCTGCCTACAAAGGAGGTGCCTGCAGCAGCATCCGGCTCTCAAAGCCAGAACCAGCACCTGACCCGGATGGTGGCCGACTACATGGGGTCCTACAGCTGGCTTGACACCCACACCCCTGTGGACCCCTTGGAGTACTGGGTCAAGCACCTTGATATCTGGAGCGAGCTGGCACAGTACGCCCTGGAAGTGCTGTCTGGCCTTCCAGCATGATGTCAGAAAGGTGCTTCAGTGCGGCCGGTGGCATGGTCACTGAGAAGCGCTCTTGTCTGTCCAGCCAGTCTGTGGACAGACTGACTTTTTAAAAAATTAACCAGGCTTGGGCGGTTGGTGAGTTCCTGGCCCCTGTTGTTTGCAAGAGGGGGAAATTAAGTGGCTGAGTGGGAATCACATATACTGCATATACTGGGCACATATACCCCCGACTACATATATTGGGCACATATACCCCCGACAATTCCACCCTGGCAATGTTGGAACGTCTGGTTGAACAGAGGCGAGCTGTCAACCTCTACCTGGCCAAAGCCACCATGGAGGCTAACTTGTCCGGGATCGGCACCACCTACCTCCCGGACATCATCCTCAATGCTGAAGTGCCATGGTGAATTATGTAAACACAATAGCTGTGTAATTTTTTTGGAGGTATCTGTGCTGTCCGTGTTGTGGGGAGGCCCCAACTGCAGCAGTACGACCGCTTCCTGGAACCTCTCCTTTTTTCATGTTTTACCTGTGCTGTGGTACCAACACTAGGTGCCATAGCGATTATATGAACACAATAGCTGTGTAATTTTTTTGGAGGTGTCTGTGCTGTCCAAGTTGTGGGGAGGCCCCAACTGCGGCAGTATGACCGCTTCCTGGAACCTCTCTTTTTTAAATGTTTTACCTGTGCCGTGGTGCCAACACTAGGTGCCATAGCGATTATATGAACACAATAGCTGTGTAATTTTTTTTGTTGGAGGTGTCTGTGCTGTCCAAGTTATGGGGAGGCCCCAACTGCGGCAGTACAACCGCTTCCTGGAACCTCTCCATTTTTACTGTTTTACCTGTGCCGTGGTACCAACGCTAGGTGTCATAGCGATACTCTGAACACAATAGCTGTGTAATTTTTTTGGAAGTTTCTGTGCTGTCCAAGTTGTGGGGAGGCCCCAACTGCGGCAGTACGACCACTTCCTGGAACCTCTCCTTTTTTAAGGTTTTCCCTGTGCCATGGTACCAACACTAGGTGCCATAGCGATTATATGAACACAATAGCTGTGTAATTTTTTGGGAGGTGTCTGTGCTGTCCAAGTTGTGGGGAGGCCCCAACTGCGACAGTACGACCGCTTCCTGGAACCTAGTCCTGATGTTAATTGACAGCCATTTTTTTTTGGGGGGGGGGGATTTTAAGTCCCCACATCATCAATTAGTGTTCCCCTTTACAAAATAATGATGCTACATGCCTCATATACCCTAAAAAACGTTTTAAAGCAATTTAAAGGCCACTTCCGGTTTTCTATCCGGATATCCGAATCCGTCGGATATTGCCGTCGGATATCCGATTCTGATTCGAACTCGAACTCGTAAAATGTTTAACTCAGATATCTGACCCGGATCGGATATAGGGGTATCCGGATCCGAATTTGATCCAGATAGTGAAAAGTGGTTTCCGAGCAGCACTGCACAGCAGCACTGCAATAATCTGTAGTAGCTACTAGCTAACACAGTACTACTCTCACTCTCTAACTGCACTGCACTAACTACACAATTTAATACAGTAATCCTACAACTACTAGCTAGCTAAGGCTAATAGCAGGCCAGCCAGCAGCAAGAGGCCTGGACTGTGTGCACAGCACACACAGACACAGGACCTAACTAGCAGGCAGCTGCTGCAGTTCAAATTCTGACTGACTGACACTGACATATTATACACAGACTAGCTAACTACAACACAATATAACAAGAGTGTAGTGAAGGTGTTTAAGTGTCAAAACACTGGGTTTATCACTCTGATAATGCACTTGCTTTAGCCAAACACACTGGAGTTGTCTCTCAGTGGCAGTCACTAGAGATGGGCCGAACGGTTCGCCGGCGAACGGTTCCACGCGAACTTTGTTGTTTCCCGTTCGCGTCCCGCTGGCGAACCTTTGCGGAAGTTCGGTTCGCCCCATAATGCACCTTGAGGGTCAACTTTGACCCTCTACATCACAGTCAGCAGGCCCAGTGTAGCCAATTAGGCTACACTAGCCCCTGGAGCCCCACCCCCCCTTATATAAGGCAGGCAGCGGCGGCCATTACGGTCACTCGTGTGCTGCCTGCGTTAGTGAGAGTAGGGCGAGCTGCTGCAGACTGTCTCTCAGGGAAAGATTAGGTAGGCTTAACTTGTTCCTGGCTGGCTGCATACCTGTTCTCTGAACCCACCACTGCATACCTGTACTGTGAACCCACCACTGCATACCTGTTCAGTGAACCCACCACTGCATACCTGTTCTGTGAACCCACCACTGCATACCTGTACTGTGAACCCACCACTGCATACCTGTTCAGTGAACCTGCCACTGCATACCTGTTCTGTGAACCCATCACTGCATACCTGTTCAGTGAACCTGCCACTGCATACCTGTGCTGTGAACCCACCACTGCATACCTGTTCTGTGAACCCACCACTGCATACCTGTGCTGTGAACCCATCACTGCATACCTGTTCAGTGAACCTGCCACTGCATACCTGTGCTGTGAACCCATCACTGCATACCTGTTCAGTGAACCTGCCACTGCATACCTGTGCTGTGAACCCACCACTGCATACCTGTTCTGTGAACCCACCACTGCATACCTGTGCTGTGAACCCACCACTGCATACCTGTTCTGTGAACCCACCACTGCATACCTGTTCTGTGAACCCACCACTGCATACCTGTTCAGTGAACCCACCACTGCATACCTGTTGTGTTCAGTGAACCCGCCACTGCATACCTGTTCTGTTCAGTGGACCCGCCACTGTATACCTGTTTAGTGAACCCCCCACTGCATACCTGTTGTGTTCAGTGAACCTGCCACTGCATACCTGTTCTGTGAACCCGCCACTGTATACCTGTTCTGTTCAGTGAACCCGCCACTGTATACCTGTTGTGTTCAGTGAACCTGCCACTGTATACCTGTACTGTTCAGTGAACCCGCCACTGCATACCTGTTCTGTTCAGTGAACCTGCCACTATATACCAGTACTGTTCAGTGAACCCGCCACTGCATACCTGTTGTGTTCAGTGAACCCACCACTGCATACCTGTTCAGTGGACCCGCCACTGTATACCTGTTCAGTGAACCCACCACTGCATACCTGTTGTGTTCAGTGAACCTGCCACTGCATACATGTTCTGTGAACCCGCCACTGTATACCTGTTCTGTTCAGTGAACCCGCCACTGTATACCTGTTCAGTGAACCCGCCACTGCATACTTGTTGTGTTCAGTGAACCCGCCACTGTATACCTGTACTGTTCAGTGAACCCGCCACTGCATACCTGTTCAGTGAACCCGCCACTGCATACCTGTTGTGTTCAGTGAACCCGCCACTGCATACCTGTTGTGTTCAGTGAACCCGCCACTGCATACCTGTTGTGTTCAGTGAACCTGCCACTGTATACCTGTACTGTTCAGTGAACCCGCCACTGCATACCTGTTGTGTTCAGTGAACCCACCACTGCATACCTGTTCAGTGAACCCACCACTGCATACCTGTTGTGTTCAGTGAACCCGCCACTGCATACCTGTTGTGTTCAGTGAACCCGCCACTGCATACCTGTTCTGTTCAGTGAACCCGCCACTGCATACCTGTTCTGTGAACCCGCCACTGTATACCTGTACTGTTCAGTGAACCCGCCACTGCATACCTGTTCTGTTCAGTGAACCCGCCACTGCATACCTGTTGTGTTCAGTGAACCCGCCACTGTATACCTGTACTGTTCAGTGAACCCGCCACTGCATACCTGTTGTGTTCAGTGAACCCGCCACTGTATACCTGTACTGTTCAGTGAACCCGCCACTGCATACCTGTTGTGTTCAGTGAACCCACCACTGCATACCTGTTCAGTGAACCCACCACTGCATACCTGTTGTGTTAAGTGAACCCGCCACTGCATACCTGTTGTGTTCAGTGAACCCGCCACTGCATACCTGTTCTGTTCAGTGAACCCGCCACTGCATACCTGTTCTGTGAACCCGCCACTGTATACCTGTACTGTTCAGTGAACCCGCCACTGCATACCTGTTCTGTTTAGTGAACCCGCCACTGCATACCTGTTGTGTTCAGTGAACCCGCCACTGTATACCTGTACTGTTCAGTGAACCCGCCACTGCATACCTGTTCTGTTCAGTGAACCTGCCACTGCATACCTGTTCTGTGAACCCGCCACTGTATACCTGTTCTGTTCAGTGAACCCACCGCATCAGTGCGCATACCTGTGCAGTTAAGTGAACCCACCTACCTACGTGAGTGCACGCAGTGTGATATACCACTCCGTGCATACCCGATATGGACAAAACAGGTAGAGGAAGAGGTAGTGCCAGAGCCAGAGGAAGGCCACCCGGCAGGTCTGCGCGAGGTCGTGTAAATGTAATTTCGTGTGTACCTGGCCCACAGTACAGTGCTCGGAAGAAGGCACGTCCCATCACCTCCCAAGATTGTCAGGACGTGGTTGAGTATTTAGCGACACAGAACACCTCATCTTGCTCAGCCACCAGCGCTACTACTAGCACCACTTCCGCTGCATTTGACACTTCGCAAGAATTATTTAGTGTTGAAATCACTGATGCACAGCCATTGTTGTTACAGCCAGATGAATTTTCACCAGCTCATATGTCTGAGTTACGCGGCAACACTATGGATGTAACGTGTAAGGAGGATGAAGGACCTACTGATGGTGCATGTTTGGATTTGACTGAGGCAAGCGAAGCTGGGCAGGATGATTACGATGATGACGATGATAGGGATCCTCTGTATGTTCCCAATAGAGGAGATGAAGAGGGGGACAGTTCAGAGGGGGAGTCAGAGAGTAGTAGGAGGAGAGAAGTTGCTGAAAGAAGCTGGGGCAGCTCTTCGTCAGAAACAGCTGGTGGCAGTGTCCGGCACCATGTATCGCCACCTATGTACAGCCAGCCAACTTGCCCTTCAGCATCAGCTGCTGAGGTCCCCATAGTGCCCACATCCCAGGGTGGCTCAGCGGTGTGGAAATTTTTTAATGTGTGTGCCTCAGATCGGACCAAAGCCATCTGTTCGCTCTGCCAACAAAAATTGAGCCGTGGAAAGGCCAACACTCACGTAGGGACAAGTGCCTTACGAAGGCACCTGGAGAAAAGGCACAAACAGCAATGGGATGGCCACCTGAGCAAAAGCAGCAGCAGCACACAAAAGAAAAGTCACCCTCCTTCTCCTCTTCCTCCTTCAGGTGCATCATCTGCTTCTGCCGCTTTCTCCCTTCCACCTTCACAGGCACCCTCCTCCACTCCGCCTCTGCCCTTGAGCGCTTCCTGCTCCTCTGCCCACAGCAGCAGTCAGGTGTCCGTGAAGGAAATGTTTGAGCGGAAGAAGACAATTTCGGCCAGTCACCCCCTTGCCCGGCGTCTGACAGCTGGCGTGGCGGAACTGTTAGCTCGCCAGCTGTGACCATACCGGCTGGTGGACTCTGAGGCCTTCCGTACATTTGTGGCCATCAGAACACCGCAGTGGAAGATGCCAGGCCGCACTTATTTTTCGAGAAAGGCCATACCCCAACTGCACCGTGAAGTTGAGAGGCAAGTGGTGTCATCTCTTGCGAAGAGCGTTGGGTCAAGGGTACACCTGACCATGGATGCCTGGTCTGCCAAGCACGGGCAGGGCCGCTACAATACGTACACAGCCCATTGGGTCAACCTGGTGGTGAACGATGGCAATCAAAGCACAGCAGACCAAATTGTGACACCTCCACGGCTTGCAGGCAGGCCTCCTGCCACCTCCTCTCCTCCTGCTACATGCTCTTCGCTGTCCTCCTCCTCCTCCTTGGCTGAGTGGCAGTTCTCCTCTCCAGCTACACAGCCCCAGCTCCGCAGGGCCTATGCTGCATGCCAGGTACGACGGTGTCACGCCATCTTAGACATGTCTTGTCTCAAAGCGGAGAGTCACACTGGAGCAGCTCTCCTGGCTGCTCTTAAGAAACAGGTGGATGAGTGGCTGACCCCGCACCACCTGGAGATAAGCAACGTGGTGTGCGACAACGGCAGCAATCTGCTTGCCGCTTTGCATATGGGGAAGCTGACACACATACCCTGCATGGCACATGTCATGAATCTAGTTGTTCAAAGATTTGTGGCAAAGTACCCTGGCTTAGCGGATGTCCTGGAGCAGGCTCGGAAGGTCTGTGGGCATTTGAGGCGGTCTTACACAGCCATGGCACGCTTTGCGGAAATTCAGCGGAAAAACATGCCGGTGAGACGCCTCATTTGCGATAGCCCGACTCGCTGGAATTCGACCCTGCTCATGTTCTCCCGCCTGCTAGAACAGAAGAAAGCCGTCACCCACTACCTCTACAACTACAGTAGAATGAAACAGTCTGGGAAGATGGGGATGTTCTGGCCCGACAACTGGACACTGATGGAAAATGCATGCAGGCTCATGCGGCCGTTTGAGGAGGTGACCAACCTGGTGAGCCGCAGTGAGGGCACCATCAGCGACTTAATTCCCTACGCTTACTTCTTGGAGCGTGCTGTGCGTAGAGTGGCGGATGAAGCTGTGAATGAGCGTGACCAGGAACCGTTACGGCAGGAACAGGCATGGGACCAATTTTCGTCAGACCCAGCTGTTTCCTCAACACCTGCGGCAGCACAGAGGGGGGAGGAGGAGGAAGAAGAGAAGTCGTGTGCAGAAGACGAGTCAGACTCAGAGGATGATGAGCAAGGTGTTTCTTTGGGGGAGGAGGAGGAGGAGGGGACGGCGGCAGGAGAACACCCGCAGCAGGCGTCGCAGGGGGCTTGTGCTGCTCAACCTTCCCGTGGTATTGTTTGCGGCTGGGGGGAGGAGGTTGACTTACGTGACGTCACTGAGGAAGAGCAAGAGGAGATGGAGGGTACTGGATCCGACTTTGTGCAGATGTCGTCTTTTATGCTGTCCTGCCTGTTGAGGGACCCCCGTATAAAAAACCTCAAGGGGAATGAGCTGTACTGGGTGGCCACACTACTAGACCCTCGGTACAGGCACAAAGTGGCGGACCTGTTACCAACTCACCGGAAGGTGGAAAGGATGCAGCACATGCAGAACCAGCTGTCAACTATGCTTTACAATGCCTGTAACTAGCCTGGCGGTATGGACGAGCTCAGCTCGTCCATCACCGCCGGAGGCTGCCGCTCAGGCCCTGCTGGGCCGATTTGCATGAAATAAAGTGCAGCACACGCAGCCGGCACTTTGCCAGCCGCGTGTGCTGCCCGATCGCCGCCGCTCTGCGGCGATTCGCCGCGAGCAGCGGCGAAAGAGGGTCCCCCCAGCCGCCCGAGCCCTGCGCAGCCGGAACAAATAGTTCCGGCCAGCGCTAAGGGCTGGATCGGAGGCGGCAGACGTCAGGACGTCGGCTGACGTCGATGACGTCACTCCGCTCGTCGCTATGGCGACGATCTAAGCAAAACAAGGAAGGCCGCTCATTGCGGCCTTCCTTGTTTATTCTGGGCGCCGGAGGCGATCGGAAGAACGCCTCCGGAGCGCCATCTAGTGGGCTTTCATGCAGCCAACTTTCAGTTGGCTGCATGAAATAGTTTTTTTTTTATTAAAAAAAAACCCTCCCGCAGCCTCCCTGGCGATCTTATCAGAACGCCAGGGTGGTTAAGGGTGATGTGACAGCACAACGCCAGCAAGGTACCACTGCCACTAATTCTCCTCCCGTGTCCACGCAGTCAAAGACAGGACACTCCAGCGATCTCATGGTGATGTCGGACATGCGGACGTTCTTTAGTCCAACGCCTCGCCGTAGCCCTTCCGGATCCACCCTCCACCAACGCCTGGAACGGCAGGTAGCCGACTACCTGGCCTTAAGTGTGGATGTAGACACTGCTGTGAACAGCGATGAGGAACCCTTGAACTACTGGGTGCGCAGGCTTGACCTGTGGCCAGAGCTGTCCCAATTTGCCATCCAACTTCTCTCCTGCCCTGCCGCAAGCGTCCTGTCAGAAAGGACCTTCAGCGCAGCTGGAGGCATTGTCACAGAGAAGAGAAGTCGCCTAAATCACAAAAGTGTTAAGTACCTCACCTTTATTAAAATGAATGAAGCATGGATCCCGGAGGGCTGCTGCCCGCCCCAAGACTAAGTCAGTCCCCGCACACACAGCATCTCTGCCTGCACGCCGTGTGACTGGCTGCCTGGGCTGCCCCAAGAAGACTAAGTCGCTCCCAGTCCCTCCATACAGCATGTCTGCCTGCAGGCCGCTTGACTACCTTCTCCGCCACCACCAACAGGGTCCGGGACTCCAGGCGGATTGCTGAATTTTTTAGGCCGCTGCTAGCAGCGGCCGCTGTAATAATTTTTCTGGTGCGTGTACATGCCTGCCTAATTTTTCTGGCTGCACTGCGGGCAGCTGCAACAACAAAAGAAAAGGCATGTACATGCGCCCATTCCCCTTCGTGATCATTACCTTGCCGTGGTGAAGGGGCTTGCGTATCACAATGAAGCAATGACCGGCGCCTAGATGAGTGTCTCGGGGGGCACACAAAAGATAATAAGGTCGTTGCTTCATTGTGGTCAGACCAAATTTGATCAGCTGGACAGTCACTGTTCTGTCATTCAGCTACATCAGCCAGGCGACCATATGGGCTGTAAAGCCACCAAAACCTGCACTCTCGCCATGGTGCGCACCAGTCCAGCACGGCCGTCACTACACAAACAGCTTTTTGCGGTGCGTTACACGGTGAGTTTGGTGTGTCAGTGTGAAGCAGTACCTTAATTACACTACCTGATTGATGTATACACATGCAAGATGTTTTAAAGCACTTTAGGCCTGTCATTTAGCATTCAATGTGATTTCTGCCCTTAAAACGCTGCTTTGCGTCAAATCCAGATTTTTCCCCGGGACTTTTGGCATGTATCCCACTCCGCCATGCCCCCCTCCAGGTGTTAGACCCCTTGAAACATCTTTTCCATCAGTTTTGTGGCCAGCATAATTATTTTTTTTTTCAAAGTTCGCATCCCCATTGAAGTCTATTGCGGTACTTTAACGCGAACCGAACATTACGCGAAAGTTCGCGAACCCGGTTCGCGAACCTAAAATCGGAGGTTCGGCCCATCTCTTGCAGTCACAAAGCAAGGACGAGATTCTCATCATGGCCCCCTCCTTGTATACAGGAGGGACTGGCCAAGGTTCCCCTCTGTGATTGGTTGCTTGGGCTTAGGCTGGGAGCACTCTGATTGGCTCAATGACGTCATGAACGTCATCTCCATGGTAACAGTACCCGGATATCCACATGATATCCGCGGATATCCGGGTATGAGACCAAATATCCGCGGTTTGCTATCCGGATTTGGGCCCAGGTATCCGGAATCCGAATCCGGTCGGATAGCTGAAAAAAGTTTGGATATCCGGGTTCCCCGGATATCTGAAATCCTGATGAGCAGCACTGCTGAACACAACAGGTAGGTATATGCAGTGCACAACAAGCAAACTGCAGCGAGTCCCTGTGGAATAGGCCTAGTCAGGTCTATGTTGCCGGTGCACAATCCCTCTGTGGGTCACCACTCCACACACGGTTCAATGTAGTAAATACGAAGGAGGCACTCAATTGGCTTCAAACTTGCCTTTTATCAAATCCCAGTAATACACGACATGTTTCAGGGCATATCCCCTTCATCAGGTATATGCAGTGATCAGGTGGGTGCACTGAACACAACAGGTAGGTATATGCAGTGATGAGGTGGGTGCACTGAACACAACATGTAGGTATATGCAGTGATGAGGTGGGTTTACTGAACACAAGTAGGTATATGCAGTACTGTGTATTACAATGTGCACCTGTCACACACACAGGTAGTCACTGAATGAGCTGGGCCTGGCTGGCAGTGGCACACACACAGTATGAATTAGCAAGGATGTCTATGCAACACAAGTGTCAGTAGGACACACAGAAAAAAACTTGATCACAAGAACAAGATTAGCTCTCAAAAGAGCTGTTGTGGGGTGCTATTTAAGCAATAAGAAATCAGCAAGGAGCAAGCTAAAAAGCCTACAAGAGCTTAACTAATCTTTCCCTATGAGAGAGTCTACAGCAGCTGTCCCTTCTCTAATTGGTGCAGGCACGCGAGTGAGTGTAATGGCCAGCGGTGCCTGCCTTTTATAAAGGGGGGGGGAGTGGCTCCAGGAGGGAGTGTAGCCTGATTGGCTACAATGTGCCTGCTGACTGTGATGTAGAGGGTCAAAGTTGACCCTAATGGCGCATTATGGGGGCGAACCAAACTACCGGAAAAGTTCCCCTTAGATGGCGAACGTGAACCACCGGAAGTTTGCCGGGATTCGTTTGCCGGCGAACCGTTCAGGCCATCTCTACTGGGCAGTAACTGTTGTTCTGTCGTTGAGCTACCTCAGCCCGACCATATGGGTTTGAAAACTGCCATCGTCTGCACTCTCGCCATCGTGCGCACAAATCCAGCACGGCCATCACTACACAAACAGCTGTTTGTGGTGTGTTACACAGTGAGTTTGGTCTGTCAGTGTGAAGCACTTATACTACCTGCTGATCCATGTACACACACACAAGATGTTTTCAAGCACTTTATGCCTCCAATTTAGGAAAGCAATGTGATTTATGCCGTTTAGGGATTATAACCCTGCTCTGTGTCAAATCCGTAATTTTCCCCGGGACTTTTGGTGTGTGATCCACTCCGCCATGCCCCCTGATATATAATTAATTTATGTATATATTGATATATTCGATGAAGGTCTTGATTGAGATGGATCCATTATTCAATAATAAAGTATTTGTTACCGTAATTAATGATCAAGTCGAATATATGGATATGTATGTATATTCGTTTGTAAAGTGTCCTCGTCCTCAATTGAAAGGCGTTTCAGAGTATCCTGCCGAAGAAAGAGAATTCCCTTCCCCCGTGTGACTTGAGACACTGACACTGTCAGGTTATTTCTAATAAAAGAATTTGACCTTTTGGGCAGAAAGACAGAGATGGCTGAAGCAGTTGTTGGCTGTCATCAAAGTGGTATATCTTGAAAAGGCAATTTGAAGATAAAGTATAAAAGTATTTGGTGTCCTCATGAATATGAATCTCATGAGATCAGCAGATGCTATTTAGAATAGGAGTAGGAGGAGTGTACTATCATATAAATTAGATTGCCTAAATAGGAATATTGTCCACAAAAGAAACTGCATTTTGTATCATCTGTTGTGTATATAAATGGGTGAGAAGGAGGGGTCAGTCACACATCTACACACATTCACACATACAGAAGGAAAGCTGTCATCTGAACGGGACACTTCACGTGTCTCCAGCATGCATAAGAGACTTAAGACTATTATATTTTTAATCTTTTTTTGTTTTGCTGTGAAGACTTGTAATCATTGACTTTACGGATGAATAGAAAGGTTAGGGATAAAATGAAGAGGAAAAGGAATGCCTATAAGGTCCTAAAACAGAAGGGGACCAAGGCTGCACTAAGCAATTATAAGGAGTGCAATAAAAAATTGCAAAAAAGTTTTACAAGTACATCAACTCTAAAAAAAAGAAAGGTTGACTGTATAGGACTCCTAAAGACTGAGGGTGGGAACTCAATGGTGGATGACCAAGGTAAGGCAGAGTTATTAAATGCTTTCTTTGCTTCTGTCTTCACAAAGGAAACAGCACTGTTGCAAGTTACAGAGGCAGAGGAGTCTCAATATTCTAACTGTAATATTAAATACTTAACGCAGGAAGAAGTGTAGGCAAGACTAAATAAAAGTAGACAAGGTACCTGGCCCGGATGGCATGCATCCTCGGGTCCTAAGGGAATTAAGTTCAGTTATAGATAAACCCCTTTATCCTATCTTTTGTGACTCTCTTGCAACTGGCAGAGTCCCAGTGGATTGGCGTACAGCCCACGTTTTCCCATTATTTAAGAAGGGCAAAAAATAGGATCCAGGAAATTATAGACCTGTAAGCTTAACATCAGTTGTATGCAAACTATTTGAGGGGTTACTAAGAGATACTATACATGACTTCATAGTAGAAAATAATCTTATTTCTCAGCATCAACATGGGTTTACTAAAGACAAGTCCTGTTTGACTAACATGCTCAGCTTTTATGAGGTAGTGAATGCTAATATGGATATTGGGAATGCTGTAGATGTGATATACTTGGACTTTGCAAAGGCCTTCGACACTGTTCCCCACAAAAGTCTGGTGCAAAAGTTAAGGGTGCAAGGACTGGGGAAGAGCCTGTGTACATGGATAGGGAACTGGCTAATGGACAGAAAACAAAGAGTTGTGGTCAATGGATCGTACTCAAAATGGGAGACTGTTAGCAGTGGGGTCCCACAGGGGTCTGTACTGGGTCCAGTGCTCTTCAATTTATTTATTAATGACCTAATAGATGCAGTAGTGAGCAATGTTGCTATTTTTGCAGATGATACAAAATTGTGCAGAATCATCAACTCTCAAGAAGATAGTGTCATATTGCAACAGGATCTGGATAGGATGGCTATATGGGCACATAAATGGCAGATGAAATTCAATGTTGAAAAATGTAAAGTCACGCATTTTGGTCGTACCAATGGTCTAGCACCATCCATGGGATACAGTTGGGGACATCAAACTTGGAGAAGGACTTAGGAGTACTCATCGACAACAAGTTAAATAATCGTACTCAATGCCAAGCCGCTGCAGCTAAAGCTAACAAAATTTTGAGATGCATTAAAAGGGAAAAAGAGAAGGCATTAAAAGGGAAATAAAAACTCGAGATGCTAGCATAATATTGCCCCTGTTTAACTCTCTAGTAAGGCCACATCTGGAATATGGAATTCAGTTCTGGGCACCACATTACAAAAAAGATATTGCAGTTTTAGAGCAGGTGCAGAGACGAGCAACAAAATTGATACGTGGGATGGAAGGTCTCGCTTACCAAGAAAGGTTAGATAAACTGGGTTTATTTAGTCTTGAGAAAAGACGCCTTAGAGTGGATCTAATTAACATGTATAAATACATCAGAGGGCAATATAATAGCTTAGCGGATGAGCTTTTTGCCCCTAGGCCTTCTCAAAGGACTAGAGGACATGATCTGCGCATGGAGGAAAAACATTTTAGCCATTTATTTAGGAAAGGGTTCTTTACAGTAAGAGTGATTAAGATGTGGAATGCATTGCCACAGGAAGTCGTTATGGCAAACTCTATACCTTCATTTAAAGGGGGCTTAGATGCTTTCCTTGCGTTGAAAGACATCCATGGCTACAATTACTAGGTAATGCCTAATGATGTTGATCCAGGGACTTTATATGATTGCCATCTGGAGTCGGGAAGGAATTTTTCCCTTTTGGGGCTAATTGGACCATGCCTTGTAAGGGTTTTTTCGCCTTCCTCTGGATCAACAGGGATATGTGAGGGAGCAGGCTGGTGTTGTACTCGATGGACGTATGTCTTTTTTCAACCAAAATAACTATGTAACTATTATGAAGAAATAGTGAGTTTTAAAAAACACTCACTTAAAATCCTTTTCAGTCTATTTTTGAATATCATCAAAACACATGTATTGGAAATATTATTTATGAACCTTCAACTTATTTCATTGGCGAGACCAGCCCAACTTGGAAAATGTTCTCCTACTTTCAAAAACCGGGGAGAACTCTTGTCTTTTGAAGATTTTGAATACAATTTTTATTGAACTTTGATCTGTTTGAAAGTGTTGCTCATTTACCAAGAGAACCAACATGAGTTTGAAGTGTCAAATCTGAGAAGATGTGCTTCCAGGGGCGTTTGATGTCTTACTGATCTGTTCCATTAAGAGTTGAACCCACCTAGAGTCTGGTGAGTATGGATTTTATAAATGTATCAGCTAATAAAAGTAACTTAAAGAGAATCTGTACTCTGAAATTCTTACAATAAAAAGCATACCATTCTATTCATTATGTGCTCCTGGTCCCCTCTGTGCTGTTTCTGCCATTCTCTGCTGCAAACCTGGCTTGTAATTGCCAGTTTTAGGCAGTGTTTACAAACAAACTAACCAGCTTCTAATAGGCTCAGCTAAGCAGAGTGTGTTAGTCACACAGAGCCTGCAGGGGGTGTGTACAGCTTCTAGCTAATCACAAGCAGCCCTGCACATTCCAGTCTGACTGCCTCAGCCTGACTGTGCCGACTATAGAGAGAAGATTAGATCATATAACAGAGATAACACAGCTACTGTGCAATTAGGAAAAGCTGCAGTAAGCCAGACCACATTAGAAAAGGCATAGGAACTTATAGCATAGAAGAAATAAAGATAAACAATTTGTTACAGAGTCTCTTTAATGTTTAAGGATTTAGCAAAATATACCAAAGATGGAGATCTATGGGTTTCTATGTATAATCAATGTATGGCCGCAAAAAAAAAAAATAGATTCTTACAGTTTTACTTTGTATAAGCTTATAAAGAAAACGAAAAATGTAATATGTAATGAAGCTAGTACAAATGTTTAATTCTTTGATTATTGGTGAGGCAAATTTGTCACAAGATACCACAGACGTGCAATCTGCATCTCAGATCTGTGCGGTTCAGCAGGGGTCAAATTTTTGTCCTAACTGCGATATTTTGGCAGCATATTTAGAAGAATTGGAATGGCAATTGGATATTAGAACGCAGCAATTGCTTGAATCACAGAAAAAACGTAATTTGATTTCTGTGGTAAGAAAATCTGGGACAGATACGGATCCAAAGGAGGCTTTATCAAAGCCTACCCCTAGTGGATGTCCTAGTAAAATAATGTATGTTTTTCCAGATTCACTGACATGCATTGAAGGTGGTGAAAGCTTTAATTCACAAGAACAAAAAGATGATGAGGAGGAGGACCCGACTCCTAGACAAATGTTTAAAAAAGAAATGCTAGATAGAGCCAAAAAATTAAAATTAAAAATACATGATCAGTTAATGAAAATATTTAAGATGCTTCCAGCTTTTAACAAAAACTTGGATGCAGTTGAATTAATGACTATATTTGAAGATTTTACTGACAGGTTCAATTTGAGTTGTGAACAAACAAATATCATATTCCGTTTGTGGATACCGTCGCATTTTGCTAAACGTTTAGAACCCAGTGTTATTTTATCAGCTGGAGGTGAGACTAGACACCATAATGATGAAGATAGGCTAAGACAGCTATTACATTTTATGACTGGTGATGAATTGCCAAATATTGATTTATTGGAATCATTAAAGAGACTCTGAAGTGAGAATAAATCTCGCTTCAGAGCTCATAGTTAGCAGGGGCATGTGTGCCCCTGCTAAACCACCGCTATCGCGCCGCTAAACGGGGGTCCCTTCACCCCCAAACCCCCCACTGCAACACTTGGTCGCAGACTTGGTCGCACCTGGAGGCAGGGCCAGGGGAGGACTGGGACCTTTTGGCCTAGGGGGAAAACACAAACTAGAGGCCCGTGTTCATGGTAGCCTCAGCATAAATGGTGTCACACATGCGCCCCACTTGCTGTATGCCGCTAGTCACATGGGGCGCCCATGCGGAAATACAGCAAAGACACTTACAGAACAGCGTGACAGGTAAAATATAACTGCACAAGCATCGGGTGTCACATAGTACATTTGGAGAGACGACAGCCAGGGGTTTCGGCCGTGTTCGTTGTTCGTGATTATCGCACTCTGTTACCGATGTGCACCGGATTAACCACATCAGCCTGAGATTTCCCAGCATCTCAGATTCTACCAATTTCCACTCCAAAACAAAAAGTTGTTGATTAGTTAGGCAAGCTTGTGGCAGCACTGATTTTCATCCAAGTCGATAGTAATTATCAAAACAGTTGGTTGATCACCGAGTCGACAGATGTATGGCCACCTTAATTCCCCAAGGCCCCCCCCCCCCCCACACACACACACATACACACATCCAAAGAGGGACTGTCCCTTCAAAAGAGGGACAGTTGGGAGCAATGATGGTGAGAGAGCAGGCAGAGTTTTTTTTATTCCCACTGACCCTCCAGGCAAGGCTTTGCTCTGCATCATGCCATGTATATTTACTAGCTTTCCCACCCTCTAATTGCTAATTGGGCTTTTATTTCCCTCAGCCAGCCTAGTGGTTCACCTTATACAAAAACCTAAATGCAGCAGGCCCTGCACCAGCCCTAAATCATTAAATGAGAGGCAGCCTGGGGGGAAATCTCCCCCCTTCCCCCCTGGCCAGTCCTCCCCTGGGCAGGGCTAAGGGCCCTTTCACACCAGAGGGCTTTTTCGGCGTTTTAACGCCACGGCCGAAGTTGGCGTTTTCCTAGGTAAAAGGAAAGTCCATAGACTTTCATTTTAACATTCACACTTAATGCCGCATTTTGGAGCGTTGCGTTTCAACGCTCCCAGGCGCTTTTTCTGGGCCTACCGCGGCGTTTCTCATTACAATTGATACGAATGTATGGGCGTTAAAACGCCTTAAAAACGCCTTGAAAACGCCAGCAGCCAAAACACAGCGTTTTGCCTTTTCTCTGCTGCCTGTAGTGTGAAAGAGCCCTAACGGCTGCAGCCCTGCCTCCAGTCGCGTCTATCAGCGGCGCATCGCCGCCTCTCCCCCGCCCCTCTCAATGAAGGAAGACTGAGAGGGGCGGGGGAGAGGCGGAGATACGCGCTGACAGACGCGCGTGGGGCAGGGCTGCGGCGGTTAGCCCTGCCCCAACCAGGAAGCGCTCCCCCGCTGCACCGAGGGGATTTGGGGTGAAGGGACCCCCGTTTAGCGGCGCGATAGCGGCGGTTTAGCAGGGGCACACATGCCCCTGCTATCTATGAGGTCTGAAGCGAGATTTATTCTCGCTTCAGACTCTCTTTAAAGGTAACCCTTGAAACTGATCCTTTTGAATTCAAACTAATTTTTTTTTTAAATAAACAGTATGCTGTGTACAGTAAATGATGAATTTGATTCAGCTTTGAGGAAAGCGTTTGTTAAGAAATTTCAATATTTGGATCCTATATCAGCCACCATTGCTGTAGAAAAAGAAAATCTTGATCAAATAGCTGCATTTATTGACAAAATTCGCAGGCAAATTAAAACCAAAGGTATCAAAGCTAAAATTTCTGCAAATAAAAATGCTGGAATGCAGACTGAAGAATCAGGCAAGGTCTCTTCTTCAAAACTAGCTAATGCTGCCCCCTACAGGAGTGATGAGGAAAAACAAGCATACCAAAAATGTCCATTGATTTGTTACTACTGTAAAAAATCTGGGCATTCTAAGTGGAGATGTTATAAATTCTTGAGAGATGTGCAAATGAGGAAGAATTTAGGCAAAGAGAATGAATTGATCAGTTTCCAATCCAAGCCTTCTGCACCTTGTGCAGAGGAAGAAGCAAATTTTTCTTCACCATATGCACCTCTGATCAAGCAATTACATGAAATCAAAATCAACAATGCCAGAAGTGATGGTTATGTTGAATCTGACAAATCTGAATCAGTGGGGTTGCTAAAAACTCCATGACTTGCTAAGGTTAAGCCAATCAGGAACTTGGAATTTGTAGCACCTTTGTTTTTAGACAATTGCGGAAGACCGTTTGTGAAAGGTATTTTACTTGGAGAAGATTTAGACACAGGGGCTCAGATCAGTGTCACAACAAAAGATTTGCCATTGCAGCCTGGAGCTGAGACATGCGCAGTTGTGGGTTTTTATGGAAAGACAGGAAACAGAGCTACTTTGTGCAAAAATGTGTCTTTTAAAATTCCAGGTTATTTGCAGACTGAAATTGATATGTGGCATTATAAAGGGGTGGAGTCTATAATTGGTTCAGATATGATGTCATTAAGAGGCTGGGTTTTGGACCTGGGCAATGCAGTGATTTGGAAAGACTCTATCAATCATAATATGTAGAAGCTTTCCAGAGGCACCAATAGAGTAAAAATCACTTAAACGAGCTTAAAACCGATGGGGCAGTGGTGGGCTTATCCCATCCATGCAGATAAAGCAAAAAAAGGAAGGACTGTGGCATCAACAGTCAAACAACAATTTATTTATACTCCACAGTAAAAATAGGCAACGCGTTTCACGGGCTCAATCCCGCTTCATCAGGCCAATCAAAAAGGAGCATACAGCTGAAATCAAAGTGTCAGAGGACATAGTGTAAGGCAGGTTTTTGAGAGTATCACTCATGTTCACAAACAATTCAATGTCAAAACATAACTATATGAACATCAAAACATATTCAGAGGTACTTATTATGCAACACTCTTAAATCATGCAATTCTATGCAAAGTGATTTTATGCAGAACATTTTCATGTAGAAAACTCGGGATTTAGCCTATTAGCTCTACTGGCCACTGTATTCCTTTTGCTTTTCATGCAACAGTTATAAATAGAGGTACATTTGATCAGGTGAATAAATGCATGTAAATTAATATGTTCCTTAATGGGATCAAGTGGTATATAATAATAAATGGGAGCTACCTGTTGATTCAGTATTGGGTCTAAATTTAAAGAAAGACGGGGGAGGGCAAAAGTGTCACCAAAAGAGGTAAAAACTTACTTGCAGCTAAAAGGACAAAGAGTAAAAATATATAGAGTAAAAATATGGAGTACAAATACAGGACAAAAATATGAAATAAAAAAAAAATATATATATATATATATACATATTATTATCTATAGAATATAGGGCAAACATATGTATTATTACCAGGGTGAGGACGAGGTCAATCAAAGTATAATAGTACTAGAAATCGCAGTGATAATGATCTCTGTTAAACAATAAAACAATAGAACAATAAGACAATCAAACAACAGACCAGCATTGCCTGAACACTGGCTTACCTTATCAGCATCACAACCACACTGAGCGCCTCTGTAATCACATAGAATGCTCCAGTGTCTTAAGAAGGGGGAGTGTAAGCTTTTCCACCAATCAGCAACTGCCATGTGGAAGGAATGATGTCATTGCTGTGGGGCGGAGTAGAGATGGAAAAGTACCAAGTGAGAAAACTTACACACTGGCGTGGTGGCTGCTGCCTATAACAGCTAGACAGTGTAATGGTCAAGGGCTCTGCCTCTGACACAGGCGACCCGGGTTCAAATCCTGGCACAGCAAGCCAGCACCCAATTTAGGGTAAACAAATTTTGGAAAGTGAGGGAGATAACGTGGTATTAAAAAGTTTATTAAAAAAAAAAGAGATCGGCATTTAAAAACTATAGCGGCTATATGTGGATCCAACATTCAGTAAGAGATTTTGATGGGCATTGGGTGAAGTATCACCAATAGAGTCAATCAAGGTTATGGAGAAGGAGTCTGGGTTACTGTGGTGGTGTGAATGAAAATGCCTGGAGACACTGTGGAAGGGAAATTTATTTAAGACGTTTCTCTTGTGCTGTCCTATCCTGTTACGTGCCACTTGTGTTGTCCTGCCCACATACTGGAGACAACAGGCACAGGTTATGACGTAAATGATATATTTTGATAGGCAGGTGTTGTTCTGTTTGATGGAATATTGAATACCTGTGGCTGTGGAATGAAACACTGGGGTATTGGTAACAAACTGGCAGGCAGAACATCTGGGGCTTCTACAAGGGTGAGAGCCTGGTTTGATCGGGGACATGGTAAGAGTGGGAGCTGGAGGTGGTGTATGGAGACGACTAGGGGCTAGGAGATTCCGGAGATTGAGAGCTCTCCTATAAGTGATTGCTGGTTTGGATGATAAAATGGTTTTAAGATAGGGGTCTTGTAGAAGGATTTCCCATGTATTTTTAAGAATCTTTTTAATGTTTTGATGTTCTTTGTTGTATCTTGTGATAAACCGTGGTGGTGGGTCTGATGTGGTCGGAGAGGAGGACGGTGGAGCTAGGTTCATAGATTTTGCTCTCCGACTGGCGTCTCTAATCAATTTTCTAGGATATTTACGAGCTGTGAATTTTTTGGTCAGTAATTTAGATTGTTCCTCATAGTCAATATTTTCAGTACAATTGCGGTAAATACATTTAAACAGACAATATAGGGTATTGAGTGTCCACGGCCGGTGATAATAACTGTTAAAGTGGATGTAGTTATTGGAATCGACTGTTTTAAAAAGGTTTTGGTTTTAATTGTATTAGACTCGATGAAGATGGTCAAGTCAAGAAAGTCAATGGTTGTGGAGTGATGATGTGACGTAAATTCTAGTCCGGCTGAGTTACTGTTGAGAAGTTGAATGAAAATGGGGATAAGGGATGTGTTGCCTTTCTAAATGAAGATTAAATCATCTAAGTAGCGCTTGTAAAATACAATATTATTGATGAATAATTGATTGTGTTGTAGAAGTTGATTTTCCAATAGGCCCACTATAAGGTTAGCATAAGATGGTGCAAATGAACTGCCCATTGCAGTACCACTAATCTGATGATAGAATTGTTTATGGAAAGAAAAAAACGTTATTTTCCAGAATGAATTCAGTGCAATGCAATAAGAATTGTTGTTGAATAACGGGCATGGATGGAAACGATTCCATGTGACATATCCTCTCTCTATACCAACATCCCACACCAATTTGGACTTTCAGCTATTCAATACTTCCTTTCCACGAGGAAAGGAAGTATTGAATAGCTGAAAGTCCAAATTGGTGTGGGATGTTGGTATAGAGAGAGGATATGTCACAGGTGAGCCAGTGAACATCAGGGGAGCAATTTATGTCGGACAGGAGCTGTATGAGATGTTGAGAATCCTCAAGATAGGAGGGTAGATTTCGGACCAGGGGCTGTAGGTGTTGGTCTAGAAAACGTGATAAATTGCTGCTCATGGAATCTATCCCTGCTATTATCGGCCTACCAGGTGGTTTTTGGAGATTCTTATGTATCTTGGGTAAGTAATAAAAAAATGGAGTTTTAGGCTGTAAATTTATAATAAAGTTTCTTTCATTTTTAGTGATGATGTTATGGAGGAGAGCCTGGTTTATGAATTCTTTAAGGGTGTTGTTCAATGTGGGGGTAGGGTCCAGAGTAAGTTTAGCATAATGTCTTGTGTCATTCAGAAGTCTGTAAGCTTCTTCAATGTAATCGGTTCTGTTTAGGATCACAATGCCCCCGCCTTTGTCAGCTGGATTGATTATAAGTTCTGTATTGTTTTGGAGGGTTTTAAGTGCAAATTTTTCTCTATGGGTAAGGTTACTATTAAGGATGAGGTTGGAGGACTGTGAGTTTTGGAGGTCACTGAGTACCATGGTATAGAATGTCTCAATAAAGTTGCCTTTAGAGGCTGTGGGGTAGAAACAAGATCTCCCCTTCAAGTTAGTGGTGCTACATTTTTCCAGTTCTAATTCAAGGGGGTTTATGGATACAGTCGGTAAAGTGTCATTAATAAATAAAAACAATGCACATACAAAGTTGCACTTACTAGATACAAAATGGAGCAGGCGTATAACATGGGCTAAAAAGCCCCTTCATCAGCGACCAGCCCGGAGACCCTCAGAACAGCTATGGCCAGTAACTGTCCTAGTCCAGATGGTTTTGTGGACTTGAGGTATCCGACGTGGTGCTCAACGTGTGCTGGATGGCGTCACGACGCGTTTCGGCGTATCCACACCTTCGTCAGCATCCAGCACGCACATGACGCTTAAATAGAGGCAATAATGAGCCCCCTGTCACACCCCCAGGAAATAGTTGGGTGTGGTTAAAAATGAAGGCGGGGCTGTCTCTAAAAGTGTAAACAGCCTTGTAACCCAATAAAAACAAAATCCTGTGTGAAATTCCATGATTGTACCGTATGTCCTGTACTGACAAACAGTAAAACATAGCAGATTACTAGGAATGGGTCTATATAGTAGAGGGTCCCAATGATAGCCCCCGGAAAGAAGAAATGATTACGGCATCCGTGGAGCAGTAAATACTGAAGAGCCAATAGGCTGTACGCGAGGAGGTGGAGTCTGTCCCTGCTCTATATTACCTCCAGACTGATGGGCGCATTGTCAAATCATAGTGTGCCAGGGGTCGGGCCAACATGGCGGAGGTGTGACCAAAGGGATCTTGGTGCGGCGGCGCTCGAACGGGCGAAGATGACGTCACGGCGTGACTCCACGTGGTATCCTAGGTGATGCTGATGCGTCTTCCTGATGGCAGTGCCGGAGCATCTCTAGCCATTGCCAGGGAGACGCAATTGCGCCTATCCCTGACACACGGAAATACTGCGTGTGAAGAGAAGGAAGGATTAGCTCCTCCTCTTCTCTAGCACAGAAGGAAACGGCCTGGCCACACCAGTTCTAGCAGGATAAACAGGCAATATATCATTGTGTGGAAGAAACGTTACCATTCAATGAAAAACATGATTAAAAACACGATTAAAAACACAATACATCATCACGTCCTGATACATCTATGTTCACAACTTGTTATCAATATATATCTCTATACAAATTCGTCTAAACACATAATGTATGTATATGCACAAACTAAAAAATGATAAATTATCATATGACTAGAGATAAATAAATTGATAGTAAAACTAATCTAAAAAAGAAATATACATAAATACATATATAATCAATATAAGATGCATATCCTAATTAAAACTGCAGGCATATAATAATTATGCCAGTATGGTATATGATGGTGAACCTTTCTAGCACCCATATTACTGGGTATGGGCATCACCTGGGGTTATACAACCCCGGTCTGTCCTGGTGGCGCTTGATTTTAAGAATTGGGAGGGGGGAGGGAAGATTCTAAATAAAATTGGCTGTTTCTACTTCCTCATTAAGACCATTAGGTACCAGTGTGGCAAGCTTGAATATCCAGTATGCTTCTCTCTCGCATAATCTTCTATACCTGAGACCTGAAGGCAAATCTGTAGAGATTGCCTCTAGGCCCATTACTGTCAGGCCCTGAGTATTTTGGTTGTGAGTTTCTGAAAAATGTCTAGGGACACTATGATTACTGGCCCCATCTTCTATCCCTTGTCTATGTTCTCTGAATCTTTCTCATAGGGGACGTGTTGTTCTACCTACATAATACTTGGAACAACTACAGGCCAGCAAATAAATCACATATGGTGTTCCACAATTGATGAATTTCTTTATCTGTATGTTGACTTTAGCCGTCTGCAGATATTGCACCCGATGTTTCATGAATCTACAGCACTTGCACCTCGATTTCCCACATTGGAAATTCCCCACTACATTTGGAAAAACTCCTTGTTGTTGGCTACAATTTCTGCTTATATTACTTTGGCCACCTTATTTTTTACAGACTTTGCTCTACGGAAAATCGTTTTTGATGTGGTTGATAAATCTTGATTCAGTAGAGGGTCACGTAACAGCAGTGGTCAATTGGATTGAATAATTGCATCAATTCTTTTGGCTTCAGTATTGTAAGTGGTGACAAACAGCGGGCCTTTTCTGTTATACTTTTCCAATTTTTCTTTCGGTTTTGTCACTGCTTCTCTGTTCTCAAATTCACTCCTTGCCTGCTCTATTCTGCTTGGATTGTGGCCCTTATCTATGAATTTTTTAGTTAGATATTTAGCCTGTTCTTGGTAGTCTTTATCATTGGTGCAGTTTCGTCTCAAACGGCAGAATTGACTTCTTGGTACATTATTGATCCATCTTGGGTGATGGCAGCTGTCCTTATGTAGAAAGGAATTCCCTGCAGTCGGCTTGAAGTGTGTTACATTTTGTATCTAGTAAGTGCAACTTTGTATGCGCATTGTTTTTATTTATTAAATGGTAACACACCACGGAGCGCTACTCCCTTTTCTCTTTTTTCCTCTATTTTATACCAGGCCCAGCTGTGCAACCCAGCTAGGAGGAGCTGCTAGAGTGTATATCCTGGTGCCTGCCTGGCGGATCGTGCAGCGCAAGATTGCCCATCTCTTTCTCTGGTAAATTGTCATTATTGGTAATGATCATAGCAGTCGATTCAGGGGGTTTCTGGTGTTTTTTGATTTTGAAATGTCTTTTTAAGGTGAGCTTGCGTATAAACGCATTGAGATCGGTAAAAACTTCAAACATGTTTGGAGCATTGACTGGACAGAAGGAGAGTCCTTTCTCCAGTAATGTGGTCTCATGTTTGGTGAGGATGTGGTCTGACAAATTGAAGACGCATTTGATATTTTCGGTGTTGGGTGTATTTGGGATGGGTATTGGGACAGTGTTTGTGTCTCTAATTTTCTTTTTACTCTTTCCTTTACCTCTACTGCTTCGTTTTCTCAATCGTGATGGGTTGTGGTCATTAACGGATGGGGGAGGGAGTGAGTTTAGGTCGTGGGCGTATTGGGTAGTTGGCTGGTTAACAGATTCTGAGATAAGGAGGTGGGAAGTTCTAAAAAAGAGGTGGTGGGAGTTGGGTTTGTTGTGGCTTCCAAACTTGGGGCTCTGTTGGACTGGATGTTGATTGGTTGGAAAAAGGTTTTAATGGAGGTTTGTAGAGTATTTGGTGCTTTCTGCCGGGAGGCTGTCTTAGTAGTGGTAGGTTGAAGGTGGGATAGGTTAAAGAAGGAATTGTTAGGTGATGGTGTAATCGGGCTGTTTTGGATCTAGACTTAGGGGAATTATGCGTGTCATTGGTACCTGTGTGCAGACCGAATGTTCAGGGCTGGTGGAGATTTCATTAAAATGTCTTTTCTTGGGGTTATTCCTAGGGGGTTTAGGTGCTATGTTGAGTGTGGGATCAGCAGAGCCCGAGGGTAGTGATTGAGGTGGTTCTAGAACCTTGGGGCTTAAAGACTTGTACTCTCTGTACAGCAGGGGTCTCAAACTCGCGGCCCGTGGGCCATTTGCGGCCCTCGATACAATATTTGGTGGCCCTCGCCGGCAAAAGCTTCCTTATAGTTTGCTTCAGTGCTCCCAAGTAATCCGCCGCATCCCCGCCGCTAAACTAGGGCTGCAGAGCCCCCAAATCGCCCGGGGGGCAATCCGCCGGCATTTCCTGGAAGGGGCAGAGCTTTCAGCTTCAGCTCTGCCCCTCCTGACATCAATCGCGGTGCATCGCCGCCTCTCTCACTCTTCCTTCATAGAGAGGGGCGGGGAGAGGCGGCGATGTGCCACGATTGACTTCAGGAGGGACAGAGCTGAAGCTGAAAGTTCTGTCCCTTCCAGGAAATGCCGGCGGATTGCCCCCCGGGCGATTTGGGGGCTCTGCAGCCCTCGTTTTGCGGCAGGGACACAGCGGATTACTTGTAATGGGAGCACTGAAGCGAACTATTAGGTAAAATAGGCAAAGTAGTTCGTTTCAGTGTGAATTTGGTTTTGAAATAAAAATCAATGCAAGGGACGGTGGGGGGTTGGGGGGGGGGGTTTGTGAAATCCTTTATGCGGCCCAGCCTCATTCTGACTTTGCCTCCTGCGGCCCCTAGGTAAATTGAGTTTGAGACCCCTGCTGTACAGTGATGACGATGGTTGTGGTGGTGGTTTGTTTGGAATGATAGGCGGTATTGCTGAACTTGGAACAGGGATAAGGTGGCCATGGATCGGGGCCATGGGGGGAGGTGGGAATAGGGGTGAGGGTGGATAGGGTGGAAATTTGAACGGGGGTGGGGGTGGGGGTGGTGGTAAGTTCAGGCTCATAAGAGGACGTGGTGTATTGATAGGCGGGTGATTATTATTATTATTTACACACATTATATATATATATATATATTTTATTTTATTTTTCTAAACTTTTTATTACCACGTTATCTCCCTCACTTTCCAAAATGTTTGTTTTTTCTAAATTGGGTGCTGGCTTGCTGTGCCAGGATTTGAACCTGTGTCGCCTGTGTCGGAGGCAGAGCCCTTGACCATTACACTATCTAGCCATTATAGGCGGCAGCAGCCATCACGCCAGTGTGTAAGTTTTCTCACTTGGTACTTTTCCATCTCTACTCCGCCCCACAGCAATGACATCATACCTTCCACATGGCAGTTGCTGATTGAGGAAAAGCTTACACTCCCCCTTCTTAAGATACTGGAGCATTCTATGTGATTACAGAGGCGCTCAGTGTGGTTTTGATGCTGATAAGGTAAGCCAGTGTTCAGGCAACGCTGGTCTGTTGTTTGATTGTCTTATTGTTCTATTGTTTCATTGTTTAACAGAGATCATTATCACTACCATTTCTAGCACTATTATACTTTGATTGACCTCGTCCTCACCCTGGTAATAATACATATGTTTGCCCTATATTCTATAGATAATAATATGTATATATATATATATATATTTTTTTTTTTATTTCATATTTTTGTCCTGTATTTGTACTCCATATTTTTACTCTATATATTTTTACTCTTTGTCCTTTTAGCTGCAAGTAAGTTTTTACCTCTTTTGGTGACACTTTTGCCCTCCCCCGTCTTTCTTTAAATTTAGACCCAATACTGAATCAACAGGTAGCTCCCATTTATTATTATATACCACTTGATCCCATTAAGGAACATATTAATTTACATGCATTTATTCACCTGATCAAATGTACCTCTATTTATAACTGTTGCATGAAAAGCAAAAGGAATACAGTGGCCAGTAGAGCTAATAGGCTAAATCCCGAGTTTTCTACATGAAAATGTTCTGCATAAAATCACTTTGCATAGAATTGCATGATTTAAGAGTGTTGCATAATAAGTACCTCTGAATATGTTTTGATGTTCATATAGTTATGTTTTGACATTGAATTGTTTGTGAACATGAGTGATACTCACAAAACCTGCCTTACACTATGTCCTCTGACACTTTGTTTTCAGCTGTATGCTCCTTTTTGATTGGCCTGATGAAGCGGGATTGAGCCCGTGAAACGCGTTGCCTATTTTTACTGTGGAGTATAAATAAATTGTTGTTTGACTGTTGATGCCACAGTCCTTCCTTTTTTTGCTTTGTCTGCATGGATGGGATAGGCCCACCACTGCCCCATTGGTTTTAAGCTCGTTTAAGTGATTTTTATTCTATTGGCGCCTCTGGAAAGCTTCTACATATTGCTAAGTACACCCTTGGTGGAGGGTTGTACCCAACATCTTCCCATCTACAGAGAGCGACTTTTAATCCTGAGTGGGGTCAGGTTAATCTCCCCACCTGCCTTCACAGTGGTTGCCTAATGGTAACCCTGGTTTGTGAGTATTAAATTGTTATATTACTCATTATTAATTATCATCTATACAATATCACACTATTGGGCTCTTGGTGTCCCCCCTTCCTTTATCTCATTACAAGTATGCTTGGCCCCTCTATAGATCGGGCACCTGACACCGATTGCAGCCCTCAACATGGACTTCATTAATGACCGGTCCTCTCACAGGAGCGATCTATTGGCACAGTTTAAACGCAAACCGGAACCATCGAAACAGACCTCCAATGTATCAGAATCGGCTCCACCCACACCGGTGTACATTGACCTTAAACCTACCTTCACAAGACTAGAGAATGCACTCAAGGATGAGTTTTTCCATCTGGGCGATATTGCCATGCAACAGACTTACATTGAAGAAAAAATTTCGACAGATGGAATAAGAATAAAAACACTCTCAGCCTTTCCTAAAGATATTACTTTTTCAACTGAGTGGTATGAATACCTCGAATTTTGTGTAGAAGGAATGATGATTAGATTAATTAAAAAGAGGGAATCACTAATCAAAGATTTACAGCCTATAATTTTGGAATGTCGGGATTTCTTGTCCCTACATACCAACAATTCACAATACCATCTAATGATGTCTAGTCTCACCAATAGGGTCAGGAAATTTGAGTAAGACACTGTTGACACCAAAATGAAGAAATTAAACAGGGACCGGTGGCAGGCCTATGCAGTGCATAGGGAGAGGGAGCGCAGGCCCAGACTCCCCTCTGCCAGTCCACACCCGGGTCCACCACATAATCACCCGCCTATCAATACACCACGTCCACTTATGAGCCTGAACTTACCACCACCCCCACCCCCGTTCAAATTTCCACCCTATCCACCCCCACCCCTATTCCCACCTCCCCCCCCCACGGCCCCGACCCATGGCCCCCTTATCCCTGTTCCAAGTTCAGCAATAGTGCCTAACATTCCAAACAAACCACCACCACAACCATCGTCATCACTGTACAGAGAGTACAAGTCTCTAACCCCAAGGTTCCAGAACCACCTCAATCACTACCCCCGGACTCTGCTGATCCCACACTCAACATAGCACCTAAACCCCTTAGGAATAACCCCAAGAAAAGACATTTTAATGAAATCTCCACCAACCCTGAACATTCGGCCTGCACACAGGAGACGACAGGTACCAATGACACGCATAATTCCCCCAAGTCTAGATCCAAAACAGCCCGATTAGCACATATTGAAATTGCCTCCAACACCCCCGTTTGCACAACCCCTAACAACATTAAAGAACAAATAGATCCTTATCAATCCAACACTTCCACTCCCCTCGAATTGAGAATTTCACAGATCAGCATTTGCGAAACGGATCCACCATCACCTAACAATTCCTTCTTTAACCTATCCCAACTTCAACCTACCACTACTAAGACAGCCTCCCGGCAGAAAGCACCACATACTCTACAAACCTCCATTAAAACCTTTTTCCAACCACTCAACATCCAGTCCAACAGAGCCCCAAGTTTGGAAGCCACAACAAACCCAACTCCCACCACCTCTTTTTTAGAACTTCCCACCTCCTTATCTCAGAATCTGTTAACCAGCCAACTACCCAATCCGCCCACGACCTAAACTCTCTCCCTCCCCCATCCGTTAATATCCACAACCCAGCACGATTGAGAAAACGAGGCAGTAGAGGTAAAGGAAAGAGTAAAAAGAAAAATAGAGACACAAACACTGTCCCAATACCCATCCCAAATACACCCAACACCGAAAATATCAAATGCATCTTCAATTTGTCAGACCACATCCTCACCAAACATGAGACCACATTACTGGAGAAAGGACTCTCCCTCAGTCCTGTCAATGCTCCAAACATGTTTGAAGTTTTTACCGATCTCAATGTGTTTATACGCAAGCTCACCTTAAAAAGACATTTCGAAATCAAAAAACACCAGAAACTTCCTGAATCGACTGCTATGATCATTACCAATAATGACACTTTACCGACTGTATCCATAAACCCCCTTGAATTAGAACTGGAAAATGTATCACCACTAACTTGAAGGGGAGATCTTGTTTCTACCCCACAGCCTCTAAAGGCAACTTTATTGAGACATTCTATACCATGGTACTCAGTGACCTCCAAAACTCACAGTCCTCCAACCTCATCCTTAATAGTAACCTTACCCATAGAGAAAAACTTGCACTTAAAACCCTCCAAAACAATACAGAACTTATAATCAAACCAGCTGACAAAGGCGGGGACATTGTGATCCTAAACAGAACCGATTACATTGAAGAAGCTTACAGACTTCTGAATGACACAAGACATTATGCTAAACTTACTCTGGACCCTACCCCCACATTGAACAACACCCTTAAAGAATTCATAAACCAGGCTCTCCTCCATAACATCATCACTAAAAATGAAAGAAACTTTATTATAAATTTACAGCCTAAAACTCCATTTTTTATTACTTACCCAAGATACATAAGAATCTCCAAAAACCACCTGGTAGGCCGATAATAGCAGGGATAGATTCCATGAGCAGCAATTTATCACGTTTTCTAGACCAACACCTACAGCCCCTGGTCCGAAATCTACCCTCCTATCTTGGGGTTTCTCAACATCTCATACAGCTCCTGTCTGACATAAATTGGTCCCCTGATTTTCACTGGTTCACCTGTGACATATCCTCTCTCTATACCAACATCCCAAACCAATTTGGACTTTCAGCTATTCAATACTTCCTTTCCACGATTCCATCCATGCCCGTTATTCAACAACAATTCTTATTGCATTGCACTGAATTCATTCTGGAAAATAACGTTTTTTCTTTCCATAACCAATTCTATCATCAGATTAGTGGTACTGCAATGGGCAGTTTATTTGCACCATCTTATGCTAACCTTACAATGGGCCTATTGGAAAATCAACTTCTACAACACAATCAATTATTCATCAATAATATTGTATTTTACAAGCGCTACTTAGATGATTTAATCTTCATTTGGAAAGGCAACACATCCCTTATCCCCATTTTCATTCAACTTCTCAACAGTAACTCAGCCGGACTAGAATTTACATCACATCATAACTCCACAACCATTGACTTTCTTGACTTGACCATCTTCATCGAGTCTAATACCATTAAAACCAAAACCTTTTTTAAAACAGTCGATTCCAATAACTACATCCACTTTAACAGTTATCATCACCGGCCGTGGACACTCAATACCCCATATTGTCAGTTTAAACGTATTTACCGCAATTGTACTGAAAATATTGACTATGAGGAACAATCTAAATTACTGACCAAAAAATTCACAGCTCGTAAATATCCTAGAAAACTGATTAGAGACGCCAGTCGGAGAGCAAAATCTATGAACCTAGCTCCACCGTCCTCCTCTCCGACCACATCAGACCCACCACCACGGTTTATCACAAGATACAACAAAGAACATCAAAACATTAAAAAGATTCTTCATAATACATGGGGAATCCTTCTACAAGACTCCTATCTTAAAACCATTTTACCATCCAAACCAGCAATCACTTATAGGAGAGCTCTAAATCTTCGGAATCTCCTAGCCCCCAGTCGTCCCCATACACCACCTCCAGCTCCCACTCTTACCATGTCCCCGATCAAACCAGGCTCTCACCCTTGTAGAAGCCCCAGATGTTCTGCCTGCCAGTTTGTTACCAATACCCCAGTGTTTCATTCCACAGCCACAGGTATTCAATATTCCATCAAACAGAACAACACCTGCCTATCAAAATATATCATTTACGTCATAACCTGTGCCTGTCGTCTCCAGTATGTGGGCAGGACAACACAAGTGGCACGTAACAGGATAGGACAGCACAAGAGAAACATCTTAAATAAATTTCTCTTCCACAGTGTCTATGTGAAGAAACGCGGAAAAGCCGCTGCTTCTCAAGGTGAGGCGGCTGTTTCCGCGTCCAGCATGGCGACACAACGCGGAGAAACCGTGGCATGACGCATAGGCAAACTGGGCCCCAGGTTTGTAGGTCCGTTTTCTGTGACTAAGAAAATCAACAACGTCACTTATGCCATAGATCTTCCGGCCAGCATGCGGGGCGTAAGATATTTTCATGTGTCCCTGCTTAAGCCTGCAGTTCATGTGGGTCCTCCTCCTCCTGTGATGGTAGATGACCAACCTGAGTACGAAGTAGAGAACATTTTAGACTCACGCATTGTACAGAACTCAGTACAATATCTGGTGCATTGGAAAGGGTATGGCATTGAGGAAAGGTCATGGGTACCTGGGAGTCGCATGCATGCGGACGAATTAAGAAAGGAGTTTCATGCCTTACATCCCGAGAAACCGGGTAGGAGTTGTCCGGAGTCCACTCCTCAGGGGGGGTACTGTGAAGAAACGCGGAAAAGCCACCGCTTCTCAAGGTGAGGCGGCTGTTTCCGCGTCCAGCATGGCGACACAACGCGGAGAAACCGCCGCATGCCGCATAGGCAGAGCGGCGAACTATGCATTAGAGGCAGCAGATTTGTCGCATAGTAATGTCCCTGGCAATGGGGGTGAGCGTGGGGAAGCCACAGCTGGTGCAGAGAGCGGTGCGGCGGCCCCCACGCTCAGTTCGCTGGATGCATTGCAAAGTATGACTGGTGTGGCTGGGACTGATAGTCCACACTGGTTCAGAGTAACGCGCGTGCGCGCTGAGAGGCAAGGCTTATATGACAGCCAGAAGTTAGTCAGCTGACCAGGCTGGTCAGCTGACAATTGCAGCACCATTCATTGGTCCAGCACTTAGGGAGGTGCTGGGCAGCTTTTCTGTATATATAGTGCTGACTGTTCAGTTGCTGGTTGTCTGGCGTTGCGATCACAATGTGTTAGCACTCAGACCTGAGTCAGATCCTAAAGTGTGCTGGGACCAGCTGGAGCTGTAATCCTACACTTAGCTAGATTCTGTTGATAGCTTAAAGTACTAGTTTGATTGTGATTATCTGTTATGACCCTTTGCCTGCCTGACTATTCTTCTGAACTCTGATCCTGTACCTTGCTATTCTGATACTCTGTTGCCGAACCCCGGCTCGCCCTAAGACTCCGCTTCTGCCTCCTGATTCTGTGCCTCGATAATTCTGTTACCCTGTTGCCGAACCCTGCTTGTTATTAGACCCCGCCTTCGCCTTCTGAATCTGTACTGTATCTGTCTGTGTGGCTTTGACCTGGCTTGTCCGACCTCGAGAACCAACCTTACTGTTAGAGGTGGTTCCCAGTCCTGGTAGTGACACTTCCTCCTGAGTGTCACTCTCAGTTAGTCCTTCCTACTCTCAGCCTGACAGCTTTTGGAAGGAATTTGTGCAGCACTCCTTACTGCCCTGAGGCCTCGTCCTCTAAGTGTTACAGTTGCACCAAACACTACTACTCCACTCAGGTGTCCAGAGGTTAGCTTGTATATCGGATTATCCGTGATACTGCAGATCTTCTATAATCTGGTATATATCTGTATTCCCAGTGATACTGCAGATCACCGGTAATCAGATCCTCTCTGTGTTGCACCGATCATTACAGAACGCCAGACCCAAATACAAAATGGACGCAAACACTGATCGTCTGGGTGTACTTGCCAATTCGGTGGAGAACATCAATCAAGTACTGGACACCCACAGAACTCTTATAGATGCCCTATCAGGGTCAGTACAAACCCTCCAGACATCAGTGGATCATGTGCGATCCCCTTTTAGCTCTGACATACGTATGCCTGTACCTGAAAGGTTTTCTGGCCACAGATCTGACTTCCGAAATTTTAGGAGTAGAGTGTTGTCCTATTTTGACTTGAGACCCCAGTCTTCAGGAACGGAGACTCAGAGGGTCACATTTATCAGAACCTTATTATCAGGTGATTCGCAGACATGGGCGTACAGTTTGCCCACAGGGGACACAGCCCTTACCTCCGTAGAGGAGTTCTTTAAAGCCATGGCAGTAATTTACAACGACCCGGACCTTGCCTCGACCTCTGAGCGGAAGCTCAAGCTTTTGCGGCAAGGCAAGGGTCCGGTCGAAGATTATGCGGCTGAATTTAGAAGGTGGTCAGTTACAGTTAGGTGGGACACCTATGCCCTGTTGGATTGCTTTTTGCCAGGCCTATCTGATGAGGTCTCCGATCTGATGCTGAGTCAGCCCGAGCCCAGAACAATCGATGAGGCCATTTCATCGGCCATTCGCATCGATCGCAGGTTGCGTTATCAGAGACAGACCAGGGGCAGCCATCGTGTCAGGGTGACATCTTACACTGCACCTCCCACTGCACCTCCAGTGACTCCCTCGCCTCATGTCTCATCCTCTCCGGTCTTGCCTCCACCCGAGCCAATGCAGATTGGTCGGTCAAAACTGACCCAGGTGGAGCAAAGACGGAGAATGACTGAGCAACTGTGTCTGTATTGTGCGGAAGGGGGGCATAGAGTACGAAACTTTCCTAATAAGCCGGGAAACGCTACCGCCTAGGAGTTGTAAGGGGTAACACCCTAGGCGCCCAACTCGTACCCCTAAAAGAAAAAAGGTTGCTCCTGCCCTGTTCGACTACATGGGGGGACAAATCTGAAGCCACTGAGGCCTTTGTTGATTCGGGCTCAGCGGCAAATTTCATGAATTACGAGTTTGCAGAGAAGTTGGGTATTCCACTCACCCCAGTAAAACCACCTATCCAGGTTATGGCAGTGGACGACTCCCCGCTGCAAAGGGATCGTCCTCTGTCTCAGACACCAGAGGTGGAAGTCACTATTGGGGTACTGCATGGGGAAAGACTGAGTTTTTTTGTGTTACACATGACCACCTCCACAATTGTCTTAGGCATGCCCTGGTTACATCTCCACTCACCATAGATCGATTGGGCTGCTGGGCAATTAACTAGTTGATCAGATTTCTGTTCTCAGCAGTGTTTAGGGAAAGTGACATTGGGTCAGACCAAGATTCATGTGGAAGGAGTTCCCGAGCAAAACTCTGAATATTCTGATGTATTTTGTCCCAAGGCTGCTGATAAGTTACCTCCTCATCGCCCTTTCGATTGCCCCATCGATCTCTGTTCTGGTTGTATGCCCCCCAGAGGTCATCTATACAATTTGTCTGGTCCAGAAAAAGTGGCTATGCAGGAGTACATCCGTGACAATTTAGCCAAGGGGTTCATTCGCCCTTCTCGGTCGCCTGCAGGGGCCGGTTTCTTTTTTGTTAAGAAAAAAGACGAAGGTCTTCGACCTTGCATCGATTACCGTGGTCTGAATAAAATCACTGTGAAGAATCGCTATCCGTTACCCTAGATAGACAATTTATTCACGCAGGTCACGAGCGCTAAGATCTTCTCGAAGTTAGATCTGAGGGGTGCATACAACCTGGTCCGCATTAGAAAGGGCGATGAATGGAAGACGGCCTTTAACACACCCGACGGGCATTACGAGTACTTAGTGATGCCCTTCGGGTTGTGTAATGCGCCGGCCGTCTTCCAAGAATTAATCAATGAGGTATTCAGAGAGGTGTTGGGTAGATTTGTTCTGGTATACCACGATGATATACTAATCTACTCTAACAACCTCTCTGAACACAGGATCCATGTTAAATTTGTGCTGAACAAGCTGAGACAGAATATGCTTTATGCCAAGTTGGAGAAGTGTATTTTTGAGGTGACATCCGTCACGTTTTTGGGGTATGTGATTTCCACCTCAGGTTTGTCAATGGATCCTGCTAAGGTCACCGCTGTCCTGGAATGGCCACAACCAGTGGGGCTGAAAGCTCTCCAGAGATTTTTGGGTTTTGCGAATTACTATAGAAGGTTCATAAAGCGGTACTCCACAATCATCGCACCCCTTACCAGTCTCACAAAAAAGGGGGCAGATACCAACCACTGGTCCCCTGAGACTGTCGCAGCCTTCTCCAACCTGAAGAAGTTGTTTTGCTCAGCACCCATTTTGAGACACGTGGATACTTCTTACCCCTTTATTGTAGAGGTTGATGCCTCAGAGGTTGGGGTGGGGGCTGTGTTGTCTCAACGTTCAGGGTTACAGGGCAGATTGCACCCATGTGCCTATTTTTCCTGCAGGTTCTCACCAGCAGAAAGGAACTACGATATAGGCAACTGGGAACTTCTGGCCATCAAGTTGGCTTTTAAGGAATGGTGTCATTGGTTAGAAGGAGCAGAACATACAATCACGGTTTACACTGATCACAAAAATGTGGAATATATCGAGGGAGCTAGAAGATTAAGTCCCCGTCAGGCCCGATGGTCTTTATTCTTTACGAGGTTCAGATTTGTAATCACGTACACTCCAGGTAGCAAAAACATTAAGGCAGACGCCCTGTCCAGATGTTTTGAGCCGGAGACAGCACAAGCCCCTGCCCCTGAGTCCATCGTCCCACAGAGGTTAGTGTTAGCAGCAACAGAAACCTGGGAGGATGTTCCTGAGGGAAAACCTGAGGGGGTTATGTTTATTCCTCTGCCATTCCGTCTTCAGATCCTGCAGATGTTCCACGCCCATAAGAATGCTGGTCACCCTGGAGCTTCCCGAACACAGGATCTGGTTGCCAGGTGTGCTTGGTGGCCTTCCTTGGCAACAGACTGTAGGGAGTATGTCAGGGAATGTGCGGTATGTGCTAAAAGTAAGCCCTCACGGCTGCCACCTGTGGGAAGGTTACAGCCTTTGCCCACCCCGAGTGAGCCATGGACCCACCTGTCCATGGATTTTGTGGGGGAACTTCCCAGGTCTGAAGGCATGTCGGTCATTTGGGTGGTGGTCGACCGCTTTAGCAAAATGGCCCATTTTGTGCCCCTAAAAGGACTCCCCTCGGCTCAGGAACTGGCCGATTTGTTCATCATCCACATTTTCCGGTTGCATGGCATTCCGGAAAACATCGTGTCAGATCGTGGAGTCCAATTTGTGTCTGGATTTTGGAGAGCATTTTGTCACCAAATGGGCATGGAGCTGTCATTTTCGTCGGGCTACCACCCACAGACCAATGGGCAAACGGAGAGGGTCAATCAGTCATTGGAACAGTTTTTGAGGTGCTATGTTGCTGAGGCGCAGAACGATTGGGTCAAGTTTTTGCCATTCGCAGAATTTGCGCACAATAACTTGAAAAGTTCCTCCTCGGGATTCTCTCCGTTTCAGGTGGTGACCGGGAGGTTGCCTAAGTTCTCTCCTTTGCCAGTGGCCTCCACTCCGTTTCTAGCACTGGAGGTCTGGCAGAGGTCACTCAGGGACAATTGGGGAATTGTTAAGAATAATTTGGAGAAGGCGTTTCAAAGTCAAAAAGGTCAAGCTGACAAAAAACGTTCCTTGGAATGGAAGTTTTAGCCAGGGGACTTAGTCTGGGTGTCCACACGTCACTTGACCTTGAAGCAGCCATCAGCCAAACTGGGCCCCAGGTTTGTAGGTCCGTTTTCTGTGACTAAGAAAATCAACAACGTCACTTATGCCATAGATCTTCCGGCCAGCATGCGGGGCGTAAGATATTTTCATGTGTCCCTGCTTAAGCCTGCAGTTCATGTGGGTCCTCCTCCTCCTGTGATGGTAGATGACCAACCTGAGTACGAAGTAGAGAAAATTTTAGACTCACGCATTGTACAGAACTCAGTACAATATCTGGTGTATTGGAAAGGGTATGGCATTGAGGAAAGGTCATGGGTACCTGGGAGTCGCATGCATGCGGACGAATTAAGAAAGGAGTTTCATGCCTTACATCCCGAGAAACCGGGTAGGAGTTGTCCGGAGTCCACTCCTCGGGGGGGGGGGGGGGGGTACTGTGAAGAAACGCGGAAAAGCCGCCGCTTCTCAAGGTGAGGCGGCTGTTTCCGCGTCCAGCATGGCGACACAACGCGGAGAAACCGCCGCATGCCGCATAGGCAGAGCGGCGGACTACGCATTAGAGGCAGCAGATTTGTCGCATAGTAATGTCCCTGGCAATGGGGGTGAGCGTGGGGAAGCCACAGCTGGTGCAGAGAGCGGTGCGGCGGCCCCCACGCTCAGTTCGCTGGATGCATTGCAAAGTATGACTGGTGTGGCTGGGACTGATAGTCCACACTGGTTCAGAGTAACGCGCGTGCGCGCTGAGAGGCAAGGCTTATATGACAGCCAGAAGTTAGTCAGCTGACCAGGCTGGTCAGCTGACAATTGCAGCACCATTCATTGGTCCAGCACTTAGGGAGGTGCTGGGCAGCTTTTCTGTATATATAGTGCTGACTGTTCAGTTGCTGGTTGTCTGGCGTTGCGATTACAATGTGTTAGCACTCAGACCTGAGTCAGATCCTAAAGTGTGCCGGGACCAGCTGGAGCTGTAATCCTACACTTAGCTAGATTCTGTTGATAGCTTAAAGTACTAGTTTGATTGTGATTATCTGTTATGACCCTTTGCCTGCCTGACTATTCTTCTGAACTCTGATCCTGTACCTTGCTATTCTGATACTCTGTTGCCGAACCCCGGCTCGCCCTAAGACTCCGCTTCTGCCTCCTGATTCTGTGCCTCGATAATTCTGTTACCCTGTTGCCAAACCCTGCTTGTTATTAGACCCCGTCTTCGCCTTCTGATTCTGTACTGTATCTGTCTGTGTGGCTTTGACCTGGCTTGTCCGACCTCGAGAACCGACCTTACTGTTAGAGGTGGTTCCCAGTCCTGGTAGTGACACTTCCTCCTGAGTGTCACTCTCAGTTAGTCCTTCCTACTCTCAGCCTGACTCCTCCCCCCAGGAGAGTCCAGGCTTTTGGAAGGAATTTGTGCAGCACTCCTTACTGCCCTGAGGCCTCGTCCTCTAAGTGTTACAGTTGCACCAAACACTACTACTCCACTCAGGTGTCCAGAGGTTAGCTTGTATATCGGATTATCCGTGATACTGCAGATCATCTATAATCTGGTATATATCTGTATTCCCAGTGATACTGCAGATCACCGGTAATCAGATCCTCTCTGTGTTGCACCGATCGTCTCCAGGCATTTTCATTCACACCACCACAGTAACCCAGACTCCTTCTCCATAACCTTGATTGACTCTATTGGTAAGACTTCACCCAATGCCCATGAAAATCTCAAAAAAAAAAGAGAAATGTATTGGATCCAAGTACTCAAAACCCTTATTCCAGAAGGACTGAATGAAGTACTGGAAAAGGTTTACTGAATTTTGGATCCACATATAGCCGCTATAGGTTTTAAATGTCGCTCTCTTTTTTATTATTAATATTATTTCTATTATTATTATTAATCTTCAATTAAAAAAAAAAATTATATATATATAGATAATCAGATATATCTTCTAACCTCTGGACACCTGAGAGATGAGAGTGTTTGGTGCAACAGTAATACTTTGAGGAACTCACCCGGAAGATGGGTGCTAGACAGGTGCTACTGCTATGGATCAGATTCCTTCCACAGGTCTGATGCTCCCCAAGGGGCGGAGCCAGGCTGAGACAGTGGGAAGGACAGAACATGAGTGACACCAAGAGTAATTTCACTAACAGATCTGTGAACTATCTCTTAACAGCAGAGATAGTTCTCGAGGTCGGACAGCCCAGGTCGTAAACCACACGGACAGATACAGTACAGAGACAGGAGACAGATGCCGAATCCGGGAACTAGCAGAGTTTGGCAACAAGGTATCAGAAAGACAAAGGTACAGAATCAGAGATCAGGAGAATGGTCAGGAATGCAGAAAGTCATAACAGATAATCAACAGTGCCTAGACTTGAGTGTGAGCTCCAATATTCTCACACTCCAGGGACTAGACTAGAATAATGTGAATGATACAGATGGTACAGAATTCCTAGACTAAGGTGAAAGTTCCTTGGCCGTCAACACCTAGGAAACTGGTCTAGATAACAATACAGATAATAACAGAATTCCTAGACTAAGGTGTGAGATCCTTGGCCATCAACACCTTTGGAAACTGGTCTAATAACACAGATACAGACAAGGTCTGAGTGCTACAACGTAGTGATCGCAACGGCAGACACCAGATGAATGACCAGCACCCAGTATATATATACTAGCGCTCACCAGCTCCTCCCCTAAGTGCTGGACCAGTGGAAGTTACTGAACTTGTCAGCTGACCAGCTTGGTCAGCTGACCCTCTTCTGACTGCCATAAAGGCCCTGCCTCTCTGCGCGCGTGCGCGCGTCCTACTAAACCAGTGTGGACTATCAGTCCCAGCCACACCAGTCATGTGTTGTAATGTTTCTGCTGAGTTGGATGCGGAAACCGCCGCACCGCTGTCAGTGCGTGCAGCGTTTTCTCCGCATTCCGCATTGCTGAGAGGAGCAGGCCTATGCGAGCAACTTGCCGCATTGGACGCGGAATCCGCCGTCCTGTTGTTAGAGCATGCGGCGGTTTCTCTGCGCTCCGACTGCGCGCCAGCTGCCATGTTGAACGCGGAGTCAGCCGCCTCACCTTGAGTATTGGCGGCTTTTCCGCGTTTTCTCACTATATATATATATATATTTTTTTTTTTTATTATTATTTTATTATATATTTTATTCATTAATTTATTTTTTTATTTATTATTATCCACTTCACCACTGAGGGGTTTTACCCCTTGAACACCAGAGCAATTTTCACCTTTCAGCGCTCCATCCATTCATTCGTCTATAACTTTATTATTACTTATCGCGATGAAATGAACTATATCTTGTTTTTTCCGCCACCAATTGGGCTTTCTTTAGGTGGGACATTATGCCAAGAATTATTTTATTCTAAATGTGTTTTAATCGGAAAATAGGAAAAAATGTGGGAAAAAAATATTATTTTTCAGTTTTATGCCATTATAGTTTTTAAATAATGCATGCTACTGTAATTAAAACCCATGAAATGTATTTGCCCATTTGTCCCGGTTATAAAACCGTTTAAATTATGTCCCTATCACAATGTTTGGCGCCAATATTTTATTTGGAAATAAAGGTGCATTTTTTCAGTTTTGCGTCCATCCCTAATTACAAGCCCGTAGTTTATAAAGTAAAAGTGTTATACCATCTTGACATAAATATTTTAAAAGTTCAGTCCGTAAGGTAACCAGGGATGCTCGGATACCCCTTTTTATTATTCGAGTTCGAATTCGAATAGTAAATTATTCGAGGTCAGTCGAATATTCGAGTCGAATATTTTTTACTATTCGATTCGACCTCGAAATTCGAGCTCACTATTCGAGTCGGTATTCGAGCTCATTATTCGAGCTGACTATTCGAATTGGCCTTAAATAGCTTCCAACACTTGTTTTGGGGGTGAATGATGCAAGAAACATCTTTTTTTCCAAGTAACAACAGCAAGTGATTATGTCAGGATGTTCCTTTAAAAAAAAAAAAAAAAAGGTGGAAAGAGAAGTTGTGTCCAAAATTCTGTTCAGTACTGTATACTTCTTCTTCTTCTTCTTCTTCTTCTATATCTTCTTCTTCTAAATCTTCTTCTATATCTTCTTCTTCTATATCTTCTTCTTCTTCTATATCTTCTTCTTCTTCTTCTATATCTTCTTCTTCTTCTATATCTTCTTCTTCTATATCTTCTTCTTCTTCTTCTATATCTTCTTCTTCTTCTTCTTCTTCTTCTTCTTCTTCTTCTTCTTCTTCTTCTTCTTCTTCTTCTATATCTTCTTCTCCTTCTATATCTTTTTCTTCTATATCTTCTTCTTCTTCTTCTTCTTCTATATCTTCTTCTTCTTCTATATCTTTTTCTTCTATATCTTCTTCTTCTTCTTCTTCTTCTTCTTCTTCTTCTTCTTCTTCGTCTTCTTCTTCATCTTCTTCTTCATCTTCTTCTTCTTCATCTTCTTCTTCTTCATCTTCTTCATCTTCTTCTTCATCTTCTTCTTCTATATCTTCTTTTTCTATATCTTCTTTTTCTATATCTTATTATTATTTTTTTTCTATTTCTTCTTCTTTTTCTATATCTTCTTCTTATTATTATTTTTCTATTTCTTCTTCTTCTTCTTCTTTTTCTATATCTTCTTCTTCTTCTCCTTCATCTACTTCTTTTTCTATATCTTCTTCTTCTTCTATATCGTCTTCTTCTTCTTCACTTATTTCTCTTGTATATTTTTTTTTTATAGAAATGCAGCTATTTTTGAGCGTAATAGCTGGTGGCGCATGGTGGAAGCGCCATTGTATGTGCTCCCTGGCAGTGTAAACACACAGACAGCAGGAGGTAAATTCAGCAAGAGCAGCAGCAGGAGGAGGATGATTGTGTGGCAGCAGGCAGTCAATGAGGCAGGCAGCGAGACATAATAGGCTGTGCTACCTAGCGTTGGTACCAGGCCGTAAATACACAGCATGAGGTTCCAGACAGCGGTCGTGAAGCCCACATCGTGTCCAATACACAACTGGGACATCACAGTTTTCAACCCGGACACCTCTAAAAATAATATCACAAAGTATTAAAAAGTATATATTTTTTTTAAAGAAATGCAGCTATTTTTGAGCGTAATAGCTGGTGGCGCATGGTGGAAGCGCCATTGTATGTGCTCCCTGGCAGTGGAAACACACAGACAGCAGGAGGTAAATTCAGCAAGAGCAGCAGCAGAGGAGGATGATTGTGTGGCAGCAGGCAGTCAATGAGGCAGGCAGCGAGACATAATAGGCTGTGGTACCTAGCGTTGGTACCAGGCCGTAAATACACAGCATGAGGTTCCAGACAGCGGTCGTGAAGCCCACATCGTGTCCAATACACAACTGGGACATCACAGTTTTCAACCCGGACACCTCTAAAAATAATATCACAAAGTATTAAAAAGTATATATTTTTTTTTAAAGAAATGCAGCTATTTTTGAGCGTAATAGCTGGTGGCGCATGGTGGAAGCGCCATTGTATGTGCTCCCTGGCAGTGGAAACACACAGACAGCAGAAGGTAAATTCAGCAAGAGCAGCAGCAGGAGGAGGATGATTGTGTGGCAGCAGGCAGTCAATGAGGCAGGCAGCGAGACATAATAGGCTGTGGTACCTAGCGATGGTACCAGGCCGTAAATACACAGCATGAGGTTCCAGACAGCGGTCGTGAAGCCCACATCGTGTCCAATACACAACTGGGACATCACAGTTTTTAACCCGGACACCTCTAAAAATAATATCACAAAGTATTAAAAAGTATATATATATATTTTTTAAAGAAATGCAGCTATTTTTGTGCGTAATAGCTGGTGGCGCATGGTGGAAGCGCCATTGTATGTGCTCCCTGGCAGTGGAAACACACAGACAGCAGGAGGTAAATTCAGCAAGAGCAGCAGCAGGAGGAGGATGATTGTGTGGCAGCAGGCAGTCAATGAGGCAGGCAGCGAGACATAATAGGCTGTGGTACCTAGCGGTGGTACCAGGCCGTAAATACACAGCATGAGGTTCCGGACAGCGGTCGTGAAGCCCACATCGTGTCCAATACACAACTGGGACAACACAGTTTTCAACCCGGACACCTCAGAAAAATTAAACCTTTTTTTATTTTTTAATGTTTTTTTTTTTTTTTTTTAACAGCAAATTACACATATAGCTATTGTTGGACGTAATAGCTGGTGGCAGAGTGGCAGCAGAAGGTAAAATCTGTGTACCCTGGCAGTGGGAAACACAGACAGACAGCAGAAGGGCAGTACACAGCAGCCCACTGTAGGTGTAAAATGTGTGGCTACAGGCGATGTAATAGTCAAACTGAACCAGGCTGGCTTAGTAGTGAGCAGGAGCCAGGAGGTGGTAAAGGGTGGTAAGGCATATTAACGATGGTTCCGGCAGCCAGTTCATGTCCCCCTCTTGCCGACAACAGGGGCCAGGAACTCGCCTTCCACCCACGCCTGGTTCATCTTGAGAAACGTCAGTCTGTCCACAGACTTGTGAGACAGACTTGAGCTTTTCTCGATGACCACGCCACCAGCTGCACTGAAGCAGCGCTCGGACAGCACGCTGGAAGGGGGACAGGACAGCACTTCCAGGGTGTACTGCGCCAGCTCGCTCCAGATCTCCAGGCGCTTGACCCAATACTCCATGGGATCAACAGGGGCATCGCTGTCAAGCCCGCTGTAGGACCGCATGTAGTCAGCCACCATGCGGCTCAGGCGCTGGCTGTGACCGGAGGAGGATGCTGCTGCATGCACCTCCTCTCTAGTCACTGCTGGAGCCTCTACAGTCCTGTAGAGCTCGTTGCTGAGAGACAGCAGGTCTGTGGGGCGCTTGCTGCTGGATGCAGGCACCTGCTGCTGCCTCTGTGCTGGCTGGACAGTGGGGGTGGAAGGCTGGGGGAAGGCTTCCTCCAAGCGCTCAACAAGGGCCTGCTGCAAGCTCCTTATTTGTTGTGCTGGGTCTCCTCCTGCAGGAGGCAGGAACTGGCTCAACTTCCCCTTGAGGCGCGGGCCCAACATCATGCTGATCCAGATGTCCTCCCTCTGCTTCATCTGGATCACCCTGGGGTCCTTGCACAGGCACGTCAGCATGTGCGCTGCCATTGGGAAGAGGCGGGCCACGTCTGCTGGCACATTGATGGCAGTGCTGTCCTCATCCTCCTCCTCTGCCGCCTCATCCTCTCTCCACCCCGCACCAACTCAGCTGCACTGTGCTGATCCCCCTCATCAGCAGCAAGGTCAGGGACCTCCACCAAGTCCTCCTCCTCCTCCCCCTCAGAGGTGGACTGTGCAGCTGCATGCCGCTCCTGCTGGGCCAAGGCTGCCGCTCCCTGTTCCAGCAAAGCATCGAGGGCCCTGTTCAGCAGACAAACCAGGGGCACCCACTCGCACACCATAGCATGGTCCCTTCTCACCATGTTGGTGGCCTGCAGAAAGGGAGCCAGCACTAAGCACACCTGCTGTATGTGCCCCCAGTCGTCATCGGGGACGATGGACGGGATGTTGCTGGTCTTGTCCCTTTTCTGAGTGGCGGACACAGTGGCCAGGGCAAGGTACTGGTTTACAGCGTGCTTCTGTTCAACTAGACGCTCCCACATCGCCAGGGTGGAGTTCCAGCGAGTTGGAACGTCAAGGATCAGCCGATGGCGTGGCAGCTCCAGCTCCTTTTGCACGTCTTCCAGGCTCGCAGAGGCTGCAGCCGAGCGCCAGAAGTGACGCACAACATTCCTTGCCGTTTCCAGCAGTTCGCCCATCCCCTGGTAGGTGCACAAGAACTTCTGCACCACCAGGTTCAGCACGTGGGCAAGACAGGGGATGTGGGTCAGGTTTCCCCTGTCGATCGCGGCAACCAGATTGGCCCCATTGTCGGCCACCACCTCTCCGACTCTGAGGCCTCTGGGGGTCAGCCAAATCCTCTCCTGCTCCTGGAGTTTGGCCAACACATGGGTTGTCGTCAGTTTGGTCTCTACAAGGCTGACCAACTGCAGCAGCGCTTGGCAGTGGCGTGGCTTCACGCTGCTGCTGAGGCGGGGGGTTTGGCCAGGTGTGCCGGAGGATGGCAGAGGATCGGCGGAACCTGCTGCAGTTCCCCTGACCCTGCGGGGTGGCACCACCCACTGTGTTGCTGCTGCTGCTGTGCCCGCTGCTGCTCTCCCATCCTCACCCCCTTCCACCAAGCTGACCCAGTGGACAGTGAAGGACAGGTAGCGTCCTGTCCCGAAGCGGCTGCTCCAGGAGTCCATGGTGACGTGGACCCTTTCACCAACCGCGTGCTCCAGCCCACACTCCACATTGGCCATGACAAAGCGGTGCAGTGCAGGCATGACCTGGCGGGTGAAGAAGTGTCTGCTGGGGAGCTGCCAGTCTGGGGCTGCACAAGCAAGCAGCGCACGCATGTCGCTCCCCTCCTGCACGAGCGTGTACGGCAGGAGTTGGGAGCACATGGCCCGTGCCAGCAAGCCGTTCAGCTGACGCACGCGACGGCTGCTGGGAGGCAGAGCCCTAACCACCCCCTGGAAGGACTCGCTCGAAAGGCTCTGGCGTTGCCTTTTGATAGCACGGGAACCAGCGGAGACAGCAGAGGAGGCCACTGAGGACTGGCTGCCAGAACAGGCCTCAGTGTCGGCGGCAGGAGTTGAAGAGGGGGGAGGAGCAGTGCGTTTCCTCACTCCTGCTGGTGCTGCTGGAGGAGCAGGAGGGCGGGTGGCTGCTGTTGCTGCTGCTGAAGGCTGTGCAGTGATGGGTGTGGTGCCACTGCCAGCACCAGATGCCTTCAGCCTCTGGAACTCCTCATGCTGGTGGTAATGTTTAGCAGCAAGATGGTTGATCAGAGAGCTGGTGCTGAACTTTAAGGGGTCTGCACCTCTGCTCAACTTCCGCTGACAGTGGTTGCAAGTGGCGTACTTGCTGTCAACTGTGGGCATGGTGAAAAATTGCCAGATTGGTGACAAGAAAAGCCCCCTACGGCCTGGAGCTGCTGCTGCCTGTCTCCCTGTGGTGGTTGGGGGGGGGGGGGGGCTTGGGTGCGGCTGGTGGTGGTACTGGCAGATGCTGCTGCTGCTGCTGCTGAGCCTGAGACACCAGCAGGCTGTGGGACCTGCCTACTGCTGCCAATGCTTGCAATGGTGCGCCTCCTTGCAAGGCCCACAAGCGCATCCTCCTCCTCCTCCTCCTCAGAGCTGCTGATGATGACATCCCCAGGTGCTGGTGGTGGCGGCACCCAGTCTTTGTCTGTCACCACGTCATCATCATCATCCTCCCCCTCCTGAAACATGTCCTGCTGGGATGATGACCCCCCAAACTCCTCTCCTGATGCATGGATGGGCTGCTTGACTGTCGCCACAGTCTTGCTGTCCAATCCCTCATCCCCCAAAGTGCCCATCAGCATCTCCTCCTCCAAATCGCCAACAACAGCAGACAATTTGACTCATGATGCCTGGGGTCAAAAGACTGCTGAATGACAGATCGCCAACTGACGGTGAACTGGCCTCCTCCCCAGGCCCTGCTGGGCGGCTGCTGCGAACAGGGGTGGTGGTGGTGGTGAGGGTGGAGGCCTCGGATGCAGAGCTGATGGCGGGCTGCTCATCCTCCGTCATCAGTTGCACCACAGTGGCTGCATCCTTTTCCTCAATGGGACGTTTCCGACCCGGCTGGAGGAAAATAGGAGCAGGTGCTGCTGCTGTGTCTCTGCAGCGTGAGTTGCTCCTGCTGGGCGGCGCCCAAGGCGTCCACGGCCAGTGGCTATAGGCGGAATGTTAGCCACTGACGCAGCTGCTGCTGCTGCGGAACTGTGCATGGTGGCGCGGCCGCGGCTTGCCACAATGCTGCTCCCTCTCCTCCTGATTCCCTTGCTGCCCTTCCCCTTGCCCAAACCGCGCTGGCTGCCACTTCCAGACATCTTAGATGTTTTGGGCGTAAACAAAAAAGTTTTTTAAAAGGGCGGGTGAAAAAGTGGGGTACTTTAATGGAGTGGGTTGGTGGGTGAGTTGACACTAATCACTAAGTGATTAGATCGCTAAGTGATTACTAGTACAGTACAAATACAAAATACAATAATTAGGAATCAGTAAGTGTGAACAGTGAGTGTGTCCCTTAGTACACTAACTAGAAAATACAATAATCAGTAGTAATCAGATTCAGTAGAAGGAAATAGAGTGTGTGTACACTACAGACAGTGCACGCACACACACACGCAGAAGCTAGCCTATGAACAGTGACTGAGTGTCCCTCCCTAGTACAGTAAGAACTAGAAAATACAATAATCAGATTCAGTAGTAATCAGATGATTCAGTAGAAGGGAATACTGTGTACTGTACAGACAGTGCACGCACACACACACGCAGGAGCTATGAAAAGTAACAGTGAGTGTCCCTAGTACAGTATACAAAATACAATAATCAATCAGTAAGTAAAGGACAAGACAGGGTAGAATAAACAGCAGAAACACTGGTATAGATCAGAAATAAACTAACAGAGGACAGGAGGACAGCTGCCCACACAGGCAAGGCCCTGAGGCCTAAAGCTGTGTAAGCTTGCCTGCAGCAGCTGCCTGTCTCTATGTAACACACAAGCTACTAACGAAAATACAATCTCTATCTAGCTAACAACAATATAGGTGTATAGAGCAGGTGTATGTGAGCAAAAACGCTAGGTAGTTGACCACTATAGAGCACTTGCTAAGCCAAAGCACAAAGGAGCAGATCTCTCTCTGTACAAAGTCAGGCAAGGACGGAAAAACCTAACATGGCGGCCGCTATTTATAGGGTAGGGGCTGGCCAGGGTCCCCCTCTGTGATTGGCTGCCGTCAGAGGGCCTGGGAGCCCTCTGATTGGCTCTAAGGACATCAATCTGGGCTATGATGCTATTCGAGCTCGGTATTCGAGCTCGAATAGCGCTGTTTGCTCGAATAGCTCGAATAGTGAGTGGGCTATTCGAGTTCACTCGAATAGCCCATTCGAATAGCTGCAGCTATTCGAGCTCGGTATTCGAGCTCGAATAGCTGAAAAAGAGCTCGAATATTCGAGCTACTCGAATATTCGAGCTCTGCTGAGCACCACTGAAGGTAACTATTTATGTTGTTTTTTTTTATTGTATTTTTTTTTTTTTTAAGTTACAAAAAAAAAAAATTGGGGAGTGTGGAAGGTAATGAGTTAATTTATTGTGTAATACAATATATTTGTATGTGTAAAATGCTTTAGGGTGTAGTTTACTATATGGCCACAAGATGGCCACAGTGAATCTGTTTACATGTGACCTGTAAGCGTCCTTCCAGGAAGCAGTAGGAGGCTGGGAGAATCACAATGATCGCGCTGTTTCTAATAGAAGCAGCGGATCATTGCGGGGGCTTAGATCAACGAACGGCAATGGATTTTCCCGTTCATTGATCTCCGGGCGAGCGGGCGGCGGCGTGCACGAGCGGCGGGTGCGCGCGCACGAGTGGCGGGAGCGCGGACAGTGGCGGTAGCGCGGAAGGTACGGATTTCTCCGTCCCTGGGAGTTAAAGGATGGGAAAAGGGATGGAGAAATTCGTACAGCCGGGGGTAAAGTGGTTATTATTATTGACACATATATATATATAATTTTTTTTTTAATAAACTTTTTATTACCACGTTATCTCCCTCACTTTCCCAAATGTTTGTTTACCCTAAATTGGGTGCTGGCTTGCTGTGCCGGGATTTGAACTCGGGTCGCCTGTGTCGAAGGCAGAGCCCTTGACCATTACACTGTCTAGCTGTTATAGACAGCAGCCATCACGCCAGTGTATAAGTTTTTACAGTTGGTACTTTTCCATCTCTACTCCGCCCCACAGCAATGACATCATACCTTCCACATAGCAGTTGCTGATTGGAGGAAAAGCTTACACTCTCCCTTCTTAAGACACTGGAGCATTCTCTGTGATTACAGAGGCGCTCAGTGTGGTTTTGATGCTGATAAGGTAAGCCAGTGTTCAGGCAACTCTGGTCTGTTGTTTGATTGTCTTATTGTTCTATTGTTTTATTGTTTAACAGAGATCATTATCACTACGATTTATAGTACTATTATACTTTGATTGACCTCGTCCTCACCCTGGTAATAATACATATGTTTGCCCTATATTCTATAGATAATAATATGTATATATTTTTTTTTTTACTTTATATTTTTGTCCTGTGTTTGTACTCCATATTTTTACTCTGTATATTTTTACTCTTTGTCCTTTTAGCTGCAAGTAAGTTTTTACCTCTCTTGGTGACACGTTTGCCCTCCCCCGTCTTTCTTTAAATTTAGACCCAATACTGAATCAACAGGTAGCTCCCATTTATTATTATATACCACTTGATCCCATTATGGAACATATTAATTTACATGCATTTATTCACCTGATCAAATGTACCTCTATTTATAACTGTTGCATGAAAAGCAAAAGGAATACAGTGGCCAGTAGAGCTAATAGGCTAAATCCCGAGTTTTGTACAAGAAAATGTTCTGCATAGAATTGCATGATTTAAGAGTGTTGCATAATAAGTAACTCTGAATATGTTTTGATGTTCATATAGTTATGTTTTGACATTGAATTGTTTGTGAACATGAGTGATACTCACAAAACCTGCCTTACACTATGTCCTCTGACACTTTGTTTTCAGCTGTATGCTCCTTTTTGATTGGTCTGATGAAGCGGAATTTAGCCCGTGAAACGCGTTGCCTATTTTTACTGTGGATTATAAATAAATTGTTGTTTGACTGTTGATGCCACAGTCCTTCCTTTGTTTGCTTTGTCTGCATGGATGGGATAGGCCCACCACTGCCCCATTGGTTTTAAGCTCGTTTAAGTGATTTTTATTCTATTGGCGCCTCTGGAAAGCTTCTACATATTGCTAAGTCCACCCTTGGTGGAGGGTTGTAACCAACTTCTTCCCATCTACAGAGAGCGACTTTTAATCCTGAGTGGGGTCAGGTTAATCTCCCCACCTGCCTTCACAGTGGTTGCCTAATGGTAACCCTGGTTTGTGAGTATTAAATTGTTATATTACTCATTATTAATTATCATCTATACAATATCACACTATTGGGCTCTTGGTGTCCCCCCTCCCTTTATCTATCAATTGTAAACCAGTGTTGATAGACCCCAATGATTTCCAGGAAGTGAGTAGCATTTGCATGACAGAAGTCAAAGACATCTGTCGTAAATGGCCTGAGGTTGATGACAATCCAAATTTGACAGCTGTCATACAAAAATATCCTCATTTATGGGCTCAATTTCGAAGTGAAGCAATCCCCCTCAAAAGCAATACAAATTGCCGCCAGATGCGATTGAACCAATCGGAAAACTAATTAAAGATCTATTAGATCAAGGCGTTATAAGAAAGGCAAATTCTGTATGTAATGCGCCGATTTGGAGTGTAATCAAGCACGATCAAACTTATCGCTTTCTGTTGGACCTTCGTATCGTTAATAAATATACTCCAAATATTACACCGATTGTGTCAAGTACGCCAGATGTCATGTCAAAATTGTCAGCTAATGCCAAATATTTTTTGAGTCTGGACATAGCCAATGGATACTTCTCTTAAACTGGCAAGGAGTTGTCAATACAAATTCGCTTTTACTTACAATAACGAACAATTTGTATTCATGCGTCTGCCTCAAGGTTTTCATTCTTCAAGTTCGATTTTTTGTCAAGCTATGACAAAGGTGTTATCAAAATCCTCAAGACTAGATTGTATCATCTTTTATATTGATGACATTTTGCTTTTCAGTGAAACAGAGAGTGAACATTTGCAACTGCTAGATGAATTGTTCATGATTTTGTCAGAAGCAGGTCTGAAATTAAATACCAACAAGGTAAAACTTTTGAAAACTGAAGTGGAATTCTTGGGAGTGAAGATTGCCCATGGTGTAAGACAGCCATTGCTGGAAAGGGTTAAAGCTGTCATGTCACTTCCCATTCCAACCAATCACAAAGCATTGAGACAATTTCTTGGTCTTGTAAACTATTCACGAGAGTTTATAGAAGGTTTTGCTGAGAAAGCAGCAGTCTTGTATGAATTATTGCAAGGAAAAAAAGTTGATTGTTTTGGTCCATGGGAAGACAAACATATGCAGGCATTTGAAAATTTGAAAAAGGCTTTACAAAATGCGCCAGCATTAGCAACAGTTGATAAGTCACCTGAAGCTAGTTTTGCTATTCAAGTGCATGTTTCAGATGTGTCCATTTTAGTCGTTCTTTTGCAGAAACAAAGTGGAAATTGGAGAATATTGGGATATTTCTCTAGATTGTTGACACCTGTGGAAAAAGGATTTGATGTTTGTATCAGACATTTGTTGGGAGTTCATTATGCAGTAAAGGCAACAGAGCATATTGTGGGATTTAATAATATTATTTTGCAGACTCTCCATTCTACTTGAATCTTTTGCTAGAAAGGAATTTGCCTGGCGTGACTAATCAGAGATTCAATCAGTGGTTATTAGCTCTATCGACAAAACAAATCCAAGTAGATCACAATGCTAAGTACATTCTTCCTCAACTTATGGATTATCAAGGGCAAGAACATATATGTCCTTGTGAGAGTTCAGAGATTTTTCCTTCTCTCTTCTGGCAGGAGGAGCAAAGGTCTGATGAACCAGTGTTTGTAGATGGTTCCAGACATCAAGTTGATGGAAAATATTGTACAGGCTATGCAAAGTGGTATCCTAAAAGAGGTTATGCGATCCAGAATAAATTACCTGGTCATTATTCAGCACAAAGAGCAGAATTGCAAGCTGTTAAAACAGTGCTGGAATTGGATGAAAAGGAGAATAAGAATCCTTTAGTGATTTACACTGATTGTTCTTGGTTAACGCGGTCGTTGCTAGATTATTTGCCAATTTGGAAGAAAAGAGGTTTTGTAGATTCATCTAACAGGGCTCTTGTGTATAAAGATATGTTACAATCGATTATCGAGATTGGAGAAAGGAATCCTTTAGCTTATGCGATTGTAAAGGTTCCCGCTCACAGAAAAGATGATAGTGAGTTGTCTGAAGGTAATAATTTGGCAGACATGTTGGCAAAAGAAGCAGCAATGAGAGGTGAAGAGATAGAAAAGGAAAAGCCTAGATTGACTGTTTCAGCTGCAAGGAAAGATGATGATGTCACAAAGGTATCTTTTGCAGCAGAGCAGGCTAAAGATCCTTCTTTAGCAGCTCAAATGACAGATCCTAAATCTCCTTTTGTTTGCAAGGATCAAATGTTGTTTTACGAACTAAGAGGAATTCTGTATCCAGTAATTCCTAAACATTTGCAAGTGGAATTTGTTAAATTCAATCATAATAGTTTGAGACATCTGGGTAAAGAAAAGTTGTTAGAAGTTTTGAAGGAAAAGTTTTACTGGGAGAAAATGGAAGAGGCAGTGCAAAATGTAGTTCAATCATGTTTGATTTGTGCACAAATAAATCCCAGGCCAAAAGGACAGAAACCACCTTTACAGAGAACCCCACCTTCAGATGGTCCGTGGTCTACACTACAAATTGATTTTATAGGTCCATTGCCTATGGGTAAACAAGGTTTGAGATATGCATTGGTGGTGGTTGATGTTTTTTCAAAATGGGTGGAAGTTATTCCCTTGAGAAAAGATGATGCATAGAGTACTGCTAGGGCTCTATTCAGTCATGTATTTGCAACATGGGGAATTCCACACAATATATCTAGTGACAGAGGTACACATTTTACAGGAAAGGTGATGCAAGCAATGTGTAACGTTTTGGGAATTAAGCAACAATTCCATGTGCCTTATCATCCACAGTCAGCAGGCATTGTGGAAAGGATGAATAGGACAATTAAACAAAGAATTGCTAAAATGTTGATGGAAAAAGGAGATACTTGGGTGGATGCAATTCCTTTTGTTTTGATGGGCATTAGAAGCACAACTAATGCAACTACTAAATACACTCCTTTTGAGTTAATGACAGGAAGGAAAATGCCACTTTTATTTCCACAAGAACCAAGGTTATCTACTCCACAGAGTGAGGCTATAGAAAAGTCTACATGGCTACAATTGTTGCAGGAAAATTTAAATACAATTTTTCCACATGCTGCATCTCATATGCAGAAAATGGTGCCACCTCATAATTCAAAATTTGTGAAAGGGGCATTAGTGATGGCCAAGATGTTTAAAAAACCAGGACCATGGCACAGTAATTGGGAAGGTCCTTTTGAGATCATTGATACATTGGGTCAAGTAATGATTAAAATTAAAAGACCTCAAATCTCTGCTAAAAATGTTCGTAGGCAGCAAGAAATGTGGGTTCATGTAGATCAAGGCAAATTGTATGTTACAAAATAATGATGCTGCATTTGTTTTGCAGGTATAATGTCTGGGCATAAATCCAAGCGGAAGGAGATTGATCCAAATAATTGAGAGCCATGAGAGACTATGCAACAAAAGGAAAAGAACTGATTAACATTTTCCTAACGTTTACTTTATATGTGACTTTGATTACTTCAGTGATCCATTGTTTGACAGTGACTGTGCAAGCTGAAGAAACAAACTTAAGCTCTGAAGTTTCAATAAAGGAAAATACAATATCCAGAGGAAAAGGCTATTCTTATGAAGAATTTTTTAAAGATAGTACTGTAGATACAGTAGCAAAAATGACATTGTAGGATGTTTTTGCCTAGGTTCAGATAATGATTGTTGTTTACAATTGTTTTTCGAACATACTACAAATATAGGTGTCCAAGCAGTGATAGAATCAAGAAATGTATTCACTAAATTGACAGGACAATATATGCATTGTCACGGACCGCTAGGCCGGTCTGCGGATGGGGTAAATCGATCAGCGTCAGAAATCCTCTCACACGGTCATTTGTTCATCACGAAGGGTAACCCGCGTTCGCAATTTGATGAACTGACTCGCGAAGGGAGCGTTCTGATACTAACCGAATCACTCCACACACATATAATTCAAAGATCTGCCACCAAGCGAGTTACACAGCCCGCTACTGTAATTTTACTAGGACTTCGAGAACGCTATATTAACCCTTAGCAGTATGCAAGAATCTGGGTCAGATCGTTATGTCTGGGCCGGGTTCTCGCATACGGGTTATAAATGTATACTTCTATTAAACACAGGGTAGCGAGTTCAGGAGAATAGGTACGATTGTGTATATTCAGCAACAGGTCATAACCGCTAAACGATTTTTAAACGTTTAATAACACAAATGCATTACATACAGTTATATACACCTATTAACATATAAAACACAGAGCTTAAAAATAAAAAGGAATAAAATCAGAAAGTTCTTACTTAGCTGAGCAGTCCATTTGAAGGATGAAGAAAATAGTCCAGTTTAAAGTAGGCATTCAGGTTAAAGTCTTTGTACACAACATGCGCCCGGTTCTCCTTGAGCACATGTCTAGACCTTCCTGGTAGATGGGAATTGAAGAACTGGGTGGAGTTCCTTGCAAACGCTTTTTACTGACCAGAGTTTTGGGGCGGTCACTACCTGGAAAGTAGGTGTGTTTGAGGCAGGGTTACCTCCTGAAAGTCAGGTCGCCACCCCCAGACTTGGAGCAAGGAATGTACCAATTATTAATAATTTGTGTAATTCCGCCCCAGATGGGTGCATCGCAAATCCGAGACCATATTCATAAGCAGCACGCGACTCTGTATTAAATGAGTCTATACACGCCTAGTCTGTCAAATTTGCTCTACGCAGGCCGGATCAAGTGGATTCTCTGTTGATTCCTGATAGCCAGAAAATTATAAATCATGTGAGTGATAGAACTGATTTCTGGGTATCAGGAAATGTGTTTGTTGTCTTTCTGTGCCAAACCCATATTGAATTATTAATAAAGTAAATGTTCCCATTGTGTGAAGCTATAAGCTTGGAGGGAAATTTGAAGTTCAACCAGTTTGAGCTGGTTTGGTGGAACATGAGCTATGTGACCAAATGCTGCTCCCCAGGTGGTCTGGCCACTTGTGAATTCTTTCCTGACCTCAACAGGATGTGGGGGAGGGCTGTACTCCTGCCATGCTCTCAGAAGAAGAGCAAAGAACGGCATTTTTTTATTCTACCCAGGGCTGACAGTAACTGTGTGGGGCCATACGAAAATCGTTGGCGTTTACGCGCACGACCTTCCGTAATGTTCATCACATCTCTCCCCTCCCAGACGGACGCACAGAGTGGGTCTGCCAGACCCGCTCTACGCGCCGCGTAGCTACTGAACGGGTTCTCCGCAGCGCGACAGACCGTCGGCATTCTGGTGCCGACTCCCCGCCTTATGCTGGATTGTGAAGTCATACTGCTGCAGAGACAGACTCCAACGCATGAGTTTGCCATTGGTTCCAGCAGCACGATTCAGCCAGGTAAGGGGGTTGTGATCCGTGATGATCGTGAAAGAGCGACCATACAGGTACGATTGCAGTTTTTGTAGGGCCCATACAATCGCCAAGCATTCTTTCTCGGTGGTTGAATATGCTACCTCTCGGGGAAGCAGCTTCCTGCTCAGGTAGAGGATAGGGTGTTCCCCGCCCTTCTCGTCTACCTGGCTGAGAACTGCACCGAGTCCATAGTCAGAGGCGTCGGTTTGCACCAGGAACCGACGTCTGAAGTCCGGGGCTTGAAGCACGGGAGCGCTGACTAGCGCCTGCTTCAAGGCCTGGAAAGCGGCCTCACACTCCAGGGTCCAACTGACTATCCTGGGGTGCTTTTTACTAGTGGCATCGGTCAGGGGCTTGGCCAGGGTACTATAGGCTGGGACAAACTTCCTATAGTAGCCTGCTGTGCCTAGAAAGGCCTGGACCTGCTTCTTGGTGATAGGCCGAGGCCATGCTAGGATGGCGTCAACCTTCCCAATGTCAGGTCTCAGGGTGTTGCCTCCCACCCGGTGTCCTAAATACTGTACCTCTGTCATGCCAACTTGGCACTTACTGGGTTTAACTGTCAAATTGGCAGAGGACAGCCTCTCTAGAACCTGCGACAAGTGATTGAGATGTTCACCCCAGGTGGTACTGAACACGGCAATATCGTCCAGGTAGGCTACGGCAAAGTCTTGCATCCCTGCCAGCAGGTCGTTTACAGCCCGCTGAAATGTGGCAGGCGCATTTTTCATGCCAAACGGCATCACCGTGAACTCGAAGAGGCCGAATGGCGTGACAAATGCAGATTTTTCCCGCGCGTCGGGTGCAAGAGGAATTTGCCAATACCCCCGGCTCAAGTCCATGATCGTTAGATAGCTTGCAGCAGCCAGCTTATCCAACAATTCATCGATGCGAGGCATGGGGTAGGCGTCAGTGGTGGTGATGGCGTTCAGCCTTCGGTAATCCACGCAGAACCGAGTTGTCTTGTCCTTTTTGGGGACGAGGACAACTGGGGCAGCCCATGCACTTCAGGATTTCTGAATCACCCCTAACTCTAACATCTCCTCTATCTCTCTCTTCATATCTGCCTGTACCTCAGGAGAGATGCGATAGGCAGATTGCCGGAGGGGCGGATGGGCTCCTGTGTCTACCCTGTGAACAGCAAGATTGGTTCGCCCGGGGGTACTGGTGAACGTCTGGCTATGCCTTCCTAACACCTCTCGCAGCTGCGCTTCCTGGGAGGGGGCGAGTTGGGGGTTGACATTGACGCCACCTTCGAACCCCCGTGTGTCGGCCAGTAAATCTAAAAGGGGATCCGTCTCTCCTGGTTCCAGCTGGCTACACACTGGCAAAGCATACTGCGTTCTGTCTCTGTGGGCCTTCAACATGTTCACGTGGAAGCTTTTTTGCCTTCTACCCCCCATGTTTACCAAGTAGGTAACAGGGTTTACCCGTTTCACTACAGTGTACGGTCCCTCCCATGCGGCTTGAAGCTTATTCTGCTTTACAGGGAGTAACGCATACACTTTGTCATTTACCTCATATGCTCGGTCTCTGGCATTGCGGTCATACCACATTTTTTGATTGGCCTGTGCCCGGGCCATGTTTTCAGTTACCACCTCCATGAGTGATTCCATTTTGTCCCTGAATTTAAGGACATAATCAATCACGGACGAGTCGGTGGGGTCACCTTTCCCTTCCCACGTCTCCCGGATCAGCTTCAAGGGACCTCTGACATTCCTTCCGTACAGGAGTTCAAATGGTGAGAACCCTGTGGACTCCTGTGGCACCTCTCGGTACGCAAATAACAGATGAGGCAAATATCGCTCCCAGTCCCCCCCTTGCGACTCGACGAACGTTGAAAGCATCTGCTTCAGCGTCCCGTTGAATCGCTCACAGAGGCCGTTGGTCTGCGGATGGTAGGGGCTGGAGACGATGTGCGTCATTTGGATTTTCGTACAGAGAGCCCCCATAAGGTCAGACATGAATTGTGGTCCCTGGTCTGAGAGCATCTCAGCAGGGAAGCCTACTCGTGAAAAAATGCCAAGTAGCGCATCTGCCACTTTGTCTGCCCTTAGGGAGGAGAGTGCGGCAGCCTCTGGATAGCGGGTGGCATAATCCACCACCGTCAAGATGTATTTTTACCAGAGCTGCTTGGAATGGGCAGGGGTCCTATTATGTCAACTGCCACCCTCTGGAAGGGTTCACCAATGACTGGCAGCGGACAAAGAGGAGCCCTGCAGGTTCTTCCCTTCTTAACCTTCTGGCACACCGCACATGACCGGCAATAATTAGTCACATCTGACCGAACTCCAGGCCAGTAGAAATGCCGTTGAATGCGATCAAATGTTTTGTGGATCCCTAAGTGTCCTGCCAGGGGAATGTCATGTGCAGCTTTCAGCACATGCCCTCGGTAGGCCCTTGGTACCACAAGCCACTTGGCATCCAGGCCTGTCTCCTCTGTGGTGGGCTGTATCGGTTCACTATACAGCTTCCCACCTTCCCAGTACACTTTAAAACTGGCACCGTCTGCGAGTGGCTCAGAGGCCTGCCTTCTGAGCGACTCCAGATTGGGATCGTCCCTCAGTGCCTGAACAAAACCGTTAGTCTCAGCCAGCTGGCCTGTGGTATAGGTGACCAGCTGTGGAGGGGTGCTATCCCTGGGGTTGGAGCAAGGAGGGGGGGCTGCATCGCCTCCTGCTTGCTCCGAGCTCAGGCGCTTAGCAGTGCTGCTGCGAGTCACTGCTAACACAGGTATAACATCAATATCACCATCATTGTCATCATTTACATTAGTTACACATATATTGAGAGCATCATTGTCAAGTTCTGTAGTAGAAAAGCCAGGATTGGATGGCTGTACATTCAAACCCAGTACCTCTGTAGAAGGTACTACCATATCCCCTCCCCTCTCCTGTTCAGTCCCAAGGGTGCACAGTACCTGAGGGTTGGCAGGGGTTTCCTGTTGGCTGGCGGCAGGCTCATAATACGACACTAACCTGCCCAGGTCAGTTCCCAGCAACACGGGAACAGGGATATTATCCCAGATGCCGACTACTTTCTCTTGGGGGCCTACACCCCAGTCAATCTCCACACGAGCCTGGGCAATGTGGGAAAGGGTGCCCCCTACTCCTGTGAGGGTGAGGTGCTTGTCAGGGATAATGTCCTTTTCCGCAACAAGGTGGGAACGAATCAAGGTGATGTCAGCGCCGGTATCTCGGAGGCCAGTGACAATCTGGTCGTTCACCGTACAAGCTGATGGTTATCGGAGCTGCGATGGGTGCCCTCCTGGCCGACAACCAGAGCCGATGGGGAGGAAGAGGGGTTGCTAGGCAGCCTCTGACTAGGCCCTGGCGCTGTCATCTTGGCCTTTGGACAGGCGGACTTGAGGTGTCCTCGATTGCCACACTGGTAGCACTTGGGAACATATGTCGCATCAGACGAATGAGCAGCAGGTGCAGCTCCCGGCCTCTGTGGCTGTGGGACCCGATTCCCACGGTTTGCAGGGGGAGGAGAGCTGGGTTGCAGAGGTCTCCCCCCTCTCCAGCTCGGGACTGGAGGTTTGCGGCTGTCCGGCACACGAGTGGCCACAAAAGTGTCTGCAAGTTCTGCGGCAGCCTTGGCGGATTCAGGCTTCCGCTCCAAGACAAACTGCCGGACATCTGGAGTGCAGCAGTTCAGCAACTGCTCCTGCACGATGAGGTCCTCCAGACCTTGGTGAGAGTCTTTTTTGAGGCCCCGTGACCACTGCCTGAACACGGTCAGCAGGCGACTCTCCAGGTCTGTGTAAGAGTCGGTGTGGCCTTTCTGCAGGGAGCGAAACTTTTTGCGATAGACCTCTGGGGTCAACTGGTATTTGGCGATAATTGCAGCTTTTATCGCCTCATAGTCATTGTCTTTCTCAGCGGGTAAGTCCACAAACGCCTCAAGCGCTTTGTCCCGCAAGTTGGGTGTCAGATATCTCGCCCACTGCTCCTGGGGCAGATGATGCTGACGACAAGTCTTTTCAAAGGAGTGTAAATAAGTGTCCGGGTCGGTTCCCTTCTCCATTTCTGGGAATTTAAACTTTGGAGTCCCAAACGGGCCTGCTGTGGGCCGGGGTTCCGGAGCACTTTGCGAGGGATTTTGGCCTTGCGCTCGCAGGTTGGCCATTTCAAGGTCATGTCTGCGTGCGGCTGCTCTCTCCTCTCTTTCCGCTTCTCTCTCAGCAAGCCACCGGCGCTCTGCCCGTTCCGCTTCTCGCTCTGAGGCTTCCATTTCCGCCTGGCACTGGCGTTCTGCACGGTCAGCATTTTCTCTGATGATCTGCATGTACAGCTCAGGATTTGTCTCCAACAGCCTTTGTAATCCAGGTTGCATTCCAGCATCAGGAACACAGAACAGGTTGGCATGGGCGGGCTCCTGCCGGCCACCATGCTCCTCAGCAGTTACAGCGACCTGTTCAGACGCGGTACCGTTTTCCTCTGGGTCTGGAAGTGGGTTGCTTTGCTCCAACCGCTCACTTTCCTCTGCCCCAGTTACAGCACCGTCTGAACCAGGAGTGTGCTCTCCCAGCATCTGCTCCGGCTGGGTATTCAGTCGCAACAAGTCCTCGATCAATTGCGATTTCTTTTTTCTATACGTCATAATGCCTTTTTCCTCACACAAGTTTTCTAGGTCTGCCACTGACATTTTCTTGTATCTTGCTGCAGCCATTTTTGCCAAATAAAAAATAGGATAGCAAAAGAGATTGGGACGGGACTCTGTGCTACACGTTTAGTCTATATAAATGGTAATGCACCGGTTATCGACCACAGATTTTTGATCTGTTCTGGCAGGTTAATCAAATAACGTTGCCATTGATGTTCTGAACATACACAAATCCCAAAAAGCTGCCAAACAATGTCACGGACCGCTAGGCCGGTCTGCGGATGGGGTAAATCGATCAGCGTCAGAAATCCTCTCACACGGTCATTTGTTCATCACGAAGGGTAACCCGCGTTCGCAATTTGATGAACTGACTCGCGAAGGGAGCGTTCTGATACTAACCGAATCACTCCACACACATATAATTCAAAGATCTGCCACCAAGCGAGTTACACAGCCCACTACTGTAATTTTACTAGGACTTCGAGAACGCTATATTAACCCTTAGCAGTATGCAAGAATCTGGGTCAGATCGTTATGTCTGGGCCGGGTTCTCGCATACGGGTTATAAATGTATACTTCTATTAAACACAGGGTAGCGAGTTCAGGAGAATAGGTACGATTGTGTATATTCAGCAACAGGTCATAACCGCTAAACGATTTTTAAACGTTTAATAACACAAATGCATTACATACAGTTATATACACCTATTAACATATAAAACACAGAGCTTAAAAATAAAAAGGAATAAAATCAGAAAGTTCTTACTTAGCTGAGCAGTCCATTTGAAGGATGAAGAAAATAGTCCAGTTTAAAGTAGGCATTCAGGTTAAAGTCTTTGTACACAACATGCGCCCGGTTCTCCTTGAGCACATGTCTAGACCTTCCTGGTAGATGGGAATTGAAGAACTGGGTGGAGTTCCTTGCAAACGCTTTTTACTGACCAGAGTTTTGGGGCGGTCACTACCTGGAAAGTAGGTGTGTTTGAGGCAGGGTTACCTCCTGAAAGTCAGGTCGCCACCCCCAGACTTGGAGCAAGGAATGTACCAATTATTAATAATTTGTGTAATTCCGCCCCAGATGGGTGCATCGCAAATCCGAGACCATATTCATAAGCAGCACGCGACTCTGTATTAAATGAGTCTATACACGCCTAGTCTGTCGAATTTGCTCTACACAGGCCAGATCAAGTGGATTCTCTGTTGATTCCTGATAGCCAGAAAATTATAAATCATGTGAGTGATAGAACTGATTTCTGGGTATCAGGAAATGTGTTTGTTGTCTTTCTGTGCCAAACCCATCTTGAATTATTAATAAAGTAAATGTTCCCATTGTGTGAAGCTATAAGCTTGGAGGGAAATTTGAAGTTCAACCAGTTTGAGCTGGTTTGGTGGAACATGAGCTATGTGACCAAATGCTGCTCCCCAGGTGGTCTGGCCACTTGTGAATTCTTTCCTGACCTCAACAGGATGTGGGGGAGGGCTGTACTCCTGCCATGTTCTCAGAAGAAGAGCAAAGAACGGCATTTTTTTATTCTACCCAGGGCTGACAGTAACTGTGTGGGGCCATACGAAAATCGTTGGCGTTTACGCGCACGACCTTCCGTAATGTTCGTCACATGCATAATGATATGACAGGAAATATAAGTTGTAGTTTAACTGAATTTAATTTCTGGTACGTACAAATCAAGGGCAATGACACAGCAGTTTGGTCTGGAAATTTTACCAAAGGAACTGGGAGTGAGTATATGAAAGGGGAAAAAGGGGAGAAGGATGTTTTATTGTCCCAAGGTGTAATGGTATTCTTATTTCCTGATAGTAATGCAATTAAAAGTGATGTTGAAGGAGATATCAATAGATTTTGGGAATTTCAAATATCTAAAGGAGATGTAGTAGCAAATATAAAAATTAATTTGACTGTGACAAATATAGAATATCCGGAGATTAAAGTTATGCCACGTTCCTTAGAAGTAAAAGACAGTTATAATGATATACAGCTGATATGCAATACTGTTGTTACCTCCAAATGCAACTTTAACATGGAGTAAAAATAATGAATTTCTAGGACATTTTTATAAGGGTAATATCCATGTGATTAACCAAGGTGCTAAAGGGAGTGTAAAATGGATACATTCTAAATTGGTTTATTATTTAAATGAAGTGGCTATGGAAGATAATGGAATCTATAAATGTTGTATTAGTCTACAAGGATTCCCTACTAAATGTGACATGACTCAAATCACAGTGAAATCTCCTGAAAGAACCATTTGTAATGATAAAAATTTTTACAAGGCGAGTCCTTTTCAATTCAATCATTTCTAGACCAAACCACTGTTGAGAGAAGGTAGATTTGTGATAATTGTTTGGAAGTTTAATATTTCAAGTTGGAAAATTTCCACAAGATATCCTATATGCCAAAATTATCTTGCAAATTCGAAACATGAAATGGAACAATGGTTTGAAAATAGTTTTGAAACTTTCTCTAGGAACAAGCGAGACATTATAGAGGGTATTTTAGGAGGTGCAGGAACCATTGGTGCCATAACTAACAGCTTGGATGTAAAAACTTTGAAATCTGATTTGGAAACAGTGGGTTTGTTGGGAGGTAAAGGGTTAAAGGTGCAGAGGAATATAAACCAATTGATGGAGAGTATGATAATACAAACTGCATCTGTTTTAGGCCCTTCCGTATCACATTTGCAAGATATAGCTTTGATATTGATTGATAGTGAACAAAAGTCACAGTTGGCAAGAATATGTTTGGAAACCCAAACTGAATATTCAACAAATTTTAAAATGATAGCACAGGCTTTCCAAGGAGGAATAACACCTCTAGGAATACTACGAAGTTTACCCAAAAAATATAAATATGCATTGAATCATATAGATTTATGGATTAATAAATGGTACGGATGCAATCAGAATGAATGCATTAGTACATCAATGATACCTATAGCGGGTAAAGAACAGATTTTAGTGCCTGTGACAATATTAGGGGATCCAGTTAGTGATACACAATTATTATATTATCAAATGTTTTATAATGATTTTGCCATGGATGAAGGAAGTACTGATGTTGATCAATTAGATTTATCATCATGTTTACATTTCCCATCAAAGGTTATTTGTTTGCCTAATCAGGGAAAGCCTATTTACCATTCATGCTATCACAATCAAAGTCTGTGTACTGCAAGAATTGAAAGAGTTAACACTCTGTAATGAATAATGAAACATCAGCTGCGGTGGATAGCAGTACCACCGCAGCCACTTCTGGTACCCTGCCTGCCAGCCTTCCTGTGCCTCGAGCGTCTAGTACGCCGAGGACAGGCGTGGGTGGTCGTCGCTTGTCAGCTGCGGGGGATAGCAGGGCCACCGCGGGCATTGCTGGATCCCTGCCTGCAAGGTTTTCCACATCCCATGCATCTAGTATGCCAGGGACGCGTGTCTCTACGAATCTCAGGGGCACACTAGCACGTGCGCGCCCTCAATGTCAGGAGCTTTATGCCAGGAGAAGGCGCGTCAACTGACCAGCTGGTCGGCTGACGTCAGGAAGCACGCTGGCCTCTTCTGATTGGCTGAGGCTGATGGGCGTGCCTGGAAAGTCTCCTCCACTTTTTAAGCCTCTCGGCTTCACTTGCAAATTGTCTGCTGTCGTGAATACTTCGTGATAGCGCTCAGACCTTAGTCAGTTCCCTAGTGTGTTAGAACCGGCAGGAGCTGGGAATTCACACTAAGCTTAGGATTTGCTTGATAGCTTAAATTGTACTAAAATTGTATTATCTGTGTATGACTCTAGATCTGACCTCCCTTATTCTTAGTGATTCTGTACTTTAGCCTATCTGATCCTGTTGCCAACTCAGCCTGTTATATACTCTGTCTCTGTCTCCTGAATATGTACCCTTGCTCATCTGACTTTAAGTTGCCAACTTCTGCCTGAATACCGTTCCGATTCTGCCTGTCGATTCTGTACTGAATCTGTCTGTCTGTTGCCAAACCGATCTCTCTGACCATTCTACTCTCACCAGGGAGCCCTTGCCTCTAGTGAGAGGTGCTGTACTGACAGTGCCTACCAGCTCCTCTGGTAAGGTACTGCCAAGACTGTCAGTATATACTGTTGCACCAATCACTACACTCAGTGCAATAAAATTGTTACGCTATCATCTGTATTGTATATCTGTATTATTGGTGATTCTGCAGATCACCATGTAATCAGGTATATATCTGTAATATAGGTGATACTGCAGATCACCTCATAATCAGAACTCTGTTCTTGCTAGCACCAATTGTTACAGAACAGCAGACCAAAATGTCTATGGATGCACTTTGCGGTCAGGTTGAGCTGTTAACCACGGCTATTAACGCCTTAACCAACACGGTTAACGCTCAGCAGACGCAGATTAATCAGCTGTCTGAGACCGTGTGGGTCCTTCAGACAACCAACGCAACAGTGCCATCCCCTGTGGTTAAAGAACCTAGGGTTCCAATCCCTGAAAGGTTTTCAGGGCATAGGTCGGATTTTCAGAATTTTAGAAATCGCTGCCTTTCTTATTTTGAGTTACGACCTACATCATTAGGCTCAGAGAGTCAGAAAATTACATTTATCAAAACTTTATTATCCGGGGATTCGCAGACATGGGCATATAGTCTTCCCACCGGTCATGAGGCCCTGACCTCTGTACAGCAGTTCTTTAAGACTATGGCAATCATATATGACGATCCCGATATTGCGGTGACCGCAGAAAGGAAATTAAAGACCCTCAGGCAGGGTCATAACACTGTCGAGACATACGCTGCTGAGCTTAGAAGATGGGCTGTATCAGCTAGGTGGGGTCAGTTTGCCGTGTTAGACTGTTTCTTGACAGGACTATCTGATGCAGTAGCAGATCTCATGTTAAGTCATCCTGAGCCCAAAACCATTGATGATGCAATTTCTTTGGCAGTTAAGATAGATCGCCGGGTTCGTTATCAGAAACAGACCCGAGGCAGATTCTCGGGAAGATCTATGCCAGTCCCAAGTTCCTCACCATCTCCTTCCCTCCCCGGAGATGAACTGATGCAGATCGGACATTCCAAATTGTTGGTGGTAGAGAGGAATCGGAGGCTTACGGAGGGGCTCTGTTTGTACTGTGCTGAGAAGGGCCATGTGGTACAGAATTGTCATAAGAAGGTGGAAAACTCTGCCGCCTAGGTGTGGCTAGAGGTACTACCCTAGGCGAGCCAGACTTACCTCTAAAAAAAAATTGGTTACTGCTCCCATGTTCTATTACCTGAGAGAATCGAGTCTTATCTACCCAGGCATTCATAGACTCGGGCTCCGCAGCCAATTTTATAGACTCTGATTTTGTTGCAAAATTGGGAGTTCCCATTTGTTTGTTATGTTAGGTTTCTTCTATTTGCAGACACGCATGGTAGATTATAACTGAGAGGCTTTAATCATGCTTATCACACAAGCCTGTGTCCTTTACACATACACAGGGAGGAACCAACAAGTTGTACAAAACTGAATCCTTAATAACAGTAGTGAGACATCTAGTGGCTAAACTGCAATACTACATATTGCTACATCCTTTCTCTTTTAACTGAAAAAAGGTAAACACAAAACAGTATAAAATTCAACCAAAACTCTAGCTATACTGATCTGTCTACAGAGTTTGTACATTAAACATAATCGTTCATATGAGCTGGTTTTCTAGTTGTTCTGCCTGCTCGTGTTACATAAGGTGCCTGTCCATTTTCTTGTGCTGATACAGGCAGACCACTGTCTACTGCCATCTCTCTGCCAACTGCAGTCTCTCTCTGCTCTTCTTGTGTTGCTCTTGTTGCTTCTATATCTGCAGATGTAGATGGATTAGTGTAATTGTCCCAATCTGGCTCACTTGGCCTCATCCTGAATCTCTCCTCAGTCTTTCTTAAATGCCTCCGATTTCTTCTCAGTTTTCTTCCTTCCTCTGTTATCACTTCATAGGACCGAGATCCTAATTTCCCCACAACTTTTGCCTTATGCCACTGTTTTTGATACTTGTTCATTGGCTGAACGCGTACTGTATCATTTCTCTGGAGATCAGGTAGATCTTTGGCTGACTTATCATAGTACAATAAGTTAAAAAAATGACTGGGTCTCCACCTGGATAAATGCAGTATCGCTGAACTTTCTTTATTGCACCATAGTAATAAAAAACACGACGTTTCGGCACACAGGCCTTTATCAAGTGTTACAAAATCAAATGGATACTCACAGTTATATATTGCACTACATCATTAAAAATTCACGCCCCTCAAGAGGGCGGGCACAGACTTAAAGAACGAGTGGCCAAAAATATTTAAAGAGACAGCATGGTAAACAAACTCTCTATAAAAAGCATCTTAAATTAAACTCATCATTCAGTCCATTAGGTGTCAAGGTACTCAACCTATTGATCCACCTATGCTCACATCTAAGCAAAGATGTCTGTCCGTCCATTCCTTCTATAACCGCGACTTTTTCAAGAACGCACCATCGCAATTCCCCCACCATGTGATCACAATCATAGAAATGTTTTCCTATAGGGGAATCAAATTTTTTATTAGGATCATCATGGTACTTTCTATATAAACGAATATTACTGCGGTGTTCATTAATTCTTACTCTGACCTCACGGGAGGTTTGACCAACATAACCCATCCCACAAGGGCATTTTAAAAAATAAATTACATTTGATGTAACACATGAAAAATTACCTCTAATATTAATCTTATAGCCCTTAGTGGGATGCCTAATGTGGTCCCCCCTTATAATACTGGAACAGTTTTGGCAATTCAAGCATGCAAAAGTTCCCCTCTTTTGTGGTAGGAAAGTGCTTTGTTGCACCGTACGTTTCTTAATATCTGCCCTTACCAATTTATCACGCAGACTTTTACCCTTCCGGTAAACAAAAGAAGGGGGAGAGGAAAACACCTTGGACAGTAAAGGGTCTGCATCGATAAGTGACCAACAAAAATTATTTTTTAAAATGCCCTTGTGGGATGGGTTATGTTGGTCAAACCTCCCGTGAGGTCAGAGTAAGAATTAATGAACACCGCAGTAATATTCGTTTATATATAAAGTACCATGATGATCCTAATAAAAAATTTGATTCCCCTATAGGAAAACATTTCTATGATTGTGATCACATGGTGGGGGAATTGCGATGGTGCGTTCTTGAAAAAGTCGCGGTTATAGAAGGAATGGACGGACAGACATCTTTGCTTAGATGTGAACATAGGTGGATCAATAGGTTGAGTACCTTGACACCTAATGGACTGAATGATGAGTTTAATTTAAGATGCTTTTTATAGAGAGTTTGTTTACCATGCTGTCTCTTTAAATATTTTTGGCCACTCGTTCTTTAAGTCTGTGCCCGCCCTCTTGAGGGGCGTGAATTTTTAATGATGTAGTGCAATATATAACTGTGAGTATCCATTTGATTTTGTAACACTTGATAAAGGCCTGTGTGCCGAAACGTCGTGTTTTTTATTACTATGGTGCAATAAAGAAAGTTCAGCGATACTGCATTTATCCAGGTGGAGACCCAGTCATTTTTTGAACTTGTTGCTGCTGATCGTTGCACCCTTAAGGATCCGGGTGTGGACTGGTTGACTCCCTGGTCCCCTTCATATTGTCCAGTTGAGCTCTGGAGACCGTTTGCTACTACTATTGGATTGCGATTGGATCCCAGGTCGTTTGGAGCTCCTGGTTTGAATATTTGTCAAAGACATGTCGCAGGATGATGTGGCATCTGAAGTTAATTCTCATATTGAGTACCATAGTTTTTCTGATGATGAACGTTTGGCCATTTTAGCATTAGGAGGATCTGTCCGTTATACATTCACCTCAGGAGAATCTGACCCCATTGAGAGTTTAAAGAAACAGATTGAAAATCTAGCACTCAAAGAAGTCAATCTGTCATTGCATGTGTCCACCCTAACGGAATATTTACGTGTGGAGCGAATTCCAAGGGGCCTCCGGGTAACACTAACGCCTATTTTTTGTAAGGATGATCCCGAGTTCATAAAGAAATGGAATGGTGTTCTTAATAAGTGCTCAATGGATTTAATGTATTTGACTATACAACATTTACATCCTAAGATTGACAGCATTAAGTCTGAAATAGATCGCCTTAAAAATGAATTGCTGGCTAAAGATACCATTGCGGAATATGCACAGTTTAAAGTCAAGCTTGATGATTTGATCAAAGATACAAAGGAACTCACATTAAAGGTGAAGGTCCAAAAGTTCCAGAGAGATGCGCAGGATTACGCCAACAATCAGGTTTACACCTGGAGCATGATACGCAAAACACAACGGAGAGTCAGGCAGTGCTCTTACTGGAACAGAAGACGCCAGGAAACCGCTGATTCGGAATCCGAACAGGAACCACCAGGGGGCGCTGACCGCCGTTTTTTTCCCCAGGGAGCCACCGTAGACGCAGGAGGCGGAGACGTGGGGGACGCACAGACCGCAGGACAGCGTTCCATGACACGGAAGAGACAGCCGCAAGTAAGAGAGCGGCAGAGAACTGTTCAAGCGCGGCCTCCACCCTCTTCCTCCCCGCAGCCTTATCGGGTCACCAGGAGCCGCAAATATCACCGCTAACAGCATACCAGGACTACGTGAGTACCACAGGTTCTTCTGTTTCATATGGGGATTTCCTCACTGACATTAGGCCAGAATATATCTATACTATCGCTAATGCAACAGATAGTTTGCAAACGACCATGTTTAAACCTGTGACTGAGACTGGGCTGGTGTTTAATATTTCATCCAGGGAATTTGATTGTAAAGAGTTGTCAGTACTAAACAAAGGGCTGAGTTTTGTTCCTGCCTTTAATCAAGATATTTTTGACATCAAAGTAGATATGTACAAATTCATACGAAAACTTAAGTGGAAAATATGGCATCATTTAAGGGAACCTGTGAACAGTCTGAATAGAAATGTTACAGCTGATACGGAGGTTTTGCCCTTAAAATTAAGGGGGAAGAATAAATCTGATGCCCCAATTCAGAATGCTACTCTTGATGTTTTTGAGAATACAGTTATGCACACTTTGGAGACCAATTGGAGCCACAGTAGCCTTAAGAGAAAAAATAATATGACATACAAGGAGAGAGAGGCTTTAAAGAGATTACAGCAAGAGGAGAATGTCGTTTTTAAAAAAGCAGATAAAGGGGGTTCCTTGGTGGTACAAGAAAAGGATGCATACCTGTCTGAATTATTGAAACAAGTTAATGATACTGACACTTATAGGCCCCTCCCAGGAGATCCATCACGGAGGATTAAAGATCATATAGACACTTTTTTGGCAGAGGCTGTTGAAAATGGGTTAATTTCACATACACTTAAGGGGGTGTTGACCAAAGAACATTTTAGAGTGCCGATAATGTACACTTTACCCAAAATTCATAAGGACCCCGTTCACCCCCCTGGACGTCCTATAGTTTCTGCATCAGGTTCATTATTGGAACCACTGGGAATTTATGTTGACAGTGTTTTACAGCCTATCGTGAAAAATAACCTTTTTTGTTTACAGGATACTACTGCTTTTTTGAAAGGTTTGGAGGAAATAGAAACCAATGGAATTACATACTTGGTCAGTTTAGACATTGTCAGTCTTTATACGAACATACCTCATATTGAGGCCTTAGAGGCTATTTCAGGGGCATTAGTGCAATATAATGATCCTGCAGTAAATATGACATTTGTAAAACAACTTTTATCATTATGTCTACAGTCAAACTATTTTAGAGTTCGGAATGACTTCTTTCTACAGGTTAAAGGGGTTCCAATGGGGGCCCCTTATGCACCTACCCTAGCAAATATTTTTATGGCAGATTTTGAATTGAAATATATTTTTGCCAATGAACTTTTTTGCGCACATGGAATCGGCTACTGTCGTTATATTGACGATTTGTTCTTTTGTTGGAAAGGGAATGAGGAGAGTTTAAGAACATTTGTGGCAGAGTTAAATGGTTATCATGACTCGATTAAATTCACTCTGGAGTTTCACCCCACCAATTTACATTTCTTGGACGTGGATGTACAGTTTGATGGTTTGATATTTCACACTGATTTATTTAGAAAAAGTACCGATCGTAATAATGCCTTATTGGCAACAAGCTGTCATCCACGTTCCTTGATACGGGGTCTCCCTAAGAGTCAATTCATTCGTGCAAGGCGGATTACATCGGACGACAGGGCTTATGATAATCAAGCTAAGAAATTAGTTAAAGATTTTACTGAACGTGGTTATGATACGAAAGAAGTGGATAGGAAAGTTTTGAGAAAGAAAAGCACCAAGGGGCAAGATTTTAAGAAAGTACAGTTCATTTCCACATATGACAGTCATGCGAATCTGGTAAAAAAAACCATTTTGGAGAATTGGTCACTTATCGATGCAGACCCTTTACTGTCCAAGGTGTTTTCCTCTCCCCCTTCTTTTGTTTACCGGAAGGGTAAAAGTCTGCGTGATAAATTGGTAAGGGCAGATATTAAGAAACGTACGGTGCAACAAAGCACTTTCCTACCACAAAAGAGGGGAACTTTTGCATGCTTGAATTGCCAAAACTGTTCCAGTATTATAAGGGGGGACCACATTAGGCATCCCACTAAGGGCTATAAGATTAATATTAGAGGTAATTTTTCATGTGTTACATCAAATGTAATTTATTTTTTAAAATGCCCTTGTGGGATGGGTTATGTTGGTCAAACCTCCCGTGAGGTCAGAGTAAGAATTAATGAACACCGCAGTAATATTCGTTTATATAGAAAGTACCATGATGATCCTAATAAAAAAATTGATTCCCCTATAGGAAAACATTTCTATGATTGTGATCACATGGTGGGGGAATTGCGATGGTGCGTTCTTGAAAAAGTCGCGGTTATAGAAGGAATGGACGGACAGACATCTTTGCTTAGATGTGAACATAGGTGGATCAATAGGTTGAGTACCTTGACACCTAATGGACTGAATGATGAGTTTAATTTAAGATGCTTTTTATAGAGAGTTTGTTTACCATGCTGTCTCTTTAAATATTTTTGGCCACTCGTTCTTTAAGTCTGTGCCCGCCCTCTTGAGGGGCGTGAATTTTTAATGATGTAGTGCAATATATAACTGTGAGTATCCATTTGATTTTGTAACACTTGATAAAGGCCTGTGTGCCGAAACGTCGTGTTTTTTATTACTATGGTGCAATAAAGAAAGTTCAGCGATACTGCATTTATCCAGGTGGAGACCCAGTCATTTTTTGAACTTGTTGCTGCTGATCGTTGCACCCTTAAGGATCCGGGTGTGGACTGGTTGACTCCCTGGTCCCCTTCATATTGTCCAGTTGAGCTCTGGAGACCGTTTGCTACTACTATTATCATAGTACAATGCCTGTCGACTTTGATTCCTCTGCAGTTTTTCTTTGCAGTTCTCCACAAGTTTTGGTCTCAACAGACGACTCATGGTTGGTAATAGAGTCCTAGTGCGCCTGCTCATAAGTCTCTGTGTTGGACTAGTCTCCAGGCCTTGACTGGGTGTATTTCTATAATCCAGCAAACTCAAATAAACATCTGTGCCAGCCTGTTCTGCTTTCTGCATCAGTCTTTTGGCTGTCTTTACTGCTGACTCTGCTTTGCCATTGCTTTGAGGATATCCAGGTGATGAAGTTTGGTGATGAAAATCCCATACCCTGCTAAATTGTTTAAAGTCGTCCGAGGTAAACTGAGGCCCATTATCAGAGAATACAATCTCCGGAATGCCATACCTTGCAAAATGCGCTTTCAGTTTCTTGATCATAGTCTTTGCCCTTGTGTCTTGTAAGTAGTCCACTTCCCAGAAGTTGGAAAAATAGTCCACAGTTACCAAGTACTCTTTGTTATTCCAGCTAAACAAATCTAGGCCTACCTTGGACCATGGCCTATTTGGAATTGCATGTGGTTGCAAAGTTTCTTTTTGCTGCTTGTCAGACCACGATGCACATATGTCACATTTTGCAATCCATTGTTTTATTTGATCATTCATTCCTGGCCAGTAAACATATTCCCGTGCTCTGCGTAGACATCCTTCTACACCTGTGTGAGTGGAGTGCAATCTCTCTAGTATGCTCCTTCTCATTGATTCTGGTATAACTGCTCTTTCACCTTTAAATATGACACCATCCTGCACTGACAGTTCATCTCTTACATGGAAAAAGAGCAATACTTCAACTGGTGCATGTTGTTTATATTTAGGCCAGCCTTCTAATATGACATTTTTCAAAATCTGCAGTTTCTTGTCTTTTTCTGTATTGCTCTGTATTTCTTCTAACCGGTCTTTTGATACAGCTAAGTACTCACACATGTTAATATTCTCAATGTCTTTTCCACCTTCTGCTCCAGTGGGTAAGTAGGCTCTACTCAGCGTATCTGCAATAAGTAAATCTTTTCCTGGGCAGTAGCTGATGTCAAAATCATATTTCTGTAGTTGAAGAAGCATGCGCTGCAGTCGTTTTGGTGCATTTAATAGCGGCTTCTTTGTAATAATCTCCAGAGGCTTATGATCTGAATGCACTTGTACCTGTCGTCCATAGGTATATTGGTGAAATTTTTCCATCCCAAATAGCACTGCCAGTAGTTCTTTCTCAATCTGTGCATAAGCCTGTTCTGTAGGTGTGAGAGCTCTGCTTGCAAAAGCAATAGGCTGTTTTCTCTGCATTAATGTGGCTCCAAGGCCTGTTTCTGAAGCATCACATTGCAATACCACGGCTTCCTCTGGGTTAAAGTATTTAAGGGTGGCTGTGTCTGCAATCGCTTTCTTCACCTCTTGGAATGCAGTCTCCTGTATGTCTGTCCATTCCCAGAGTACATCTTTATGGGTTAACTGTCTCAACGGCTCACACATGTCTGAGAGATGCTTACAGAATTTAGAAAGGTAATTGACCATACCCAGGAACCGCAAAACTCCTCGTACATCTGTAGGTGTCGGCATTTCTTGTACAGCCTTCACTTTTTCAGGATCTACTTTCAAACCATTTGAGGTTAGCAGATGTCCAATGTATGGAACTTCAGTCATTTTCATTCTGAATTTTTCCAAATTTAGTTTAATTTGCTTCTCTCTACACCTGTTCAAGAATTGTATCATCTTCTGATCATGATCTTTCATTGCTGATTCCTTGTCATCGCCTTCCCCAACTACCAGTATATCATCTGCTATTGTTTTTATTCCTGGGAGTCCTTCTAAGGCTTGATTTAACTTCTGTTGAAAGACTTCTGGAGCCGGACTGGCTCCCATGGGCAATCTCAGCCACCGATAACGCCCAAACGGAGTAGAAAATGTTGTCAAGTAACTTGATTGCTCATCTAATTTCACATGCCAGAATCCATTTTTAACATCACATACTGAAAAAATCCTAGCTTTTGACAAATCAGGCAAAATGTCTTCTATTATAGGCATGGGGTAATGGTTTCTCTTCAGTGCTCTATTCAGAGGTTTAGGGTCTATGCATATTCTTAGTTTGCCTGAGGGTTTCTTCACAATCACTAAACTGCTTATCCAGTCTGTACTTTCATGTACTGGTGCGATTATATGTCTGGACTGTAGATCTTTTAGCTCATCCTTTAGTGGCTGCATTAAAGATACAGGTACTCTTCTGGTTGGTAATCTAGAGGGCTGTATTGACGAGTCTATTTCAAACTTGTATGTGCCTTCCAGGCAACCATCACCCTCAAAGAGATCTGCATAATGTGTCCGTACAAACTGTAAATCCAGATTACCACTTGTCTTTTGCTCCAACATGCTGGTTTGCTGGGAGACATCCAGAGACATAATGTTGTGAGACTGTACTTTTATCAAGTCCATAGCCTGAACTGCTTTTACTCCCAACAGGGGACTGTGATCGCCATTGTTTACCACAATAAATTCAAGCCTATAACTTTTCCTATTACACGGGTTTCTTATTTTCAGTCTGCATGTGCCCATGGGTTTCAGGGTGGTTTTATTATACATCATTAATACTTGATCTGTAGGCTGAATTGTTACTTGTGTGTTAATTAAAGTATAAGGAATAACATTGCAGCTTGCTCCACAGTCCAGCTGAAATCTGACAGGTCTCTCATCCAGCAAGAAAGTTGCAAAAAGTTGTTTTGCATCCTTATATTCCTGTTGCTTTACCATATTAACACTCTCTGCTGCTGGCTGTAGTTGTATCCACCACAAGTCTTCAGCACTGTCAGAGTCTATGTTCTGTGTCACTGTGTTTACCGGTCTCTGGTTTAGTCTTTTCTGTCTGCACTGAGTGGCAAAATGATTCTTTTTCCCACAGGATTTGCACAACTGTCCATATGCTGGGCACTTCTCCTTATCTCTCTCATGTCTTCTTCCACAATATTTACACTGTATGGTGCTTTCTGGTAACTTCTGCCTCCTGTGTGTGACTGATACAGCATGCACATCAACATCAGCTGAACTTTCTATCATCTTTAGGCTGTCTTTTGTGAGCTGGGAGGCTCTGCATATCTTAGTACATTTCTCTAGGTCTAGGTTTTCCTCTCTCAGTAATCTCTCTCTCAGGTGAGAGTCCTGGATTCCACATACTATCCTGTCTCTGATTAGAGAGTCTTTGAGATCACCGAACTCACAGCTTGCTGCTAGTATTTTCAGTTCTGTAACACAGCTGTCTATGGTTTCCCCAGTCTCCTGATTTCTTGAAAAAAATTTAAATCTTTCCACAGTTTCATTCTTCTTAGGGTCACATTGTTTATCAAACATCTGAATAATGTCTTTCACAGTCATATCCTCTATGTCATTTCTTCTGACTAAAGTCTGTGATATTTCTCTGCCCTTCTCTCCTATTAAGTAGTGGAATAGTTTTATTTTGCGCTTTTCATCACTGGCTGCTACTGTGAGATCCACATACAATGTGAACTCTTCTTTCCATTGCTTCCATGCTTGGGCCAGATTAGATGAACTCGCATCTAGTTTCCCAGGGGGTTTCAATCCACTCTCCATGCTGTCTTTAACTGTACAGGGACACTTTACTCACTGTTGCTGTGGCTGACTCTTCCTTGCTGGGTTGCTGCCTCTTCTTGTGAGTTCAGTTTGGTGCTCTGTTACTCTGAAGTCCTGTACACCGCTGCCACCATGTTTGTTATGTTAGGTTTCTTCTATTTGCAGACACGCATGGTAGATTATAACTGAGAGGCTTTAATCATGCTTATCACACAAGCCTGTGTCCTTTACACATACACAGGGAGGAACCAACAAGTTGTACAAAACTGAATCCTTAATAACAGTAGTGAGACATCTAGTGGCTAAACTGCAATACTACATATTGCTACACCATTGTTCCCTTGGACAGACAGATATTTGTAACTGCAGTGGATGATTCTCCACTTCAGGGGAGAATCATCAGACTTCTGCATTGTTGTGTCAGGTGGGAGTACTGCACAAGAAATAAATACAGTTCTTTGTGCTCAAGATTAGTGTTGGGCGAACATCTAGATGTTCAGGTTCGGGCCGAACAGGCCGAACATGGCCGCAATGTTCGGGTGTTCGAGCCGAACTCCGAACATAATGGAAGTCAATGGGGACCCGAACTTTCGTGTTTTTTAAAGCCTCCTTACATGCTACATACCCCAAATTTACAGAGTATGTGCACCTTGGGAGTGGGTACAAGATGAAAAAAAAATTAGCAAAAAGAGCTTATAGTTTTTGAGAAAATCGATTTTAAAGTTTCAAAGGGAAAACTGTCTTTTAAATGCGGGAAATGTCTGCTTTCTTTGCACAGGTAACATGCTTTTTGTCGGCATGCAGTCATAAATGTAATACAGATGAGAGGTTCCAGGAAAAGGGACCGGTAACGCTAACCCAGCAGCAGCACACGTGATGGAACAGGAGGAGGGCGGCGCAGGAGGAGAAGGCCACGCTTTGAGACACAACAACCCAGGCCTTGCATGAGGACAAGAAGCGTGCGGATAGCAATTTGCTTTTTGTCGGCATGCAGTCATAAATGTAATACAGATGAGAGGTTCCAGAAAAAGGGAACGGTAACGCTAACCCAGCAGCAGCACACGTGATGGAACAGGAGGAGGGCGGCGCAGGAGGAGAAGGCCACGCTTTGAGACACAACAACCCAGGCCTTGCATGCGGACAAGAAGCGTGCGGATAGCAATTTGCTTTTTGTCGGCATGCAGTCATAAATGTAATACAGATGAGAGGTTCCAGGAAAAGTGACCGGTAACGCTAACCCATCACAGATGTTCATTGTTCATGTTACTTGGGTGGGGTCCGGGAGTGTTGCGTAGTCGTTTCCAATCCAGGATTGATTCATTTTAATTTGAGTCAGACGGTCTGCATTTTCTGTGGAGAGGCGGATACGCCGATCTGTGACGATGCCTCCAGCAGCACTGAAACAGCGTTCCGACATAACGCTGGCTGCCGGGCAAGCCAGCACCTCTATTGGGTACATTGCCAGTTCATGCCAGGTGTCTATATAGTGTGGGGGAGCGGTGTACTACTGTTCCCAGCAGCGACACAGAGCACAATGCTATACAGTGGTGGGTGGGTGAGCGGTGTACTACTGTTCCCAGCAGCGACACAGAGCACAACGCTATACAGTGGTGGGTGAGCGGTGTACTACTATTCCTAGCAGCGACACAGAGCACAATGCTATACAGTGGTGGGTGGGTGAGCGGTGTACTACTGTTCCCAGCAGCGACACAGAGCACAATGCTATACAGTGGTGGGTGAGCGGTGTACTACTATTCCCAGCAGAGACACAGAGTGGCAGTAAACACAATGCTATACAGTGGTGGGTGAGCGGTGTACTACTATTCCCAGCAGCGACACAGAGCACAATGCTATACAGGGTGAGCGGTGTGCTACTGTTCCCAGCAGAGACACAGAGTGGCAGTAAACACAATGCTATATAGTGTGGGTGAGCGGTGTACTACTTTTCCCAGCAGCGACACAATGACTGGGGGGACCCTGGCTAGCCTGGTTGGAGAGAGAACTACCCTGCCTGCCTACCCAAAGCGAAACCCACAGACAAATGGCGGAGAAATGACGTGGATCGGGTATTTATCTACCCGAACCACGTGACCCGTTCGGCCAATCAGAGCGCGTTCGGGTCCGAACCACGTGACCCGTTCGGCCAATCACAGCGCTAGCCGAACGTTCGGGGAACGTTCGGCCATGTGCTCTTAGTTCGGCTATATGGCCGAACAGTTGGCCGAACACCATTAGGTGTTCGGCCGAACTCGAACATCACCCGAACAGGGTGATGTTCTGCAGAACCCGAACAGTGGCGAACACTGTTCGCCCAACACTACTCAAGATGGCTACTTCCACGGTGATTCTTGGTATGCCTTGGCTTCAACAAAATTCTCCTCAGATTGACTGGAGTTCGGGTCAGCTATTGAGCTGGTCGTCTCACTGTCATCATCATTGTCTGGAGAAAGTTGCTGTCTATAACACCAAGATTCAAATGGAAGGGTTGCCTGCACAGTATAATGATTTGCTAGACGTCGTTTGTCCCAAAGAAGCAGATAAACTTGCACCACATAGAAGTTTTGACTGTGCTATTGAGTTGAGGTCTGGATGTATGCCTCCTAGAGGCCATCTGTATAACTTGTCTGGCCCTGAGAAACTTGCTATGCAGGAATACATAAAGGAGAACTTGGCTAAAGGGTTCATCCGTCCTTCAAAGTCTCTGGCCGGAGCAGGGTTCTTTTTTGCGCAAAAGAAGGACGGTGACCTTCGGCCATGCATTGATTATAGAGGGTTAAACAAGATTATGATTAGGAATCGGTACCCACTCCCTCTGATTAATGATTTGCTTTCCCAGGTTACCAATGCTAGTATCTTTTCCAAACTTGATCTCAGGGGGGCATACAACCTGGTCTGCATAAGAGAGGGTGACGAGTGGAAGATGGCGTTCAACACGCCCGACGGGCATTACAAATACTTGGTTATGCCCTTCGGGTTGTGTAACGCTCCAGCCGTCTTCCAGGAGTTGATCAATGAAGTCTTCAGGGAAGTGTTAGGGCGGTTTGTCCTCGTCTACTTAGACGATATACTCATTTTCTCATCTAGTTTGGCCGAACATAGGGAACATGTGAAATATGTGTTAAGAAAACTCAGACAAAACTCCCTTTATGCTAAGCTAGAGAAGTGTCTCTTTGAAGTTTCCGAAGTCCCCTTTCTGGGTTATGTCATTTCCACCACTGGTCTCACCATGGACCCTAGTAAAGTATCTTCTGTATTAGAATGGCCACAACCTTTGGGCTTGAAGTCACTCCAGAGGTTCCTCGGATTCGCCAACTACTATAGGAAGTTTATAAAAGGGTTTTCCTCTGTGGTGTCACCTCTCACAGAACTTACCAAAAAGGGGGCTGACACGTACAATTGATCGACGGAAGCGCATGCGGCTTTCGCAACACTAAAAGAATTGTTCTGTTCTGCGCCCATTCTGCGACATGTTGATATCAGTCTTCCCTTTATCGTGGAGGTGGATGCGTCTGAAATAGGTGTTGGGGCTGTGCTGTCTCAACACTCAGGTCTTCAGTGCAGATTGCATCCGTGCGCATTCTTTTCTCGAAAATTCTCTCCAGCCGAGAAAAATTACGGTATTGGGAATCTCAAGCTTTTGGCAGTCAAACTCGCGTTTGAAGAATGGCTTCATTGGCTCGAAGGAGCTAACCATTATATCACGGTCTACACAGACCATAAGAATTTAGAGTATATCGAGGGGGCCAAACGACTTAGTCCTCGACAAGCCCGTTGGTCTTTATTCTTTTCAAGGTTCAGGTTTATCATTACGTACAAATCTGGAAGTAAAAACATCAAGGCAGATGCTCTGTCTAGATGTTTTGAGCCTGAGACAGTACAGCCACCAGCCCCAGAGAATATCCTACCTGAGAAGGTTGTCATAGCAGCCACCAACACGTGGGAGGATTGATGTATGCATTAGGTCCTTATCAAAGGGATACTCCTGAGGGGAAACCAGATAGGGTACTGTTCATCCCTATGCAATTCCAGTTGCAGATTCTTCAGTTATTTCACGCACATAAGAATGCAGGACATCCTGGAGTGGCTAGAACTAGTGTTGGGCGAACATCTAGATGTTCGGGTTCGGGCCGAACAGGCCGAACATGGCCGCGATGTTCGGGTGTTCGACCCGAACTCCGAACATAATGGAAGTCAATGGGGACCCGAACTTTTGTGGTTTGTAAAGCCTCCTTACATGCTACATACCCCAAATTTACAGGGTATGTGCACCTTGGGAGTGGGTACAAGAGGAAAAAAAAATTAGCAAAAAGAGCTTATAGTTTTTGAGAAAATCGATTTTAAAGTTTCAAAGGGAAAACTGTCTTTTAAATGCGGGAAATGTCTGTTTTCTTTGCACAGGTAACATGTTTTTTGTCGGCATGCAGTCAAAAATGTAATACATATAAGAGGTTCCAGGAAAAGGGACCGGTAACGCTAACCCAGCAGCAGCACACGTGATGGAACAGGAGGAGGCGCAGGAGGAGAAGGCCACGCTTTGTGAGACACAACAACCCCGGCCTTGCATGAGGGCAAGAAGCGTGCGGATAGCATGCTTTGTACCGCCATGCAGTCATAAATGTAATAAAGATAAGAGGTTCCATAAACAGGGACCGGCAACGCTAACCCAGCAGCAGCAGCAGCAGCACACGTGATGGAACAGGAGGAGGCGCAGGAGGAGAAGGCCACGCTTTGTGAGACACAACAACCCAGGCCTTGCATGAGGGCAAGAAGCGTGCGGATAGCATGCTTTGTACCGCCATGCAGTCATAAATGTAATAAAGATAAGTGGTTCAATAAACAGGGACCACGCGGCAACGCTAACCCAGCAGCAGCAGACGTGATGGAACAGGAGGAGGCGCAGGAGGAGAAGGCCACGCTTTGTGAGACACAACAACCCAGGCCTTGCATGAGGGCAAGAAGCGTGCGGATAGCATGCTTTGTACCGCTATGCAGTCATAAATGTAATAAAGATAAGTGGTTCAATAAACAGGGACCACGCGGCAACGCTAACCCAGCAGCAGCAGACGTGATGGAACAGGAGCAGGCGCAGGAGGAGAAGGCCACGCTTTGTGAGACACAACAACCCAGGCCTTGCATGAGGGCAAGAAGCGTGCGGATAGCATGCTTTGTACCGCCATGCAGTCATAAATGTAATAAAGATAAGTGGTTCAATAAACAGGGACCACGCGGCAACGCTAACCCAGCAGCAGCAGACGTGATGGAACAGGAGCAGGCGCAGGAGGAGAAGGCCACGCTTTGTGAGACACAACAACCCAGGCCTTGCATGAGGGCAAGAAGCGTGCGGATAGCATGCTTTGTACCGCCATGCAGTCATAAATGTAATAAAGATAAGTGGTTCAATAAACAGGGACCACGCGGCAACGCTAACCCAGCAGCAGCAGACGTAATGGAACAGGAGGAGGCGCAGGAGGAGAAGGCCACGCTTTGTGAGACACAACAACCCAGGCCTTGCATGAGGGCAAGAAGCGTGCGGATAGCATGCTTTGCACCGCCATGCAGTCATAAATGTAATAAAGATAAGTGGTTCAATAAACAGGGACCACGCGGCAACGCTAACCCAGCAGCAGCAGACGTGATGGAACAGGAGCAGGCGCAGGAGGAGAAGGCCACGCTTTGTGAGACACAACAACCCAGGCCTTGCATGAGGGCAAGAAGCGTGCGGATAGCATGCTTTGTACCGCCATGCAGTCATAAATGTAATAAAGATAAGTGGTTCAATAAACAGGGACCACGCGGCAACGCTAACCCAGCAGCAGCAGACGTGATGGAACAGGAGCAGGCGCAGGAGGAGAAGGCCACGGTTTTTGAGACACAACAACCCAGGCCTTGCATGAGGACAAAAAGCGTGCGGATATAGCAGCAATGCTTTTTGCCGCCATGCAGTCATAAATGTAATACAGATGAGAGGTTCAATAAACGGACCGGAAAAGCTACACCATCCCAGATGTTCATTGGTCATGTTACTTGGTTGGGGTCGTGGAGTGTTGCGTAGTCATTTCCAATCCAGGATTGATTCATTTTAATTTGAGTCAGACGGTCTGCATTTTCTGTAGAGAGGCAGATACGCCGATCTGTGACGATGCCTCCGGCAGCACTGAAACAGCGTTCCGACATAACGCTGGCTGCCGGGCAAGCCAGCACCTCTATTGCGTACATTGCCAGTTCGTGCCAGGTGTCTAGCTTTGATACCCAATAGTTGAAGGGTGCAGATGGATTGTTTGACACAGCTACGTCATCTGACATGTAGTCCTTGACCATCTTCTCCAGGCAATCGGTGTTGGAGGTGGATCTGCACGCTTGCTGTTCAGTGGGCTGCTGCTGCATGGGTGTCAGAAAATTTTCCCACTCCAAGGACACTGCCGATACCATTCCCTTTTGGGTACTAGCTGCGGCTTGCGTTGTTTGCTGCCCTCCTGGTCGTCCTGGGTTTGCGGAAGTCAGTCTGTCTGCGTACAACTGGCTAGAGGAGGGGGAGGATGTCAATCTCCTCTCTAAAGTCTCCACAAGGGCCTGCTGGTATTCTTCCATTTTGACCTGTCTGACTCTTTCTTCAAGCAGTTTTGGAACATTGTGTTTGTACCGTGGATCCAGAAGGGTATAAACCCAGTAATTGGTATTGTCCAGAATGCGCACAATGCGTGGGTCACGTTCAATGCAGTCTAGCATGAATTGAGCCATGTGTGCCAGAGTCCTACCAGAATCCTCATCATCCTCTTGTGAGCGTTGTGATAGTTGTTGTGATGCATCATAGTCGTCACCTTCCTCCTGGTCTGCTTCTGCTGACCATTCGCGTTGAATTGTGGAAGTCCAACGTGCACCGCTCTGGCCCTCGTCAGTGGTGGCATGAAATTCCTGCTCCAACTCCAGCTGTTCCTCCTCCTCTTCTTCGTCATAGCTGCTGGGGCCAGCGTTCCCTGAGGCGGATGGCCTGATGTTGGTACCATCACGCTGATCGTTTTCTCCTTCAGATTCCCCCAGTTGCATCATGACAGCTGTTTCCTTGATTTTTAACATCGACCTCTTCAGTAAACACAGCAGTGGTATGGTAATGCTGACTGAAGAGTTGTCACTGCTCACAAGCAACGTGGATTGCTCAAAATTTTGGAGGACTTGGCAAAGGTCCAACATGTTGGCCCAATCGGATCCACAGAAGCTTGGCAGCTGGCCGGATGCGCCTCGGTACTGCGCCGTCATGTACTGGACCACTGCACTCTTCTGCTCGCAAAAGCGGGCTAGCATGTGCAGCGTAGAATTCCAGCGCGTAGGGACATCGCACAGCAAGCGATGGTGGGGGAGATTGAAGCGCTCCTGCATCTTGGCGAGTGCCCCCGAAGCAGTACTGGAATTTCTACAATGTTTGGCCACTCGACGCACCTTCAACAGAAGATCGGCCACGCCTGGGTATGTCCTCAGGAACCGCTGAACTACTAGGTTCATCACGTGCGCCAGGCAAGGGATGTGTGTCAGCTTAGCCAACCTTAAAGCGCGAATGAGATTACTCCCATTATCACACACAACCATGCCCGGTTTCAGGTCCAGCGGTGCCAGCCACAAATCCGTCTGTTCCTTTATTCCCCTCCAAATTTCCTCCCCTGTGTGCTGCTTATCCCCAAGGCAGATTAGCTTCAGCAACACTTGCTGACGCATGCCAACAGCTGTGCTGCACTGCTTCCACGATCCTACTGCTGCTGGGTTAGCGTTTCCGGATGAGGTACAGCTTTGAGATGCGTTGGAGGAGAAGGAGTCAGAGAGGTAGGTGCTGCTGTTGTTATCCAGTGGGAGGGACGGCGGTGCAGCTGTTTGCGGCGTGGGCAACACCCGCGCCGTAGCAGGTGAGGAATCGCTGCCAGGCTCCACAAGGTTCACCCAGTGCGCGGTAAGGGAGATGTATCGACCCTGTCCGAACGCACTCGTCCAAGTGTCAGTGGTGAGGTGAACCTTGCAGGCAACGGCATTCTTCAAGCTTCGGGTTATTTTGCTGACCACGTGCTCATGCAACTCAGGCACTGCAGAGCGCGCAAAGTGGTAGCGGCTGGGAACCACGTAACGTGGGATGGCCACTGACATCATGCCCTTGAAGCTGTTTGTCTCCACCACTCGATATGGCAGCATTTCGCAGGCCAGAAGCTTGGCTATGCTGGCTGTTACTGCCACGGCCCGGGGGTCATTTGCTGGCAATTTCCTCTTGCGCTCAAACATCTCCGACACAGACAACTGAACCGTAGCGCTGCACACGGAAGGGCTGTTGGTTGTTGTGTTTGATGAACACTGGGAGACCTCAAGAGCACTACTCCGGAAAGTGACAGTGTCAGCGTCGTCTGATGTTTGTGAATGTTGTGAACCACGCAATGGCTGGGCTACTGCTGCTGCTGAGGCGGGTCTGGTGGTGAGTCTGGTGAACCCAAGGGAGGCAGTGTTGCTGGTACCCTGTCCTGCCGCGTTTGCCCACAGAGTGGGATGTTTGGATAGCATGTGGCGGCTCATGCTGGTGGTGGAGAGGTTGTTAATACTTTTCCCCCTGCTCAGGCGAGTCTTGCACACCTTGCAAATCGCCATGGTAACATCCTCAGTGCAGTCTTCAAAGAAAGCCCAGACTTTGGAGCACCTGCCTCCTTGCTGGCGATTTCTGTTTGCTCCTCTTTTGCCTCTCACTTGAACTTCCACGCTTGTGGTGCCTGAAATTGCGCACCGCCTACCTTGTGGCACAAGGCGAACTCGTTCAGCAGTGGGTTCTTCAACAGACTCATCTGTGCTGCTGCTACGACGGCGATGTTCTCGTTCACAAATAAAATCTGGGTCTCTGTCCACATTGTCCATACCCTCCTCTTCCATCTCCTCAAACTCGTCATATGTCATTGTGGGGGGCCGCCGCCGTGGAGTAGAGCTCCCCAGAACAACCTCTGCGCAGCCCACTCCAACGTCGTCTTCCAGATCTTGTCGGCCGACCTCCTGCAATTGCAACCCCTCCTGCCCAACTTGCTCTGGGATTTGGGTTTCCGAGTCCTCCTCGGACTCGCCTTGTATTTCAGTGCGCGGTGCATTTCCCACAGTTAATGGTTGTGAATCCGGGCACAACATTTCTGGCTGTTCCTCCATTGACCTTTGAAAGGTGGAAGTTTGTTGGGCTGGGAATAGCTCCTGCGAATACCCCATTGTGTCCTGAGGTAATTCATAGGACTGGTTATCTGGCAGTTGTGTGCGTGGTGTCGCTGCCGGTTGTGTCAGCTTCGTGCCCACTGGCTCCTTGTAACTGGCTGAGGACTCGGACCTCGTGCGTGATGTGCTGGTGCTGCTTAACCCACTGCTGGACGCTTGAGAGGTCATCCAAGTAATTATCTGGTCCTGTTCTTTTGGATTTGTGAGGGTTGTTGTCCTGGACAACATGGGCGGTATTGAGTGGGTTTTCTTGGGTGCTCCCCTGTGGCCTGTACGTGAACCGTCAGGGGAAACACCTCTTCCCTTGCCCCTTCCTCTTTCACCGGATTTCTTCCTCATTTCACTTATCCTTACAGTACACGCTGACTGGCAGCAGTACAGTGGCAGTACAGAAATGCTATACAGTACCACTATTCCCAGCAGCGACACAGAGCACAATGCTATACAGTGGCGGGTGAGCGGTGTACCACTATTCCCAGCAGCGACACAGAGCACAATGCTATACAGTGGCGGGTGAGCGGTGTACTACTGTTCCCAGGCCCAGCAGACACAGAGTGGAAGTAAACACAATGCTATATAGTCTGGCTGAGCGGTGTACACAGAGTGGCAGTACACACAATGCTATATAGTCTGGCTGAGCGGTGTACACAGAGTGGCAGTACACACAATGCTATATAGTCTGGCTGAGCGGTGTACACAGAGTGGCAGTACACACAATGCTATATAGTCTGGCTGAGCGGTGTACACAGAGTGGCAGTACACACAATGCTATATAGTCTGGCTGAGCGGTGTACACAGAGTGGCAGTACACACAATGATATATAGTCTGGCTGAGCCGTGTACACAGAGTGGCAGTACACACAATGCTATATAGTCAGGCTGAGCCGTGTACACAGAGTGTCAGTAAACAATGGTATATAGTCTGGCTGAGCGGTGAACACAGAGTGGCAGTAAACACAATGCTATATATAGCGTGGCTGAGCGAGGTGCACAGTGGCAGTACACACAATGCTATATAGTCAGGCTAAGCCGTGTACACAGAGTGTCAGAAAACACAATGCTATATATAGCGTGGCTGAGCGAGGTGCACAGTGGCAGTACACACAATGCTTTATAGTCAGGCTGAGCCGTGTACACAGAGTGTCAGTAAACAATGGTATATAGTCTGGCTGAGCGGTGTACACAGAGTGTCAGTAAACAACGGTATATAGTCTGGCTGAGCGGTGTACACAGAGTGGCAGTAAACACAATGCTATATATAGCGTGGCTGAGCGAGGTGCACAGTGGCAGTACACACAATGCTATATAGTCAGGCTAAGCCGTGTACACAGAGTGTCAGAAAACACAATGCTATATATAGCGTGGCTGAGCGAGGTGCACAGTGGCAGTACACACAATGCTATATAGTCAGGCTGAGCCGTGTACACAGAGTGTCAGTAAACAATGGTATATAGTCTGGCTGAGCGGTGTACACAGAGTGTCAGTAAACAACGGTATATAGTCTGGCTGAGCGGTGTACACAGAGTGGCAGTAAACACAATGCTATATATAGCGTGGCTGAGCGAGGTGCACAGTGGCAGTACACACAATGCTATATAGTCAGGCTGAGCCGTGTACACAGAGTGTCAGTAAACAATGGTATATAGTCTGGCTGAGCGGTGTACACAGAGTGGCAGTACACACAATGCTATATAGTCAGGCTAAGCCGTGTACACAGAGTGTCAGAAAACACAATGCTATATATAGCGTGGCTGAGCGAGGTGCACAGTGGCAGTACACACAATGCTATATAGTCAGGCTGAGCCGTGTACACAGAGTGTCAGTAAACAATGGTATATAGTCTGGCTGAGCGGTGTACACAGAGTGTCAGTAAACAACGGTATATAGTCTGGCTGAGCGGTGTACACAGAGTGGCAGTAAACACAATGCTATATATAGCGTGGCTGAGCGAGGTGCACAGTGGCAGTACACACAATGCTATATAGCCAGGCTAAGCCGTGTACACAGAGTGTCAGAAAACACAATGCTATATATAGCGTGGCTGAGCGAGGTGCACAGTGGCAGTACACACAATGCTATATTAGTCAGGCTAAGCCGTGTACACAGAGTGTCAGGAAACACAATGCTATATATAGCGTGGCTGAGCGAGGTGCACAGTGGCAGTACACACAATGCTATATTAGTCAGGCTAAGCCGTGTACACAGAGTGTCAGAAAACACAATGCTATATATAGCGTGGCTGAGCGAGGTGCACAGTGGCAGTACACACAATGCTATATTAGTCAGGCTAAGCCGTGTACACAGAGTGTCAGAAAACACAATGCTATATATAGCGTGGCTGAGCGAGGTGCACAGTGGCAGTACACACAATGCTATATTAGTCAGGCTAAGCCGTGTACACAGAGTGTCAGAAAACACAATGCTATATATAGCGTGGCTGAGCGAGGTGCACAGTGGCAGTACACACAATGCTATATATAGCGTGGCTGAGCGAGGTGCACAGTGGCAGTACACACAATGCTATATTAGTCAGGCTAAGCCGTGTACACAGAGTGTCAGAAAACACAATGCTATATATATAGCGTGGCTGAGCGAGGTACACAGTGGCAGTAAACAATGCTATATATAGTGTGGCTGAGCGAGCGGTGTACTACTGTTCCCAGCAGCGACACACAATGACTGGGGGGGACCCTGCCTAGCGTGGCTGGAGAGCGAACTACCCTGCCTGCCTACCCAAAGCTAAACCCACAGAGAAATGGCGGAGATATGACGTGGTTCGGGTATTTATTTACCCGAACCACGTGACCGTTCGGCCAATCAGAGCGCGTTCGGGCCCGAACCACGTGACCCGTTCGGCCAATCACAGCGCTAGCCGAACGTTCGGGGAACGTTCGGCCATGCGCTCTTAGTTCGGCCATGTGGCCGAACGGTTTGGCCGAGCACCGTCAGGTGTTCGGCCGAACTCGAACATCACCCGAACAGGGTGATGTTCTGCAGAACCCGAACAGTGGCGAACACTGTTCGCCCAACACTAGCTAGAACGCAGGATTTACTCGACAGGTGTGTGTGGTGGCCGTCGTTGGTAACTGACCGTAAGGAGTTTGTCAGTAATTGTTCGGTTTGTGCCAGGAACAAACCGTCCAGACGAGCTCCAGCGGGCACACTCCAGTCCTTACCAGTACCTGAGCAACCGTGGACCCATTTGTCCATGGATTTTGTGGGTGAGCTTCCCAGGTCAGAGGGTAAAACTGTTATCTGGGTGGTTGTTGACAGATTCAGCAAGATGGCCCACTTTATTCCATTGGACGGACTCCCCTCAGCTTAGGAATTAGCGGATCTCTTCATCCAACACATTTTTAGGTTACATGGGATACCAGAAAATGTGGTGTCAGATAGGGGAGTCCAATTTGTATCCAAATTTTGGAAGGCCTTCTGTCATCATCTAGGAATGAATTTGTCATTTTCCTCTGGTTACCACCCACAAACCAACGGACAAACTGAGAGAGTCAATCAGTCACTGGAGCAGTTCCTCAAGTGCTATGTGGCTGATGCTCAGTTGGAATGGGCAAAATTCCTGCCGTATGCGGAATTCGCACATAATAATTTAAAGAGTTCCTCTTCTGGTTTCTCCCCTTTTTAAGTGGTCTCAGGTAGATCGCCTAAGTTCTCCCCATTACCGGTGGTGTCCTATTCTCTCCCGGCTATGGAGGATTGGCAGAGATCTTTGAGGGACATCTGGGCCATGGTAAAAAGAAATCTGGAAAAGGCATTCACTACCCAGAAGAAACATGCTGATAAAAGGCGGTCGGTAGAATGGGAATTTGTTCCTTGGGATATGGTGTGGGTTTCTACTCGGCACTTGGCATTGAAACAGCCTTCAGCCAAGCTAGGCCCTAGATTCATTGGGCCATATCCGGTAGCCAAGAAAATTAATAATGTGACTTATACAATCTCTTTGCCTTCCAGTATGAGATGTGGGAAATCGTTTCATGTGTCTCTGTTAAAGCCTGCTGTGCATGTGGATTCCTCTCCCTCCCCCCCACCCCCCGTGGTGATTGATGGAACAGATATTGGATTCTCATAAGGTGCGCAACTCTATTCAGTATCTTGTGCACTGGAAGGGGTATGGGCCTGAAGAAAGGTTATGGGTACCAGCTTATCGCATGCATGCTGAGGCATTGAGACAAAGGTTTCATGAAGCACATCCTGAGAAACCGGGTGGTAGATGTCCGGAGTCCACGCCTCAAGGGGGGGAAGTACTGTAATGAATAATGAAACATCCGCTGCGGTGGATAGCAGTACCATCGCAGCCACTTCTGGTACCCTGCCTGCCAGCCTTCCTGTGCCTCGGGCGTCTAGTACGCCAAGGACAGGTGTGGGTGGTCGTTGCTTGTCGGCTGTGGGGGATAGCAGGGCCACCGCGGGTATTGCTGGATCCCTGCCTGCCAGGTTTTCCGCGTCCCAGGCGTCTAGTATGCTAGGGACGCGTGTCTCTATGAATCTCAGGGGCGCGCTCAACGTCAGGAGCTTTATGCCAGGAGGAGGCGCGTCAGCTGACCAGCTGGTCGGCTGACGTCAGGAAGCATGCTGGCCTCTTCTGATTGGCTGAGGCTGATGGGCGTGCCTGGAAGGTCTCCTCCGCTTTTTAAGCCTCTCGGCTTCACTTGCAAATTGTCTGCTGTCGTGAATACTTCGTGTTAGCGCTCAGACCTTAGTCAGTTCCCTAGTGTGTTAGAACCGGCAGGAGCTGGGAATTCACACTAAGCTTAGGATCTTCTTGATAGCTTAAAGAGAATCTGTATTGTTAAAATCGCACAAAAGTAAACATACCAGTGCGTTAGGGGACATCTCCTATTACCCTCTGTCACAACTTCGCTGCTCCCCGCTGCATTAAAAGTGGTTAAAAACAGTTTTAAAAAGTTTGTTTATAAACAAATAAAATGGCCACCAAAACAGGAAGTAGGTTGATGTACAGTATGTCCACACATAGAAAATACATCCATACACAAGCAGGCTGTATACACCCTTCCTTTTTAATCTCAAGAGATCATTTGTGTGTTTCTTTCCCCCTGCAGCTATCTTCCACTGAAGTGTCAGGCTGTTTCTTCCTGCAGAGTGCAGACAGCTGTGCTTGTATGTAATTCCTCAGTATGTGAAAACCCAGCCAGCTTGGAGGATTTATCCAGCTTGTAAAAGATAATAGAGCAGAGAGATGCTGCACTAATCTAAATAACACACAGGCAGTGTGCAGAGAGGGGCCTGGAGGGGGGAGATGCATCACAGAACCACAACACTGAAGAACTTGGCAGCCTTCCAGACACAGGCCGACAAGTCTGACAGGAGAGAGATAAGTTGATTTATTACAGAGATGGTGATAGTAGAACGTGCTGCAGTAAGCCAAAACACATTAGAATAGATTTTGGAACGTGTAGGATGGAAGAAAACCGGATGAAATTTTTGTTACGGAGTCTCTTTAAATTGTACTAAAATTGTAATATCTGTGTATGACTCCGGCTAGATCTGACCTCCCTTATTCTTAGTGATTCTGTACTTTAGCCTATCTGATCCTGTTGCCAACTCAGCCTATTATATACTCTGTCTCTGTCTCCTGAATCTGTACCCTTGCTCATCTGACTTTAAGTTGCCAACCTCTGCCTCACTGGCGCACGGAGGGGGGTGTTCCGGGTGTCTAGAACACCCCCCCCTGCACCGAGACCGGAAGTGGGGCTGCCTTATGTGTGTGCGGCCGGGCGGAGGATCCGAGGGTCTGACTGGCAGCATGAGCAGGGGCATGCAAGGCCTCCCGCTGCGGGGGCCTCGCTTGCTGCTGGCGGCGGGCAGCGGGCGTACAGGCACCAGAGCTGCGGGGAGAAGATTTTCCACTTACCTTCCTCGATCCTGCCAGCTTCTATCTACATCCTGTCCCGGCCGGCGTCTGTCGTTATGGTAACAGCGCCCCCTGTGATGACGTAACCGCATGTCATCACAGGGGAAGCTCTTACCGATGCGACGCGCGCCGGGAGAGGATGAAGATAGAAGCTGCGTGCAGGATGAAGACAGGTAAGTGGAAACTCCTCTCTCCCCACTCCCCCCGCCTACCTATCTAATCTATTCTGGGCATATACCTATCTAACTTATACTGGGGGGCATATACCTATCTAATCTATACTGGGGGGCATATACCTATCTAATCTATACTGGGGGGCATATACCTATCTAAGATATACTGGGGGGCATACACCTATCTAAGATATACAGGGGGGCATATACCTATCTAATCTATACTGGGGGGCATACACCTATCTAAGATATACAGGGGGGCATATACCTATCTAATCTATACTGGGGGGCATATACCTATCTAATCTATACTGGGGGGCATATACCTATCTAATCTATACTGGGGGGCATATACCTATCTAATCTATACTGGGGGGCATATACCTATCTAAGATATACTGGGGGGCATATACCTATCTAAGATATACTGGGGGGCATACACCTATCTAAGATATACTGGGGGGCATATACCTATCTAATCTATACTGGGGGGCATATACCTATCTAATCTATACTGGGGGGCATATACCTATCTAATCTATACTGAGCATATACCTATCTAATCTATACTGGGGGGCATATACCTATCTAATCTATACTGGCAGCATATACCTATCTAATCTATACTGGGCCTATACTTATCTAATCTATATTGGGGGACATATACCTATATAATCTATACTGGGGGGCATATACCTATCTAATCTATACTGGGGGGGCATATAACCATCTAATCTATACTGGGGGGCATATACCTATCTAATCTATACTGAGGGGCATATACCTATCTAATCTATAGTGGAGGCATATACCTATCTAATCTGTACTAGGGGAAATATACCTATCTAATCTATACTGGGCATATACCTATCTAATCTATACTGGGGGCATATACCTATCTAATCTATATTGGGGGGCATATACCTATCTAATCTATACTGGGCATATACTTATCTAATCTATACTGGGGGACATATACCTATCTAATCTATACTGCGGACATATACCTATCTAAGCTATACTGGGGACATATACCTATCTAAGCTATACTGGGGGCAACTATATGGGCTACCTATATTGGGGTGAGGGGGGACCTATAGCTGGCTACCTATACTGCGGGCACCTATACCTGTTTCCACATTGGGGGCGCATTTTACGCCCTCACCCTGGGTGCAATTTAGCCTAGAAACTGCTAGTATTTGGCTCCACCCACACCATGTTTGGCCACGCCCACACGCCGCTTTCCGGAATCCCCCCCTTGGAAATCCTGGATTTGCCCCTGTGCCTGAATACCGTTCCGATTCTGCCTGTCGATTCTGTACTGAATCTGTCTGTCTGTTGCCAAACCGATCTCTCTGACCATTCTACTCTCACCAGGGAGCCCTTGCCTCTGGTGAGAGGTGCTGTACTGACAGTGCCTACCAGCTCCTCTGGTAAGGTACTGCCAAGACTGTCAGTATATACTGTTGCACCAATCACTACACTCAGTGCAATAAAATTGTTACGCTATCATCTGTATTGTATATCTGTATTATTGGTGATTCTGCAGATCACCATATAATCAGGTATATATCTGTATTATAGGTGATACTGCAGATCACCTCATAATCAGAACTCTGTTCTTGCTAGCACCAATCGTTACACACTCACACAGATCTAATTAAACATGTAGAACAAAAAAAGGTTTGCTTCCAAGTAATGTCCAGTGAGGAAATGGTTAAAGGGTATTTTAACCACTTGAGGACCGTGGGCTTTACCCCCCCCCCCCCTTAAAGGGACACTTAAGTCAAAAAAAAAAATGAGTTTTACTCACCTAGGGCTTCCAATAGCCCCCTGCAGCTGTCCGGTGCCCTCGCCGTCTCCCTCCGATCCTCCTGGCCCCGCCGGCAGCCACTTCCTGTTTCGGTGACAGGAGCTGACAGGCTAGGGACGCGAGTGATTCTTCGCGTTTCCAGACACATTAGCACCCTCTATGCTGCTATATGGTATATGATACATGCTATAGCAGCATAGATGGCGCTATTGTGGCCAGGAACGCGAAGAATCACTCGCGTCCCCAGCCTGTCAGCTCCTGTCACCGAAACAGGATGTGGCTGCCGGCGGGGCCAGGAGGATCGGAGGTAGACGGCGAGGGCACCGGACAGCTGCAGGGGGCTATTGGAAGCCCCAGGTGAGTAAAACTCTTTTTTTTTTTTTACCTAAGTGTCCCTTTAAGGACCAGACCCTTTTTTTCCATTCAGACCACTGCAGCTTTCACGGTTTATTGCTCGCTCATACAACCTACCACCTAAATGAATTTTGGCTCCTTTTCTTGTCACTAATAAAGCTTTCTTTTGGTGCTATTTGATTGCTGCTGCGATTTTTACTTTTTATTATATTCATCTAAAAAGACATGAATTTTGTCAAAAAAATGTTTTTTTTTACTTTCTGTGCTGACATTTTTCAAATAAAGTAAAATTTCTGTATACATGCAGCACGAAAAATGTGGACAAACATGTTTTAATAAAAAAAAACCATTCAGCCTATATTGATTGGTTTGGGTAAAAGTTATAGCGTTTACAAACTATGGTGCAAAAAGTGATTTTTCCCATTTTGAAGCATCTATGACTGGTCAGGGGTATAAGCATCTGCAAATTTTGATGACAGGTGGTCAATGAGGGGGCGAATTTTATGGAACCAGTCATAAGCAGGGTGGCCTTTTAGATGACAGGTTGTATTGGGCCTGATCTGATGGATAGGAGTGCTAGGGGGGTGACAGGAGGTGATTGATGGGTGTCTCAGGGGGTGGTTAGAGGGGAAAATAGATGCAATCAATGCACTGGGGAGGTGATTGGAAGGGGGTCTGAGGGGGATCTGAGGGTTTGGCCGAGTGATCAGGAGCCCACACGGGGCAAATTAGGGCCTGATATGATGGGTAGGTGTGCTAGGGGGTGACAGGAGGTGATTTATGGGTGTCTCAAGGTGTGATTAGAGGGGGGAATAGATGCAAGCAATGCACTGGCGAGGTGATCAGGGCTGGGGTCTGAGGGCGTTCTGAGGGTGTGGGCGGGTGATTGAGTGCCCTAGGGGCAGATAGGGGTCTAATCTGATAGGTAGCAGTGACAGGGGGTAATTGATGTGTAATTAGTGGGTGTTTAGGGTAGAGAACAGATGTAAACAATGCACTTGGGAGGTGATCTGACGTCGGATCTGCGGGCGATCTATTGGTGTGGGTGGGTGATCAGATTGCCCGCAAGGGGCAGGTTAGGGGCTGATTGATGGGTGGCAGTGACAGGGGTTGATTGATGGGTGGCAGTGACAGGGGGTGATTGATGGGTGATTGACAGGTGATCAGTGGGTTATTACAGGGAAGAACAGATGTAAATATTGCACTGGCAAATTGATAAGGGGGGGTCTGAGGGCAAGGCGTGTAGGCGGGTGATTGGGTGCCCGCAAGGGGCAGATTAGGGTCTGATCTGATGGGTAACAGTGACAGGTGGTGATAGGGGGTGATTGATGGGTGATTGATGGGTAATTAGTGGGTGTTTAGGGTAGAGAACAGATGTAAACACTGCACTTGGGAGATGATCTGACGTCGGATCTGCGGGCGATCTAATGAGTGGGTGGGTGATCAGATTGCCCGCAAGGGGCAGGTTAGGGGCTGATTGATGGGTGGCAGTGACAGGGGGTGATTGATGGGTGATTGACAGGTGATTGACAGGTGATCAGGGGAATAGATGCATACAGTACACAGGGGGCGGGGGGTCTGGGTAGAATCTGAGGGGTGGGGGGGGGTGATCAGGAGGGAGTAGGGGGCAGTTTAGGGCATAAAAAAAATAGCGTTGACAGATAGTGACAGGGAGTGATTGATGGGTGATTAGGGGAGTGATTGGGTGCAAACAGTGGTCTGGGGGGTGGGCAGGGGGGGGGTCTGAGGGGTGCTGTGGGCGATCAGGGGGCAGGGGGTGGGAAATCCATGTGCTTGGGTGCAGACTAGGGTGGCTGCAGCCTGCCCTGGTGGTCCCTCGGACACTGGGACCACCAAGGCAGGAGGCAGCCTGTATAATACACTTTGTATACATTACAAAGTGTATTATACACTTTGTATGCGGCGATCCGGGTGCTCGTAACCCGCCGGTGCTTCCGAACGGCCGGCGGGTTACAGCGCAAGGGGGTGAAGCCTGTCCCCGGCGGAGGATCGCGTCACGAATGACGCGATCGCTCCGCCCATGCCCGTACAAGGACCGCCGCCATTTGTACATTCGGCAGGCCTTGCAGGGTCCACTTCCCGGCCGCCATTTGTACATGCGGCGGTCGGGAAGTGGTTAAGTCTTGTGTTCACTCAGAAAAGTTAGTTAGAGGTCTATATTGTGCAGAAGGGGATATAAATGCAGTTAGTCTAAATGCAGTAAGAATTAATATTACATCTTTGATATCTGAAGAGGTTGATAGTTTCCCTATACAATATAATGTTTCACAAATTAATGTATTTCCTAGGGATAAGTGGACAAAAGAAATAATTAAAGACAAAGGATTATTATCTGCCTTATCAAAAGAATTACATGCAGCGGAAATTAAATTTAACCATCAGCAAAGAGTATTGGAAAATGTAGAGCATGATTTTATTACATTTTCTAGTACATCTTTTTGGAATAGGTTGAAAAAATCAATAATTACTTTAGGAAAAACTTCAGTAATGTCAGCTGCAGGAAATTTATTGTTACATCCCATAATGATTTTGTTTATAATAGGGGTACTTTGTATAATATGCCAAATAGTCTTAGCATTTAAGATTAAGACATTTTATAAATTAATAAAAATTGAAATTAAAAAGGGTGAAGAGTATATCAAAACATTAGTTCAAAGGAAAATTGGTATATTAACTGTCAGTGAAAATACTGAGGTAGGAAATATCTTTGGCAAATCTCTTGAACCCAGAATGATTGAGATACGATTGTGATGTAAATGAAGACTGAATGTTGTTGTATTATTGAAATATTAACTAATTTCAATAAAGGGGGACATATGTTATATAATTAATGTATGTATATATTGATATATTCAATGAACGTCTTGATTGAGATGGATACATCAATCAATAATGAAGTATTTGTTACCGTAATTAATGATCAAGTCGAATATATGGATATGTATGTATATTCGTTTGTAAAGTGTCCTTGTCCTCAATTGAAAGGCGTTTCAGAGTATCCTGCCGAAGAAAAAGAATACCCTTCCCCCGTGTGACTTGAGACACTGAGACTGTCAAGTTATTTCCAGTAAAAGAATTTGACCTTTTGGGCAGAAAGACAGAGATGGCTGAAGCAGTTGTTGGCTGTCATCAAAGTGCTACATCTTGAAAAGGCAATTCGAAGATAAAGTATAAAAGTATTTGGTGTCCTCATGAAAATGAATCTTATGAGATCAGCAGATGCTATTTAGAATAGGAGTAGGAGGAGTGTACTATCATGTAAATTAGATTGCCTAAATAGGAATATTGTCCACAAAAGAAACTGGATTTTTTATCAGCTGTTGTGTATATAAATGGGTAAGAAGGAGGGGTCAGTCACACATCTACACACATTCACACACACAGAAGGAAAGCTGTCATCTGAACGGGACACTTCACGTGTCTCCAGTATACATAAGAGACTTAAAGGGATACTGTAGGGGGGGTCAGGGGAAAATGAGTTGAACTTACCCGGGGCTTCTAACGGTCCCCCGCAGACATCCTGTGTTGGCGCAGCCACTCACCGATGCTCCGGCCCCGCCTCCGGTTCACTTCTGGAATTTCAGACTTTAAAGTCTGAAAACCACTGCGCCTGCGTTGCCGTGTCCTCGATCCCGCTGATGTCACCAAGAGCGCACAGCGCAGGCCCAGTATGGTCTGTGTCTGCGCAGTACACTCCTGGTGACATCAGTGGGATCGAGGACACGGCAACGCAGGCGCAGTGGTTTTCTGACTTTAAAGTCAGAAATTCCAGAAGTGAATGGGATGCGGGGCCGGAGCATCGGTGAGTGGTTGCGCGGGCACAGGATGTCTGTGGGGGACCATTAGAAGCCCCGGGTAACTTCAACTCATTTTCCCCCGACCCCCCTACAGTATCCCTTTAAGACTATTATATTTTTAATCTTTTTATTGTTTGAAATTACTTATAACTACTTTTGTTTTGCTGTGAAGACTTGTAATCATTGACTTTATATTATGAAGAAATAGTGAGTATTAAAAAACCCTCACTTAAAATCCTTTTCAGTTTATTTTTGAATATCATCAAGACGCATGTATTGGAAATATTATTTATGAACCTTCAACTTATTTCACCCCCCTCCAGGTGTTAGACCCCTTGAAACATCTTTTCCATCACTTTTGTGGCCAGAAACAGTGTTTGTAGTTTTTCAAGTTCGCCTGCCCACTGAAGTCTATTGCGGTTCGCCAAGTTCGCCGGTTTGCGAATTTTTGCGGAAGTTCATGTTTGAGGTTCGCGAACCTAAATTCTGAGGTTCTGGCCATCTCTAGTGTTAGACCCTTTGAATCAACTTTTCCATCACTTTTGTGGCTGAAATAGTCCCTGTATGTTTTAAAATTCGCCTGTCCATTGAAGTCTATGGCAGTTCACCTGGTTCGCGCGAACTTGAATTTTTGCGGAATGTCAAAATATCATAGGATAAAAAGCTCTAGTATAGTTACACCCCAAAACGTATGCACTTACAGTATAAAACACAATCCCAAGACAATAGGGTTTTTGTTTGGAACAGTAAAATTCCTTTATTCTTCAATAATACAAAGTTCTTCTAGATTGTAGTTGTGAAATGTCAAAAGTTCATGCAAAGATCCATTATACAGAACAAAGGCTACCTGACACATGTTTCATGGCCAAGGGATGCTTCCTCAGAGGCACACACTTGTATAGATCTCAGGAAGTCTGAAGATTAAAAGACGGCAATCTGAGCTGCAAAGTCTGCTGTCCACCATCACTATTCAGAACGTACAAGATCGTACTGAAGTTTGCATCCGCAGTTCTCGAACCCAAAATCTGAAGTTCGAGCCATCTCTAATAATTACTAGGTAATGCCCAGAGATGTTGATCCAGGGATTTTATCTGATTGCCATATGGAGTTGGGAAGGAATTTTTTTTCCCTTTTGAGCGAATTAGACCATGCCTTGTAAGGGTTTTTTTACCTTCCTTTGGATCAACAGGGATATGTGAGGGAGCAGGCTGGTGTTGTACTTTGTATTCTGGTTGAACTCGATGGATGTATGTCTTTTTTCAACCCAAATATCTATGTAACTATGGAACAATTACAGCAAAAAAAAAGGGCTTTCAAAAAAAGACATAGGCACACCTTGAGAATAATGGATTGCTGTGCATCTAGTTTGTTATCTAATGATATATTTATGTAACCTCATTTCAATCATAATGAGTTGTAGAATAAATGTTGATGTGTCTTATGTTGTAAGCTTTCTTTGCTTCTGTCTTCACAAGGGAAACATCACTGTTGCAAATTACAGATGCAGAAGAGTCTCAATCTTCCAACTGTAATATTAAATACTTAACGCAGGAAGAAGTGAAGGCAAGACTAAATAAATTAAAAATAGACAAGACACCTGACCTGGATGGCATGCATCCTCGGGTCCTAAGGGAATTAAGTTCAGTTATAGATAAACCCCTTTATCTTATCTTTTGTGATTCTCTTTCAACTGGCAGAGTCCCAGTGGATTGGCGTACAGCCCACGTTTTCCCAATATTTAAGGGTAAAAAATCAGATCCAGGAAATTATAGACCTGTAAGCTTAACATCAGTTGCATGCAAACTATTTGAGTGGTTACTAAAAGATACTATACATGACATCATAGTAGAAAATAATCTTATTTCTCAGCATCAACATGGGTTTACTAAAGATAGATCCTGTTTGACTAACATGCTCAGTTTTTATGAGGTAGTGAACGCTAATGTGGATAATGGGAATGCTGTAGATGTAATATACTTGGAGTTTGCAAAGACCTTCAACACTGTTCCACACAAAAGTCTGGTGCAAAAGTTGAGGATGCAAGGACTGGGGAAGAGTCTGTGTGCATGGATAAGGAACTGGCTAATAGACAGAAAACAAAGAGTTGTGGTCAATGGATCATACTCAAAATGGGCGACTGTTAGCAGTGGGGTCCCACAGGGGTCTGTACTGGGTCCAGTGCTCTTCAATTTATTTATTAATGACCTAGTAGATGCAGTAGTGAGCAATGTTGCTATTTTTGCAGATGATACAAAATTGTGCAGAATCATCAACTCTCAAGAAGATCGTGTCATATTGCAACAGGATCTTGATAGGATGGCTATATGGGCACATAAATAGCAGATGAAATTCAATGTTGAAAAATGTAAAGTCATGCATTTTGGTCGTACCAATGGTCTGGCACCATACAAAATAAATGGGATACAGTTGGGGACATCAAACTTGGAGAGGGACTTAGGATTACTCATTGACACCAAGTTAAATAATTGTACTCAATGCCAAGCCGCTGCAGCTAAAGTTAATAACATTTTGGGATGCATTAAAAGGAAATTAAAAACTTGAGATGCTAGCATAATATTGCCCCTGTTTAACTCTATAGTAAGGCCCCATCTGGAATATGGAATTCAGTTCTGGGCACCACATTCCAGGAAAGATATTGCAGTTTTAGAGCAGGTGCAGAGACGAGCAACAAAATTGATACTTGGGATGGAAGGTCTCATTTACCAAGAAAGGTTAGATAAACTGTGTTTATTTAGTCTAGAGAAAAGACGCCTTAGAGGGGATCTAATTAACATGTATAAATACATCAGAGGGCAATATGAAAGCTTGGCGGATGAGCTTTTTGTCCCTAGGCCTTCTCAAAGGACTAGAGGACATGATCTGCGCATGGAGGAAAACGTTTTAGCCATTTATTTCGGAAAGGGTTCTTTACAGTAAGAGTGATTAAGATGTGGAATGCATTGCCACAGGAAGTAGTTATGGCAAATTCTATACCTGCATTTAAAGGGGGCTTAGATGCTTTCCTTGTGTTGAAAGACATCCATGGCTACAGTTACTAGGTAATGCCCAATGATATTGATCCAGGGATTTTATCCGATTGCCATCTGGAGTCGGGAAGGAATTTTTCCCTTTTGGGGCTAATTGGACCATGCCTTGTAAGGGTTTTTCACCTTCCTCTGGATCAACAGGGATATGTGAGGGAGCAGGCTGGTGTTGTACTTTGTTCTCTGGTGGAAATCCATGGACATATGTCTTTTTTCAACCCAAATAACTATGTAACTATGTAACATTATAGCTTGAACACCTGTCACATAAAAAATAGGTAGTGACAAACTCAATCTATTAAAAATTATGATCAAACTTGGGAAAGTTTCTGCAAAATTAAACAAGTAGCTTACAAAACACCCACTTTTGAATAGCCCTGATTGTTAGCTTTCCATAATGCTGACATTTGAGGCCTTTTTCTGCTGTCCAAACTCTTCTGGAGTTATGCAAACAAAGTATGGCACTGTAACAATGGGTATCAGCAATTAACAGATATCTGATTATTTGGTGATCTGCAGTATCACCAATAATACACATACTATATCTGATTATGTGGTGATCTGCAGAATCACCAATAATGCAAATATAGCAACAAAGACAGTAACAGCTTTAATGCACAGGAAGGGGATTGGTGCAACAGTAGTAATACTACTAACTAGTCTCACCAGAGGAGCTGGTGGATCAGTAGTGCTGAGAGCTCCTCACCAGTGACAAGGGCTCGCTGGTGAGAGTAGAGTAGTCAGACAATCGGGTTCGGCAACAGACAGATCAGGTACAGAATCAGGAGGCAGAGGCAGAACGATATTCAAGCAGAGTTGGCAACTAGGTCAGATGGGCAAAGGTACAGAAATGTAGAGCAAAGGAAAGTCAGAACAAGCCAGATGTAACAATTGTAGCGGCAGCTGCGGCGAACAGCACCGTGCCCCTGCCCGTCTCTCCGGCGTCTAGGACGCCGAGGACGGGACTGTCAATTGCCCATAAGGTCGCTGTCTTGCACGGGCGCGCGCACAGACAGGACCTTTATGCTAGGAGGAGGCTCGTCAGCTAACCTGCTGGTCGGCTGATGTTAGAGGAGACTCACGGCGCCCCGGATTGGCTGATGCAGGGGGCGTGCCTGTGAGGTCTCCTCTGCTTCTTAAGCCTTCGGGCTTCAGTTGTTCCCTGTCTGCTGTCGTGAATACTATGTGTTAGCGCTCAGACCTTAGACTAGTATCCGGTGTGATTTGATCTGAGAGGAAACCAGGGATTTCACACAAGACTAGGATTATTGTATATTATTGTATTGATTACCTGTGTATGACGCTGGCTAAACTCTGACTTCGCATTCGCTTGCTGATTCTGTACTTCTGCCTATAGTTACTGAACCTCTGCCTGTTTACAGATTACTCTTCTGCCTCATGATTCTGTACTGATACTTACCTCTTTGTTGCCGGACCTTGCCTGTCTGACCACTCTACTCACCAGTGGGCCCTAGCCACTGGTGAGGTGCTCTATACCCACCAGCTCCACTGGTGAAGTGTTGCCTAGTGACTGATAGTACCTTCCCAGCTCCTCTGGGAAGGTTTAGCCAAATCTATCCAAGTCACCTCTTATACCTTTCCAGCTCCTCTGGGAAGGTCTAGCCTTGCTACTCTTCAGTTCCTGATTTACTAGTTCCTTTCCAGCCCCTCTGGTAAGGACTAGTCAGCCTTTTTCTGTATCCTCCGAGTCAGATCTTTCCATCCCCTCTGGAAAAGGTCTGTGTGAATATTTGTCTGATTTATTATTGGTCTCTTACCAGCTCCCCTGGTATAGACCAGCATTACTATTTTCTGTACTCTCTCTGTTAGTTCCTTCTCCAGCTCCTCTGGGAAGGTTTGAATAAATCTATACAGTCAGCGTACTGATAGTACCTTACCAGCTCCTCTGGTAAGGTCTTGCAAAACAAATAAAGTTACGGTTGCACCAAACACTACTCACACAGTCTGTGTTAGCTATACTGGCATTATTGGTGATTCTGCAGATCACCTAATAATCTGGTTTAGTGTCTGTATTATTGGTGATTCTGCAGATCACCAAATAATCAGACGTCTGAGTTATAACCCCCAACCGTTACAGAACAGCAGACCATACATACTATGGATACACTGGTCAGTCGTATGGACAACTTATTGACTGCTGTCAACAGACTGTCTCTCAGGGTCAGCACTCAACAAATTCATATTTTCCAGCTTTCTAAGGCTGTACAAGACGTTTCTGTACAGACTGCATCAGTGTCATCCCCTTTCAGTCTGGAACCCAGACTTCCTCTCCCCGAGAGATTTTCTGGGCAAAAAAAAGATTTTTTGAATTTCAAGAATCGGTGTCTTTCACACGTTGAATTATGTCCTATAGCTTCAGGGTTCGAGCAACAGAGAGTCATTTTACTTAAGACATTGTTATTGTGAGATTCACAGTCGTGGGCCTATAGTCTCCCAGATAATCATGAAGCGTTGACATCTGTGCAAGATTTTTTCAAAGCTATGGCAGTTACAGTATATACGATGATCCCGATTTAGCTATAACATCAGAACGGAAGCTTAAGACCCTCCAACAAAACCATAACACTGTTGAGGTATTTGCAGCAGAGTTTAGACGGTGGTCAGTAACGGCCAGATGGGGACAGCATGAGTTACTTGATTGTTTTTTATCAGATTTATCTGATTCAGTGGCCGATTTGATGTTAGGTCATCCCGAACCTAGGTCCCTTGATGAAGCTATAGCATTAGCTATTAAAATTAACCGTCGAGTCCGATTTCAGAGACGGGCTCGGGGTAAACTCAGGGAGTCCAGGGAAATCCCATCTCCTTCACCAATAATTTGGGTTTCTCGGAGCATATTGTGACTTCCGAGCCTGAGAGACGCAGGGGATCAGGTTCTCCGACAAAATCTGATCTTAAGTGTTCAGATTGTTCACAGACTACTGATGGGTTCTACTGCTCCCTGGTGGCTGGTAGTACCATGGTTGGCGACTCACTCATCTCTTCGGGAGATGATAGACTTCTTCTTCCCTGTATCATTAGTTGGGGAGATAGAGTCCAGGAGACACAGGCCTTTGTGGACTCAGGTTCAGCGGCTAATTTTATGAGTTATGATTTTGCACTCCAGCTTGGCCTTCCTCTCCAGTCTTTGGATCAACATGTTGTGGTTACCGCAGTAGATAATTCACCACTGCAGGACAACCGATCTCCTTCACAGACCCCGGTAGTGATATGTCAGATCGGAGCTCTCCACAAGGAGAAGATTCAGTTTCTCGTTATCAAAATGGCAACCACCTCAGTGATCTTAGGTATGCCTTGGCTTGAGAAACATCTTCCTCGTATTGACTGGAGTTCCAGACAGTTGGTAAGCTGGTCCTCTTTTTGTCAAAACCATTGTTTGGGGAAGTCACAATTTGTACTACTAAGGTTCAAGTGGAGGGGTTACCTAGCCAGTACTCCGACTTCGCGGACATATTCTGTCCTTGGGCTGCCGATAAGCTTCCACCTCATCGAAGCTTCGACTGCCCCATAGAATTAAGATCGGGTTGTATGCCCCCTAGGGGTCATCTATATAATTTATCGGGACCTGAGAAACTTGCTATTAAGGAATATATTGCTGATAACTTGGCCAAAGGCTTTATTCGGCCGTCCAAATCCCCGGCCGGGGCTGGTTTCTTTTTTGTCAAAAAGAAGGACGGTGGTCTCAGACCATGTATCGATTACAGGGGGTTTGAATAGGATTACGATAAGGAATTGTTATCCGTTGCTCCTGATCAACGATTTATTCTCTCAAGTTACGGATGCTGGTGTGTTCACCAAACTTGAGCTTAGGGGGGCATACAACCTGATTCGGATAAGAGAAGGTGACGAATGGAAGACGGCGTTCAACACGCCCGACGGGCATTACGAATATCTAGTGATGCCCTTCGGGTTGTGCAATGCTCAAGCCGTCTTCCAGGAGCTCATTAACAAGGTTTTTAGGGAAGTTTTGGGGCAATTCGTCTTGGTCTATTTAGAGGATATTCTAATTTTTTCAACAAATTACGACAAAATTCCCTCTTTGCCAAGATTGAAAAATGTCTCTTTGAGGTCTCCAAGGTACCTTTTCTTGGATATGTGTTCTTCACGAAGGGATTAGCCATGGACCCCGATAAAGTTTCTGCGGTACTGGAGTGGCCTCAGCCTGTGGGTCTGAAGGCACTCCAGCGATTCTTAGGCTTTGCCAATTATTATAGAAGATTCATAAAGGGTTTTTCTTCTGTAGTTGCACCCCTTACGGATCTTACCAAGAAGGGGGCGGACACCTACAGCTGGTCGCCAGAGGCCCAGGCTGCGTTCTCATCACTTAAGCAATAAGCAGTTGTTTTGTTCCGCCCCCATCCTAAAGCATGTGGATGTGTCCCTTCCCTTGGTGGTGGAAGTGGATGCTTCAGAAATCGGAGTGGGGGCTGTGTTGTCCCAGCCCTCTGGCCTGCGGGGCAAATGGCATCCTTGTGCATACTTTTCCAGAAAATTTTCCCCCGCTGAAAGAAACTATGATATTAGAAATCGTGAGCTATTAGCCATCAAACTTGCCTTCCAGGAGTGGTGTCACTGGCTTGAGAGGGCTGAGCACACAATAACAGTTTATACAGATCACAAAAACTTAGAGTATATCGAAGATGCCAAACATCTTATCCCTAGGCAAGCCCGGTGGTCACTATTTTTTAGACACAGACAGACAGACACAGAACATTTATATCGCACTTTTCTCCTGGCGGACTCAAAGCACCAGAGCTGCAGCCACTAGGACGCGCTCTATAGGCGGTATCAGTGTTAGGGAGACTTACCCAAGATCTCCTACTGAGTAGGTGCTGGCTTACTGAACAGGCAGAGCCGAGATTCGAACCCAGGTCTCCTGTGTCAGAGGCAGAGCCATTAACCATTACACTATCCAGCCACTGGATGACGATTTAGATGTGTCATCACATACAGGCCAGGTAGCAAAAATGTGAAGGCGGACGCTCTTTCAAGATGTTTTGAACCTGAGTCTGTACAGTCACTCACTCCTGTTGGCATTCTTCCTGAAAGTATAGTGATTGCAAATTTGGGACTTCAGGTTGGGCAGACTGCCAGTGCAGGTTTTTCTTTTTGGATAGTGAAGGACAAATGGTGGACTGGAAAGTCATTCCAGCAGACAGAGTTTGGGCTCTCCCAATCAGGTCCAGGAGGTTAAGATTCTTTTCAACCTATCATTCTGGGTTATTGAAGCAGGGACATTCCTCTCCCTCCCGCCCTGTGATGGTTAGGGTAAACAAAATGGGGAAGAAGACTCAGGAAGCGTGTCCGGAGTCCAAGCCTAGAGAGGGGGGGGGGGTACTGTAACAATCGTAGCGGCAGCCTCCGTGCCCCTGCCCGTCTCTCCGGCGTCTAGGACGCAGAGGACTGGACTGTCAATTGCCCATAAGGTCGCTGTCTTGCGCGGGCGCGCACACAGACAGGACCTTTATGCTAGGAGGAGGCTCGTCAGCTGACCTGCTGGTCGGCTGATGTCAGAGGAGACTCACGGCGCCCCGGATTGGCTGATGCAGGGGGCATGCCTGTGAGGTCTCCTCTGCTTCTTAAGCCTTCGGGCTTCAGTTGTTCCCTGTCTGCTGTCGTGAATACTATGTGTTAGCGCTCAGACCTTAGACTAGTATCCGGTGTGCTTTGATCTGAGAGGAAACCAGGGATTTCACACAAGACTAGGATTATTGTATATTATTGTATTGATTACTAGAGTTGGGCCGAACGGTTCGCCTGCGAACGGTTCCATGCGAACTTCCGTGGTTCGCGTTCGCGTCCCGCAGGCGAACCTTTGCGGAAGTTCGGTTCGCCCCATAATGCACATGGAGGGTCAACTTTGACCCTCTACATCACAGTCAGCAGGCCCAGTGTAGCCAATTAGGCTACACTAGCCCCTGGAGCCCCACCCCCCCTTATATAAGGCAGGCAGCGGCGGCCATTACGGTCACTCGTGTGCTGCCTGCGTTAGTGAGAGTAGGGCGAGCTGCTGCAGACTGTCTCTCAGGGAAAGATTAGTTAGGCTTAACTTGTTCCTGTCTGGCTGCATACCTGTTCTGTGAACCCACCACTGCATACCTGTGCTGTGAACCCACCACTGCATACCTGTGCTGTGAACCCACCACTGCATACCTGTGCTGTGAACCCACCACTGCATACCTGTGCTGTGAACCCACCACTGCATACCTGTGCTGTGAACCCACCACTGCATACCTGTGCTGTGAACCCACCACTGCATACCTGTGCTGTGAACCCACCACTGCATACCTGTTCAGTGAACCTGCCACTGCATACCTGTTCTGTTCAGTGGACCCGCCACTGTATACCTGTTCATTGAACCCACCACTGCATACCTGTGCTGTGAACCCACCACTGCATACCTGTTCTGTGAACCCACCACTGCATACCTGTTCAGTGAACCCGCCACTGCATACCTGTTCTGTTCAGTGGACCCGCCACTGTATACCTGTTCAGTGAACCCGCCACTGCATACCTGTTCTGTTCAGTGGACCCGCCACTGTATACCTGTTCTGTTTAGTGAACCCGCCACTGCATACCTGTTCTGTTTAGTGAACCCGCCACTGCATACCTGTTCTGTTCAGTGGACCCGCCACTGTATACCTGTTCAGTGAACCCGCCACTGCATACCTGTTCTGTTCAGTGGTGCGTGTACATGACTGCCTAATTTTTCTGGCTGCACTGCGGGCAGCTGCAACAACAAAAGAAAAGGCATGTACATGCGCCCATTCCCCTTCGTGATCATTACCTTGCCGTGGTGAAGGGGCTTGCGTATCACAATGAAGCAATGACCGGCGCCTAGATGAGTGTCTCGGGGGGCACACCCACGATAATAAGGTCGTTGCCTCATTGTGGTCAGACCAAATTTGATCAGCTGGACAGTCACTGTTCTGTCATTCAGCTACATCAGCCAGGCGACCATGTGGGCTGTAAAGCCACCAAAACCTGCACTCTCGCCATGGTGCGCACCAGTCCAGCACGGCCGTCACTACACAAACAGCTGTTTGCGCTGCGTTACACGGTGAGTTTGGTGTGTCAGTGTGAAGCAGTACCTTAATTACACTACCTGATTGATGTATACACATGCAAGATGTTTTAAAGCACTTTAGGCCTGTCATTTAGCATTCAATGTGATTTCTGCCCTTAAAACGCTGCTTTGCGTCAAATCCAGATTTTTCCCGGGGACTTTTGGCATGTATCCCACTCCGCCATGCCCCCCTCCAGGTGTTAGACCCCTTGAAACATCTTTTCCATCACTTTTGTGGCCAGCATAATTTTTTTTTTTTCAAAGTTCGCATCCCCATTGAAGTCTATTGCGGTTCGCGAACTTTAACGCGAACCGAACCTTCCGCGGAAGTTCGCGAACCAGGTTCGCGAACCTAAAATCGGAGGTTCGGCCAAACTCTATTGATTACCTGTGTATGACTCTGGCTAAACTCTGACTTCGCATTCGCTTGCTGATTCTGTACTTCTGCCTATAGTTACTGAACCTCTGCCTGTTCACTGATTACTCTTCTGCCTCACGATTCTGTACTGATACTTACCTCTTTGTTGCCGAACCTTGCCTGTCTGACCACTCTACTCACCAGTGGGCCCTAGCCACTGGTGAGGTGCTCTATACCCACCAGCTCCACTGGTGAGGTGTTGCCTAGTGACTGATAGTACCTTCCCAGCTCCTCTGGGAAGGTTTAGCCAAATCTATCCAAGTCACCTTTTATACCTTTCCAGCTCCTCTGGGAAGGTCTAGCCTTGCTACTCTTCAGTTCCTGATTTACTAGTTCCTTTCCAGCCCCTCTGGTAAGGACTAGTCAGCCTATTTCTGTATCCTCCGAGTCAGATCTTTCCATCCCCTCTGGAAAAGGTCTGTGTGAATATTTGTCTGATTTATTATTGGTCTCTTACCAGCTCCCCTGGTATAGATCAGCATTACTATTTTCTGTACTCTCTCTGTTAGTACCTTCTCCAGCTCCTCTGGGAAGGTTTGAATAAATCTATACAGTCAGCGTACTGATAGTACCTTACCAGCTCCTCTGGTAAGGTCTTGCAAAACAAATAAAGTTACGGTTGCACCAAACACTACTCACACAGTCTGTGTTAGCTATACTGGCATTATTGGTGATTCTGCAGATCACCTAATAATCTGGTATAGTGTCTGTATTATTGGTGATTCTGCAGATCACCAAATAATCAGACGTCTGAGTTATAACCCCCAACCGTTACAGAACAGCAAACCATACATACTATGGATACACTGGTCAGTCGTATGGACGACTTATTGACTGCTGTCAACAGACTGTCTCTCAGGGTCAGCACTCAACAAACTCAGATTTTTCAGCTTTCTGAGGCTGTACAAGACTTTTCTGTACAGACTGCATCAGTGTCATCCCCTTTCAGTCTGGAACCCAGACTTCCTCTCCCCGAGAGATTTTCTGGGCAAAAAAAAGATTTTTTGAATTTCAAGAATCGGTGTCTTTCACACGTTGAATTATGTCCTATAGCTTCAGGGTTCGAGCAACAGAGAGTCATTTTACTTAAGACATTGTTATTGGGAGATTCACAGTCGTGGGGCTATAGTCTCCCAGATAATCATGAAGCGTTGGCATCTGTGCAAGATTTTTTCAAAGCTATGGCAGTTATATACGATGATCCCGATTTAGCTATAACATCAGAGCGGAAGCTTAAGACCCTCCAACAAAACCATAACACTGTTGAGGTATTTGCAGCAGAGTTTAGACGGTGGTCAGTAACGGCCAGATGGGGACAGCATGAGTTACTTGATTGTTTTATATCAGATTTATCTGATTCAGTGTCCGATTTGATGTTAGGTCATCCCGAACCTAGGTCCCTTGATGAAGCTATAGCATTAGCTATTAAAATTGACTGTCGAGTCCGATTTCAGAGACGGGCTCGGGGTAAACTCAGGGAGTCCAGGGAAATCCCATCTCCTTCACCAATAATTTGGGTTTCTCGGAGCATATTGTGACTTCCGAGCCTGAGAGACGCAGGGGATCAGGTTCTCCGACAAAATCTGATCTTAAGTGTTCAGAACTGTTCACAGACTACTGATGGGTTCTACTGCTCCCTGGTGGCTGGCTGTACCATGGTTGGTGACTCACTCATCTCTTCGGGAGATGATAGACTTCTCCTTCCCTGTATCATTAGTTGGGGAGATAGAGTCCAGGAGACACAGGCCTTTGTGGACTCAGGTTCAGCGGCTAATTTTATGAGTTATGATTTTGCACTCCAGCTTGGCCTTCCTTTCCAGTCTTTGGATCAACATGTTGTGGTTACCGCAGTGGATAATTCACCACTGCAGGACAACCGATCTCCTTCACAGACCCCGGTATTGATATGTCAGATCGGAGCTCTCCACAAGGAGAAGATTCAGTTTCTCGTTATCAAAATGGCAACCACCTCAGTGATCTTAGGTATGCCTTGGCTTGAGAAACATCTTCCTCGTATTGACTGGAGTTTCAGACAGTTGGTAAGCTGGTCCTCTTTTTGTCAAAACCATTGTTTGGGGAAAGTCACAATTTGTCTACTAAGGTTCAAGTGGAGGGGTTACCTAGCCAGTACTCCGACTTTGCGGACATATTCTGTCCTCGGGCTGCCGATAAGCTTCCACCTCATCGAAGCTTCGACTGCCCCATAGAATTAAGATCGGGTTGTATGCCCCCTAGGGGTCATCTATATAATTTATCGGGACCTGAAAAACTTGCTATTAAGGAATATATTGCTGATAACTTGGCCAAAGGCTTTATTCGGCCGTCCAAATCTCCGGCCGGGGCTGGTTTCTTTTTTTGTCAAAAAGAAGGACGTTGGTCTCAGACCATGTATCGATTACAGGGGTTTGAATAGGATTACGATAAGGAATTGTTATCCCTTGCCCCTGATCAACGATTTATTCTCTCAAGTTACGGATGCTGGTGTGTTCACCAAACTTGATCTTAGGGGGACATACAACCTGATTCGGATAAGAGAAGGTGACGAATGGAAGACGGCGTTCAACACGCCCGACGGGCATTACGAATATCTAGTGATGCCCTTCGGGTTGTGCAATGCTCCAGCCGTCTTCCAGGAGCTCATTAACGAGGTTTTTAGGGAAGTTTTGGGGCAATTCGTCTTGGTCTATTTAGACGATATTCTAATTTTTTCAACAAATTACGACAAAATTCCCTCTTTGCCAAGATTGAAAAATGTCTCTTTGAGGTCTCCAAGGTACCTTTTCTTGGATATGTGTTCTCCACGAAGGGATTAGCCATGGACCCCGATAAAGTTTCTGCGGTACTGGAGTGGCCTCAGCCTGTGGGTCTGAAGGCACTCCAGCGATTCTTAGGCTTTGCCAATTATTATAGAAGATTCATAAAGGGTTTTTCTTCTGTAGTTGCACCCCTTACGGATCTTACCAAGAAGGGGGCGGACACCTACAGCTGGTCGCCAGAGGCCCAGGCTGCGTTCTCATCACTTAACCTGCTGAGCGGTCTGGACGAGCTCAGCTCGTCCAGTACCGCCGGAGCCTGCCGCTCAGGCCCTGCTGGGCCGATTTGGCTCAATTAAAAAGCAGCACACGCAGCCGGCACTTTGCCAGCCGCGTGTGCTGCCTGATCGCCGCTGCAGTGCGGCGATCCGCCGCCTGCAGTGGCGAAAGAGGGTCCCCCCAGCCGCCTGAGCCCAGCGTAGCCGGAACAAAAAGTTGGATCGGAGGCGGCTGACGTCAGGACGTTGGCTGACGTCCATGACGTCACTCTGCTCGTCGCCATGGCGACGAGGTAAGCGAAACACGGAAGGCCGCTCATTTCGGCCTTCCGTGTTACTTCTGGCCGCCGGAGGCGATCAGAAGAACGCCTCCGGAGCGCCCTCTAGTGGGCTTTCATGCAGCCAACTTTCAGTTGGCTGCATGAAATATTTTTTTTTTTTATTAAAAAAAACCCCTCCCGCAGCCTCCCTGGCGATCTTAATAGAACGCCAGGCAGGTTAAGCAATAAGCAGTTGTTTTGTTCCGCCCCCATCCTAAAGCATGTGGATGTGTCCCTTCCCTTGGTGGTGGAAGTGGATGCTTCAGAAATCGGGGTGGGGGCTGTGTTGTCCCAGCCCTCTGGCCTGCGGGGCAAATTGCATCCTTGTGCATACTTTTCCAGAAAATGTTCCCCCGCTGAAAGAAACTATGATATTGGAAGTCGTGAGCTATTAGCCATCAAACTTGCCTTCCAGGAGTGGTGTCACTGGCTTGAGGGAGCTGAGCACACAATAACAGTTTATACAGATCACAAAAACTTAGAGTATATCGAAGATGCCAAACATCTTACCCCTAGGCAAGCCCGGTGGTCACTATTTTTTAGACACAGACAGACAGACACAGAACATTTATATCGCACTTTTCTCCTGGCGGACTCAAAGCACCAGAGCTGCAGCCACTAGGACGCGCTCTATAGGCGGTATCAGTGTTAAGGAGACTTACCCAAGATCTCCTACTGAATAGGTGCTGGTTTACTGAACAGGCAGAGCCGAGATTCGAACCCAGGTCTCCTGTGTCAGAGGCAGAGCCCTTAACCATTACACTTTCCAGCCACTGGATGACGATTTAGATGTGTCATCACGTACAGGCCAGGTAGCAAAAATGTGAAGGCGGACGCTCTTTCAAGATGTTTTGAACCTGAGTCTGTACAGTCACTCACTCCTGTTGGCATTCTTCCTGAAAGTATAGTGATTGCAAATTTGGGACTTCAGGTTGAGCAGACTGCCAGTGCAGGTTTTTCTTTTTGGATAGTGAAGGACAAATGGTGGACTGGAAAGTCATTCCAGCAGACAGAGTTTGGCCTCTTCCAATCAGGTCCAGGAGGTTAAGATTCTTTTTGACCTATCAGTCTGGGTTATTGAAGCAGGGACATCCCTCTCCCTCCCGCCCTGTGATGGTTAGGGTAAACAAAATGGGGAAGAAGACTCAGGAAGCGTGTCCGGAGTCCAAGCCTAGAGAGAGGGGGGGGGGGTACTGTAACAATCGTAGCGGCAGCTGCGGCGAACAGTACCGCCGCAGCTGCCTCCGTGCCCCTGCCCGTCTCTCCGGCGTCTAGGACGCAGAGGACTGGACTGTCAATTGCCCATAAGGTCGCTGTCTTGCGTGGGCGCGCGCACAGACAGGACCTTTATGCTAGGAGGAGGCTCGTCAGCTGACCTGCTGGTCGGCTGACGTCAGAGGAGACTCACGGCGCCCCGGATTGGCTGATGCAGGGGGCATGCCTGTGAGGTCTCCTCTGCTTCTTAAGCCTTCGGGCTTCAGTTATTCCCTGTCTGCTGTTGTGAATACTATGGGCTCGATTCACAAAGCGGTGATAACCCAGTTAAAGACTTTAGGCGTGATAACCATTTTTATCATGCCTAAACTCAGTTTAGGCATGATAAGTTTAGGCATGATAAGTTTAGGCATGGTAAGTTTAGGCATGATAAGTTTAGATAAGTTTAGATCGCGCGCAAAGTCCCGCACAAAAAGCAGCGCCATTAAACTCTATGCAAAGTGCACAAGACTTTGCTAGCGCAAAACTTTTGATCAGCTGTGCACTGCGGTGCTAACCCAGTTGGTGCTTAAACTTATCACGCCTAAAAACTTATCACACCTAAACTTATCATGCCTAAACTTATCACACCTAAACTTATCACACCTAAACTTATCATGCCTAAACAGAGTTTAGGCGTGATAAAGGGCTTTTCACTAGTGTGCTAACTGTTAGCACCGCTTTGTGAATCAGGCCCTATGTGTTAGCGCTCAGACCTTAGACTAGTATCCGGTGTGCTTTGATCTGGGAGAAAACCAGGGATTTCACACAAGACTAGGATTATTGTATATTATTGTATTTATTACCTGTGTATGACTCTGGCTAAACTCTGACTTCGCATTCACTTGCTGATTCTGTACTTCTGCCTATAGTTACTGAACCTCTGCCTGTTCACTGATTACTCTTCTGCCTCACGATTCTGTACTGATACTTACCTCTTTGTTGCCGAACCTTGCCTGTCTGACCACTCTACTCACCAGTGGGCCCTAGCCACTGGTGAGGTGCTCTATACCCACCAGCTCCACTGGTGAGGTGTTGCCTAGTGACTGATAGTACCTTCCCAGCTCCTCTGGGAAGGTTTAGCCAAATCTATCCAAGTCACCTCTTATACCTTTCCACACAGCCGTCTGAGCCATAAGGCAAGTATAAATTCCTGCCTAGAGTGCAGGAGAAGGCAGGTGCGCAACGCAGGGGGACTACTCGCTGCTAATGCAGAGTGTTTTTTTCTTTCTGTCAGCTAGCACAGCTGACACGTTCCCAGTGTTCTGCCTACCGGACCGCCCTCTCTCTCCTTCAGTGCAGTGGAGTCTCCTGAATACAGCTCAGCCCAGCCTTTGTCCCTCCCAGCCTGCCCAGTCAGACTCCGGCTCCGCCTCCAGCCCTCTGTTGCCACCGCAGAAACAGATGCAAGACAGGTCGATTCTCGAGCAGAGCAGAGAGCAGCCAGCCTGACAAGTGACAGCCAGATCAGTGTCCCACAGGCCCAGCACAGAAAGGTTTGTGCTGCTGAATCTCTGCACTCCTCTCATATTGTCTGTAGTTGCTGGCTGCCTTGTCCCACGTACTGAAAGCATGTGATGCCAGCAGGTCTCTCTCCCTGGGGACTGGCAGGAACTGTCCCTTCCTGTGAGTCTTTCTCCCCCTTTATTTGTTTTTGCTGCATCCACTGTCTGAGCTGGTCCGCTGCTAAACAGACAGGAATCATGGGGGAAGGGAGCCTTTTTATCGGCACACATACTCCCTGTCCAGCTATGACTTGGGGTCAGCCTAAATAGTCAGCTCCCCTCCTGCCCTTGTCTTCCTCTGGTTCATTTCTAATAACCCTAAAGGCACATACCCAAGATGTAACTTTGGTGTGAAATTTTCTCACAACCAGCGATTTCTTGTTCGCGCCTGTCGTGTGCCGTGCGCTAGGAATATAGATTAAGAAATGCTTGTTTGTTGTGTCGCCGTGGGTTCCCTGATCCATCTTCCAGTACCTTTAGGTTCTTTTTAAAGGATACCAGAGCTCAAAGCATTAGGAGAAACTGGGGGAGCGAGCAGGCATGAATAGTAAACTGTCCTGATGACCACCATTTCTCTGCCCCCTCCTTTCATACCTAAAGCCCCTTTGACAGCCTCTTCCGGGTCGCTGGATTCGGGCATGAAAGGAGCGGGGCAGAGGAGAGCGAGCGGGAGCAGTGGGCCTCTGTGATACGTTAGTGACATGCCTGTCTTTATGTATGGATCCTTTAATGTATGGATTACTGTTCACGTATATATGTTAAATGTGTTCTCTGTCTAGTACTGGATGGGTTAATTTGGTTTAACACAGCAACTAGAGACGTTGCTGTATTTTGTCTGTCCTTGTGCAGAGTAAGAACAATGAATTGCTGTGCAATAAGTTACATTTCTTACATTTGCTCACATTCTTTGTCCACAAAGCAACATCCAAAAAGCAACATGTTCTTCTTGCCCTTGGGTAGAAGAAAAACATGTTTTTGTTCACTGTTGATTGGCAACATGTGGTCTTTCTGCGCCTGCGCGCAGTGAGAGCATGTTCTGATCACGCGCTAAAATAGCAACATATGGTCTTTCTGCGCTTGCGCGGAATAAGATCATGTCGTGATCACGCGCTGAGGCAGCATCAGCAGCATGTGTTCTTTCTGCGCTTGCGTGGAATAGAAACATGTTCTGATTAGCTGCTTGTGCGCTTGCGCGGTTATGACGATTCTGTCCGTTAAAGGCAGGGGGAAAACACTTTGACTTTGGGATCTTTCTAGATGATCAGCAGACGTGCTGTTCGTGTATGTTCCAGTTGTTTCCCCTTCGAGGTCGCTGAGGTCCCCCGATTCTCCCTGGGTGATGTCTACAACAGCTTGGTAACGTGTTGATGCATACTTCTAATTACTCAAACTAACTATGATTCTGCAGGCTTAGATAATATTGTAACAGGATTGTAGAACTAAATAAACTATTCCTTTGAGTTGTATATACATGTTTTGCAGCAATTTTGTTTATTCCCATCTTTGAATGGTGAGCGAAGTTAGAGGGTTTAAAAACCCTATTTGCTTAGGCAAAACATTAATTGGCGTAGTCTTGGCAGGATCCTTCCTTTTAATTTGTTGAATTGTATGCTCAGATTTGGTTGATATTTTGCCCAGTGGCTCCCCTGTGCACCAGGAGTCATTGTGCAAAGTTTTGCAAATTGAGGGTTCAAATCGATATCTCATTAAAGGAAAGAGATATTGAGATTTTGCAAACAGTTTCAATATCTACTCAAACAGAGGTAGCATTTAAGCTACTTGGAATTTTGCCAAAAGTTTCAAAGTGAGATAACTTTTGAACAGATTATCAGTGCGTACTTGGACTTGGGGTGCAGTCATACTTTGATGAGGGTCACCTCTGGTCCAAATCCCGCCCACTTGGCAGAAAGTAAAAAATTCAACATATTTAAAAGGATGGATAAAACGAAAAATGAAAGTGTAGTGGAGATTCCCGGCTGGTCCGGACTTCCCTACAGCATTCTAGTTCAAGAATTAGTGAATTGTATGCCTGCAGAGCCATGGGAGAGTAAGTTGGGAGATGTTAAACCTCTAGATGTAGTGCATACTCTAGAGGGTGTGTGTCCCTGTTAAGTCAGGTGATGCAACTGCCTCAGGGCAGAGCCCCTTAATGTTGTTAATGTACTTAAGGGGGTCCCCGTTAAATCGGGTGATGTTGACGCTTTTGGGCGACGTAGTGGGATGTTGCTGACAGCTTACAGAAAAGTTTGATAAAGATTGTGTGAGTTAAAAGAATCAGAAATCCTCAATGTTGTTAATTTACTTTAGGGTATAAGCTTAAAGTGTAAAAATATATTGTCCAAGCAGGAGTTATTAGAAATCCTGACAAACAGGATTCATATGTCTGGGATTCCAATGCTGCAAATGATGATTGGGTCATTTGTCCTGCGGATCTCATTTTTCAATCCTAAATTTGACTCTTTAATTGAAATAATGAGAATAAAGAAGATCATTGGGGTTATCAAAATTAAAGAAACAAAAAATTTAAATGTAAGATTTTTAAGAAATGTGCTGGAGGAAGTAGTTGGGAAAGATACTCCTATGATCACATATTTTGGATTGTTATCAGTGGAGCAGGGAGCTTCTGTAAATAAAAAGAAGTCAAACTCTGCCACTGATCATTGCACAGAAATAGGACAGTGTGCATTTAACTGGGTTGAATATAAGTATGTCAGGTTTCATAAAGTAATTGTTTTGGGGTTTTGTTTTGTTTTTTTTGTTTGTTTGTTTTTTTTTTTGGTTTGTTTTTTTTAAGACTTGAGCACAAATGTATTTAGTTGGATCTGAAAAGACTAGGAATAGCTGGGAGTTTTCTTCAGGTTGTTACTGCTGTTTTGTCCCTTTTAAGGAAAATCCCATACTCTTGATGATCAGGGAAAAACAGGGATGGGAAATAAGGGACAGAGAGTAGCCTGACAGTGAATTTCAGCTTTTCCTACTAAGTTTTTAATACAGTCTGTGTCTTTGTTGCATAGATATGGAAGTATATTCTCCATAGAAACTTGGAGTGCTGTGTTTAAACTTGTAAAGCAAATTCCTAAAAGTGACAGTACCCCACTGCACTGGCAGAGTTAAAATGGTAATATAATCTGGACAAGACAGGTGGGTTAACTTTTGTTGTTTTTAATGAATGCTTTATATGGTGGATCTGCTATAGTGAGTTTTGAATAATTGTGTATTCATATGTCTGGTTTTGAAAGCATAGAGGAATGTTTGAAAAAAAAAAAAAAAAACATTTGTGCACGAGTGTTGAGAGCTCCTAAGGAATGTGTGCGAGCCGATGAGTGAGTATTTGAGATGCTGCTCTCCCCAGTAGAGGGTGCTTGGCACACATTTTAATAGGGGTACATGCTGTATATTGTTAGAAAACATTGACCTTTAACTCTTACTTCATAGGATATACTTGTTCTTTGATAAAATATAGTAGGAAAAGAGATGAGAGATTGTAACGCAACTGGCTTGTGTGTGACGGTGTGTGTGTGTCTTGTTTGGTGCAGCACTGTGTGTGTACCGTCCATTTAAGTTTGTTACTGAAGTCAGTGTTGGAATAAGGTTATGAAAATAATTTTATTTCAGCTGTGTAGTGAATGTCTCGTCTATATCAAATGGGCTTGGAAATGTATCAGATTTTTCTAAGATTGATTGATCGATTGATTGATTGATTAAGTAAGTAAGTATAGAAAGTTACACAGTACATAGATTTTACGGGTCAGGGGGTGAAGAGAATGTGATATCTACGTAAGTTATGGTGCGGATGCTGAGCTAGTGAAATAGAATGATGATTGGGCAGTTATAGACCAGCAAAGATAATTGGCAAATAATACAGCTGATTATTTTGGGTTTTGCTAGAATTTCAAAACCCCTGCAAATACTCACATTTTAGATACAGGGTTAAATGTGATTATTCTGCTGATGTCAGGGTGATATCTGTGCCAGCAATTTTTCCCCTGGTTCCCTTGTTTTTAGCTATAATTCTGCAGGAGTGTTGAGCTAAAGGGTTGTGAATGTTGTACTGACTAGCTGAATGACATAAGTGTCAGAATGTGTTGATGAAGTGTGAATTGAGTTATTTCAAATGAACTGTGTGAAGTCTGGTTTGATTCTTTACGGATATAGAGAGAGTGTATTATATGTTCAAGAATACCTCTGTTAAAGATGCTAGAATTTATGCATATTCTGGTTTAGAATGATAAAATAATGCAAACAAACTGTGAAGATAACAGATTTTGTTTATACCAGGTCATTCTAATAAACCTAGGGGAGGTGCTGTGTATATACAGGCCAAAGAGTCATATAGCCCAGGTTCTCCTGAGGGCCCTTTTACACTTAATGCGTTAGTATGCATTAGTACGCATACATTTTTAGTTTTGTTTTGTTTTTTGTTCCCAATGGCAGTATACTGCAAAAAAGGCTTACATTTTTTTTTCCTTCCAGTGTATAGTGTGAAAGAAGCCATAGGGGAACATGGACACTGGATTGTACATCAGTTGTTATTTCGGTTACAGCTGACAGCAGCTGATTAAGTGTAAAGGGACCCTAATTCCTTTATTTGTAGAGAGGGAAGCCTTTCAGTAAGGGGTGGTATAAATTTTAGTTCCACTAATGTGGTAAATGTTAGAGACAAAATTTGGGTTTAAGGACCAACTGGTCCTCCAGACAAAGCTGAGGTAGTTGCTAAAGGGAAGAACAAAACTTTACTGATAATTTAGTTTGCAAAAAAAGAGCAGTGGGAGCATGTCCCACAAGGAAAATGTTACTTTCAAGAATGATTTATACTTGTTTGTATTTATAGATCATTATCGTGCATGTTATATGCTTGGACTCCTTGGTATCGTGTTGTTGATCGCTTCAGGGGTTGGAGCCTGGACTCCGGGCACTAAGCTAGTGCCTATAGATTCAACTGCTTCCCAATGGATGATGATAAACAGCACAAAGTCCAGTCCAATCAGGAGTGCCGAGCTGGAGGCTGCTGTACAGTTGCTAATTTAACTCTTTCTGGAACTGTGCGGCAGGTGCCTAGTCCTGCTAAAAGACCACATTACCCATGTCCACTACAATTGGGTGATAAGAAGATTAAGGATGTAGGAACATTCTTTGCATTGCATCGAGATGAGGGGTATCTTAATATCTACCTGTGTTACTAGTTGGCACCTCAGCTTGAGTGGGGTTAAACATGTGTAAGGATGCTACTGATATTTTTTAAATGTCCATTCCACTACAAGGATTGCAATATTTATTCGTGAACATTAATGTCTACAATTGATCCAGGACAGTTCGACATGCTCAAAAGACTGTTCTGCATACTCAGATAACTTTTCCTCCTTCAAAGACTTGTCCAAAGGGCCGTATCAAAAGATGATACCTTGCTTGTTGGGTATGGCTCTCTTACTGGAACTTTAAATGGCTTTGATATAGAGACTCTTGCTAATAGATTGCATAATGCAGGAAGTAAAATAAATTATGCTTTGACTTTACAGGCCAAATGGATGCCAACCATATACTATCCTGCTATGATTAGTGCTGGTGTTGATACAATGATTGCTGATATAACTGGTTCGTCTGTATATTTTACTAATCAGTTTGATATTATCATGGCAATGTTTGTTGATTGGACTGTCTGTACTGTCTGTACATTGCAAACCATTTATCAGATTCAACAGAAATCCTCTATGCAATTAGCATTAATGACTGGTAATGAACAAGTATGGAGGTCAGTTTTTTAATTCTTCAATTCCCCAAGATTGGTGGATACATTTGGAATCTGAGAAAATGACATGCAATGATACAGTCTGCACGGGTATTATTGTGATGTATAATGTCACCAAAATGTCTGTCATGTGTAAATTTGTGGTCATGCCTTTGATTATGGGTGCTCCTGGTTTTCAGCATTTCTGGCAACCGGAGTTCCATGGTTCACATGTTGATGAGCGTAATCAAACACATGACCTTTCCTTTTGTGATAGTACCTTAGAAGGTACTATTTGTAAATTGCAGTCGGCAGTTTATGAACCTTGTCTTTTGCAGAATACTATTAATGTCTGCAAATGGACTGTCCTTCCATTAACTTATGAAATGATGGTGGAGATTGCTCCACAACAGATATGTTTGGTGACAAATGTTTCAGTAATACCCCATATGGTCACTCCTTTTTCAGGGTGTCTGTCTGTTTCTAGCATAACTTGGCATAATGAAACTTTTTTATTGCAGGGGGATAGGGAAACCTCAGTGGCTAAATTTTGGTCCCCAATTATGCCTGATATGCCTAATTGGGATTTTAACTTGACGCGGTTACATAAATTAATGAATGCTTCTGAAGACGTTCAGAAACATATTGTTTTATTAAATAAAACCCTTGCACAGCATATTCTGTCTACAACTATTGTTGCTGATAAAATTGTGAAAGTTGGCTCTTCTATTGCAGATGCCACATCACATCATTGGTGGGATATATTTATGGGATATTCTCCTAGTGCTACTTCTGTGTTGAACTTTATTATCCATCCAGTGCTAGCCTTATGTATTGTGCTGTTCCTCATTACATTGTGGAACTGTTATGTGGCTTATCGGCTTTGCCGTCGGTCTAAGGTTAGGTTTGCAACATATGGTTCGTGAACACTAATCAAGGGCCGAATGTGATACGTTAGTGACATGCCTGTCTTTATGTATGGATCCTTTAATGTATGGATTACTGTTCACGTATATATGTTAAATGTGTTCTCTGTCTAGTACTGGATGGGTTAATTTGGTTTAACACAGCAACTAGAGACGTTGCTGTATTTTGTCTGTCCTTGTGCAGAGTAAGAACAATGAATTGCTGTGCAATAAGTTACATTTCTTACATTTGCTCACATTCTTTGTCCACAAAGCAACATCCAAAAAGCAACATGTTCTTCTTGCCCTTGGGTAGAAGAAAAACATGTTTTTGTTCACTGTTGATTGGCAACATGTGGTCTTTCTGCGCCTGCGCGCAGTGAGAGCATGTTCTGATCACGCGCTAAAATAGCAACATATGGTCTTTCTGCGCTTGCGCGGAATAAGATCATGTTGTGATCACGCGCTGAGGCAGCATCAGCAGCATGTGTTCTTTCTGCGCTTGCGTGGAATAGAAACATGTTCTGATTAGCTGCTTGTGCGCTTGCGCGGTTATGACGATTCTGTCCGTTAAAGGCAGGGGGAAAACACTTTGACTTTGGGATCTTTCTAGATGATCAGCAGACGTGCTGTTCGTGTATGTTCCAGTTGTTTCCCCTTCGAGGTCGCTGAGGTCCCCCGATTCTCCCTGGGTGATGTCTACAACAGCTTGGTAACGTGTTGATGCATACTTCTAATTACTCAAACTAACTATGATTCTGCAGGCTTAGATAATATTGTAACAGGATTGTAGAACTAAATAAACTATTCCTTTGAGTTGTATATACATGTTTTGCAGCAATTTTGTTTATTCCCATCTTTGAATGGTGAGCGAAGTTAGAGGGTTTAAAAACCCTATTTGCTTAGGCAAAACAGCCTCACGATAGTTCACCATTCATGCCTGCTCCCCAGTCTCTCCTAATGCTTTGCGCTCAGGTAACCTTTAACTAGTGGTGGCTGGATGGTGTAATGGTTAAGGGGTCAGCCTCTGACACAGGAGACCAGGGTTTGAATCTCGGCTCTGCCTGTTCAGTAAGCCAGCAGCTATTCAGTAGGAGTACTTAGGCAAGAGTCCCTAACACTGCTACTGCCTATAGAGCGCGTCCTAGTGGCTGCAGCTCTGGTACTTTGAGGCCGCCAGGAGAAAATCGCGATATAAATGATCTGTGTTTGTTTGTTTGTTTGTTTAACTAGAGGCACAGTGGCATAGTGGATAGCTCTCTCGCCTTGCAGTGCTGGGTCCCTGGTTCCAATCCCAGCTATCCCGCTATCTACACAGAGTTTGTATGTTCTCCCCGTGTCTGCGAGGGTTTCCTCTGGGCACTCAGATTTCCTTCCACATCCCAAAAACATATAGATAGGTTAATTGGCTTCCCCCTAAATTAGCCCTAGACTACGATACACACACTACATGATACATACATAGACATAGGACTATGGTAGGGATTATATTGTTAGGCCTTCTGAGGGACAGCTAAGCGACAAGGCACTGTACAGCGCTGCGGAAGTTGTTGGTGCTATATAAATAATAATCGTCTCTCCCTCTGTGTTCTTCTGAGCCACTCCGTTCTACTGCTGTCAGCCCCAGAAGTCGAGAACTACAGCACATGCGTGACCCTGGCCATGCGTTTCTTTGGTCACACTGCTGTGGCGAGGAGTGTACTGCACCTGCAAAGTTAATTAAAGCTTATAACTATAAAGGCGCAGAATGGTCCTGTCCACTAGAATGCAACCAAGGAGATGCATGGCTAGGGCTGTGCACGTGAAGTAGTCCCTAACTGGCTCAGTGTGGAACTTTACTGTAGTTGGCTGCAAGAGAATGGACCAGACCAGATGGACACTTAAGGGAACATATGGACTGCAGGGGCAAAGAGGAAGCCCCAGGTAAGTAAAATCGAATTTTTAGGCCAATTCAATGGTACTTTAAGTATTGCAGATAATGTACAGGGTCGTAATCTGCACTTAAGTACCACTGAATTGGCACCAAAAAAAGTGGATTTTATTTACTTGCCTGGGGCTCCTTCCAGCATCCTGTAGCCTGTCAGGTCCCTCAGTGTCCCCCCGGTCTGCTCGCTTGTGTTGCAGCCCCCTCTGAAAGCACTAGTTGCAGCTACTGCACATGCCCAGTCTTGGCATCTGTGGGCCTCCTTGATTGTGCTCCCATCACCTGTATTTTCTGGTGAACCCAGGCCACAATAAGTGTATTTTATGGTGAAACGCTCTGCCGCATTACAACTATTTTCTGGTGAACCCAAATGTATTTTCTGGTGAACCCATGCCGCAAGAAGTGTATTTTCTGATTTTATGGTAAAACGCTGCTGCATTACGATTATTTTTTTCGGGGGGGGGGGGGGGGCGCCACAGGATTTCTCACCTGGAGTGACAAAATGGCTAGAGGCACCCCTGCCTTTCCAGCTCCTCTGGGAAGGTCTAGCCTTGCTACTCTTCAGTTCCTGATTTACTAGTTCCTTTCCAGCCCCTCTGGTAAGGACTAGTCAGCCTATTTCTGTATCCTCCGAGTCAGATCTTTCCAGCCCCTCTGGAAAAGGTCTGTGTGAATATTTGTCTGATTTATTATTGGTCTCTTACCAGCTTCCCTGGTATAGACCAGCATTACTATTTTCTGTACTCTCTCTGTTAGTACCTTCTCCAGCTCCTCTGGGAAGGTTTGAATAAATCTATACAGTCAGCGTACTGATAGTACCTTACCAGCTCCTCTGGTAAGGTCTCGCAAAACTATTAAAGTTACGGTTGCACCAAACACTACTCACACAGTCTGTGTTAGCTAAACTTGCATTATTGGTGACTCTGCAGATCACCTAATAATCTGGTATAGTGTCTGTATTATTGGTGCAGGCATGGTCGGAAGAGCCCATTTCCGTTTCCGAGACAATTCCGCATACCGTCATACCGAAATTCCACTACCGTTTCATTCCAATGGTATTCCAAAGCTGTTCCGCGGAATTCCGACGTATACGGAATTCCGTCGGAAAAATTTTAATCTCTCTCTCTCTCTCTCTCTCTCTCTCTCTCTCTCTCTCTCTTTCTATTGAATTGATCATAATGGTAGTATGGTTTATGCTAGGCCAGCTTTTGCATGTAGTGTGGTTCATGGTCTAGAGGGTAAGACAGATACCTACTACACACTGTGTCCTGGGTTCAAATCCCAGCTATGGTATATAAGCTGTTTTGAAAATCTGCAATTCCCTACTTGATGATATAAGAGGATGGAGGGATGGAGGGATGGAGGAGGAGGAGGAGAGACAGAGGGAGATTTTTTGGGTGTTATACCGGAAAATTCCGTCGGAATTATAAAATTGCCGCGGAATTCCGTTTAAGAGGTATAGGAATTCCGTTCCGACCACCGGAATCAGAATTAGCTAATTCCGGCCGGAATCACGGAATTAATAATTCCGCGGAATTTTCCGACCATCCCTATATTGGTGATTCTACAGATCACCAAATAATCAGTGGTCTGAGTTACAACCCCCAACCGTTACACCAGAGTCATACACAGAAATACAATAGCACTAATATTAAGCTATCAAGCAGATCCTAAGCTTAGTGTGAATTCCCAGCTCCTGCCGGTTCTAACACACTAGGGAACTGACTAAGGTCTGAGCGCTAACACGTAGTATTCGCAACAGCAGACAAGTTGCCACTGCATCCGCCGTGCTTAAGAAGCGGAGGAGACCCCCGAGGCACGCCCACCGCACTCAACCAATCATCAGCGGCGAGCGTGCCCTCTGACGTCAGCCGGTCAGCTGACGCGCCTCCTCCTGGCATAAAGGTCCTGACGGTGAGCGCGTGCACGCGCTAATGCAACCCTGTGAGCAGCAGAGACACCCATCCTTGGCGTGCTAGACGTCTGAGGAGCGGCGAGACTGGCAGGCAGAGAACCAGAAGCAGCAGCGGTGGTAACGCTATTCACCGCGGCTGCCATGTCACTAATCATTACAGGAGCTAAAATACTTTGTGTAACGGTTGTGAAATTCTCTCCGTGATCAGCGCACAAGACGTGCGCTGACACTGTGGAAATCCTCCACAAGCGTGTAATTTGCGGAAACCCAGCAAAAGGTGCAATGCACCTGTAGAGGGAAATTCCTGTCGACAGATGGAGCTGTGGAGTGCAGAGGAACAGCTCCTGTGCCATGCCACACACGCCAGACAGGAATTGCACGAAGGGAAGAAACGCAGGGCAAGATAGCCCTGAAAGTGAGAGATCAAAGTGACAGAGGGTATGTGTGTCCACCAAACTAGTCGCCACCCTGCGACGATGAACACACAACCATGAAGACAAAGTGAGAAGGCAATCGCCAGAGATGGTGATTGCTAACAGCGACACAAGACCGAATAAGCACAGATGAGGAATGTATGTATGTCCACCAATCTAGCCGCCAACCTGCGACGGTGGACACACAACAGAAGAAACCGAGTGAGAACGCAGTCGCAAGAGAAGCGAATGCGGAAGAGAATGAGCACAGGGACAGATTTTATGTGTGTGCACCAAACTAGTCGCCAACCCGCGACGGTGCATACACAACAGCAGATATGAAATAGGAACGCAATCGCGAGAGAGGCGATTGCCAGAGGTGACACAAGGCTACAGCAAGGCTACAGCAAGGCAGAGCACGAGAGTAGCAAAGGCACAGCAAATCATACAATAAGGAGATAAGGAAAATAACAAACGCTAGCTAAACGCGAACACCGCACTCATTCACAACAGTGCACGCATTTATGCGCGGTCTCCGCGTGTTAAGCACAACAGAGACAAGCACGCCTAACTAACCACCGACAGACAAACATGAAACAGAGGACGCGAGCGCTTGCTTAACGGTTACCTCACCAAGCCTCCAGCAAGCGTTCGTAGCAGACAAGACAGATACACGAAAACAGGAATAAGCGAGAGATAGGATCCACAGCAATAGCGCAAGAGGCTAGTGCGATCCAGGAAAACAGAGCAGAAGGATCCACAGCACTGGCGCAAGAGGCTAGTGCGATCCAAGTACAGCAAGAGAGATGGAGATCAGACGGATCCACAGCACTAGTGCAAGGCGAGTGCGATCCTGGCAAGACAGAACAGATGAGATAGCTGGTAGCAACCGCTGCTCCAGCTATACTCCAAGAACAAAGATCAGAACGACTTCTTGTCGACCACCGCTGGGACAGGACAATCGCAACAGACAAACAAAACAGATATGCAATCCTAACTGCACTAGGGAATCTGCCTAGTGCAGTTCCAGGAATTACTCTAGGCTAATCTTCAAACAAAGAGCAAGGGTGACACTCCAGGCGAGTGTTACACAGGAACTAATTCTTATGACCAGCCAAGGACTCTGGGAAACATAGCTCTTTATACTGCCAGTCATCAAAGGAGGCAGGTAAGGGATTTGCATAACGAGTGTATGCAAATTCCCCAGCAGCAGAACAGACCAGAAACTTGTAATGGAAAAACAGGTCTCTCTTGCAGAGACCTGCAGCCCACAGACTAGAGGAATGGTCAAACAGCTGTCTGTCAGTGCATCCAGCTGGGTCATTACAGTACCCCCCCTCTAGGGTCGGATTCCAGACGAGCCTCTAAACTGATATTAACAAAAGACTCTAACTGAAGACTCATGAAGGTCAGGACAGCCCGACAAGGCCCAATTCCAGAGTCAGTCCAGCCGAAACCGACCTCATCAGAAGCAAACGCCACCGAAACATGTCCATCAGTATTACCAGTTAGTGATGCTCATCTGAGCTAGGATATCCGAGTTACTCGAATATCCTAGCTCTTTTTTCACTATTCAAGCTCGAATACCGAGCTCGAATAGTATTAGCTATCTGGCCTGTGCTATCCGAGCGCACCCGGATAGCAATCAGAAATCCGGAGATATCCTAGCTATCCGAGCTCGGATAGCGTCACCAGCTCGGATAGCGTCACGCCAGACGTCACCTCGAGTCCTCACAAGCGAATCAGAGGGCTCCCAGTTCTCTGACTGCAGCCAATCACAGAAGGGGAGCCTGGCCAAGCCCCCCTCTATAAATAGCGGACGCCATCTTGCCTCACTCGTCCTGCTTGCGACTTACTGACTGATTGCACTGAGAGAACTGCTCCAGTGCTTTTTGTCTGTGTGCAAGTGCATTGCTATTGTTCTAAACCTAGCGTTTTTACACTCCAACACTTGATCTTCAACTGTATTGCTTTGTATTTTAGATAGATTGTATTTTAGGCAGTTTAGTTTGTGTGATTAGGGACTAGGGAGGGAGACTGTCACTGGTGCTGCTGCAGGCCTGCAGCCAGCAGCTAGGTCCTGTGCCTAGGCAAGGCAGCCTGCCCTGCTCTGTGGTCTAGTCTCTACCTTACCTGTGCTCTCAATTGTCCTACTCTACTGTACTACTACTTCTGTGTTAGATAGATTATTGTACTATTTTGTACTTAGCAAGGCCCAGCTTTACTGCTATACCTGTCCTGCTGTATCTGCTCTCAGTAATCTAGTCACACCTGTTATACTATTTAGCTCGATTCTTCTATTGTTTAGTTAGTACTCACTGTACTCTAGACTGTGTTTGGGGACCGTCAGTCAGCGTCAGCTAGGGTCTTAGTGTGCATGCGCAGTGCACATCTGCGCTGTCCGCACCCTCCAGTTAGTGCTACACCCGTGCTCCTATTGTTTATATATATCACTACTTCTATTGTGTATTTGCTGAATTGTACTGTAGTCTGACACCGTCAATCAGCGTCAGCTAGGGTCTTAGTGTGCACAGTGCGCACTCTCTCATTAGCGCTACACCGATCTCTGCTGTAGAGTACAGTATACCTGTCCGTCACCTCACACACCCACCACCACCAGTCCCACCCCATTAAAGTACCCCACTTGTCCCACCCGCCTTTACATACATACGTTTTTTTTTCATTTGTATAGTATTAAAAATATACAATGTCTGGAACTGGCAGCTGCGGTTTGGGCAGGGGCAGCAAGGGCAGCAAGGGCATCGCCAAGAGAGGAGGTCGTGGGCGTGGCAGCCGCGCCACCACCACCATGCGCAGTTCTGCGTCTGCACCAGTGACTATTCCGCCATTAGCCACTGGCCGTGGACGCCTTGGCCGCCCAACAGCTGGGAGTCACGCTGCAGAGACACAGCAGCAGCAGCAGCAGCAGAAGCAGCGTGTGGCCCAGATGTTCCTCCCACCGCCAGGTCGTATCCATCCTATTGAGGAGAAGGACGCAGACGCTGTGGTGGAACTGATGGTGGATGAGCAGGCCACCATTAGCTCTGGAACCGAGTCCTCCACCCCGCCACCACTCCTGTTCGCAAGAGCAGCAGCAGCCGCCCAGCACTGCCTGGGGGAGAGGAGGAGGAGTGCAGTTCTCCAGCCCCAGCGGGCGACATCAGCACCCTGTCACTCAGTACCTTCTTATGGACCCCAAGCACAGAGAAGGTATGGAGTGCTGTTGCGGAAGAATTGGCAGAGGAAGGAATGCTCATGGGCACTTTGGGGGATGATGCTTTGGACTGTCAGACAGTGGTGACTGTCCATCCGCCCATGCATGCAGAAGGGGAGTTTGGGGGATCCCAGCAGGACATGTTTGCGGAGGGGGAGGATGATGATGATGACAGGGAGCAGGACAAAGACTGGTTGCCAGGTCCTGGGACTGGGGATGTCATCAGCTCTGAGGAGGAGGAGGATGCGTCTGCGGGCCTTGCTAGAAGGATCAGCATCGCAGGCATGGGCAGGATCACAAGTGGGCGTGGTATGCAGGCCACACAGCGTGCTGATCAGGAGACGAGTTCTGCCAGTGCCACCACCAGCCGCACCAAGAACCCCCCCCAACCACCACAGGGAGACCAGCGGCAGCAGCACCTTCCAGCCGAAGGGGCAACTTCACCTCCCCAATATGGAATTTTTTCACCATTCCATATTTGGAGTGCAAGTATTCCACCTGCAACCAGTGCCGCAAGCAGCTCAGCAGAGGGAAGGAGCCCTCTGCATTTGGCACCACCTCTCTGGTCAACCACCTTGAAGGGAAACACTTTCACGAGCATGAGGAGTTAGTGAAGTTGAAGGAAGCTGGCAACGCACTGCTCCTCCTCCCTCTGCAACTCCTGCCGCCGACACTGAGGCCTGTTCTGGCAGCCAGTCCTCAGTGGCCTCCTCTGCTCCCTCCACTGCTTCCCGTGCCAGCAAAAGGCCTCGCCAGACCCTGCTCAGCGACACCTTCCAGGGGGTGGTCAGGGTTCTGCCTCCCAGCAGCCATCGCGTGCGGCAGCTGAACGGCTTGCTGGCATGGGCCATGTGCTCCCAACTCCTGCCTTATTCCCTTGTGCAGGAGGGGAGCGACATGCGTGCGCTCCTGGTGTGTGCAGCCCCCGATTGGCCAATCCCCAGCCGACATTATTTTGCACGCACGACCATCCCTGCACTTCACCGCTCTGTGATGGCCAATATCGGGAGAGGGCTGGAGCACGCGGTGGGTCAATGGGTCCACGTCACCATGGACTCGTGGAGCAGCCAGTTTGGGACAGGCCGCTATCTGTCTTTCACCGCGCATTGGGTCAGCTTGGTGGAAGGGGGTGAGGAGGGGGGAGCAGCATCGGCCGGCACTGTCAGAGCAGCAGCAGCACCAACAACGCAGTTGGTGGTGCCACCATGCAGGGTCAGCGGAACAGCAGCAGGTTCCTCTGATCCGCTTCCATCCTCCGGCACAACAGCCCAAACCCCCCGCCTCAGCAGCAGCGTGAAGCCCCGCCACTGCCAAGCGCTGCTGGAATTGGTCAGCCTGGGGAAGACCAAACTGATGGCGAACCACGTCCTGGCCAAACTCCGAGAGCAGGAGAGGAATTGGCTGACCCCCAGAGGCCTCAGAGTCGGAGAGGTGGTGTCAGACAATGGGGCAAACCTGGTTGCTGCAATCAGCAGGGGAGACCTGACCCACATCCCCTGCCTGGCGCACGTCCTAAACCTGGTAGTTTAAAAGTTCCTGCGGACCTACCATGGGATGGACCGACTCCTTGAGGCGGCAAGGAAGGTTGTGCGTCACTTCCGGTACTCGCCTGCAGCCGTGGCGAGCCTGGAAGAGGTGCAGAAGATGCTGCATCTGCCACAGCACCGGCTCATGCTCGATGTTCCAACTCACTAGAACTCCGCCCTGGCGATGTTGGAGCGTCTGATTGAACAGAGGCAGGCTGTCAGCCAGTACGTTGCACGAGCAACAGTTGCCTCCCTCACTGCAACTGGGTGTGCCGCCACCAACCTCCCGTCCATCATCTCCACGGAGGACTGGGGGCACATGCAGCAGGTGTGCTCAGTCCTGGCACCCTTCCTGCAGGCCACCAACATGGTGAGCAGGGACCATGCAATGGTGTGCGAGTGGGTGCCCATGGTGTGTGTGCTGGACAGGGCCCTGTATGCACTGCTGGAAGAGGGAGTGGCAGCCTTGGACCAGAAGGAGCTGCAGGCAGCTTCACAGGCCACCTCTGAGGAGGAGGGCTCGGAGTTGGTGGAGGTCCCTGACCTTGCTGCTGATGAGGAGGAGCAGCAGAGCGCAGCTGGACTGGTGCGGGGGTGGAGAGAGGATGAGGTGGAGGGGGCAGAGGAAGAGGAGGACAGCACTCTCGGCTCTGGGGATGCCGATGATGTGCCAACAGACGTGGCCAGACTCTTCCCAATGGCAGCGCACATGCTGCGGTGCCTGCGCAAGGACCCAAGGGTGATCCAGATGAAGCAGAGGGAGGACATCTGGATCTGCATGATGCTGGACCCACGTCTGAAGGGGAAGCTCAGCCAGTTCCTGCCTGCAGGCAAATGAGGGATTTGCAGCTGTCCCTTCTTGAGCGCTTGCAGGAAGCCTTCCCTGAGCCATCCACCCCCACTGTCCAGCCAGCACAGAGGCAGCAGCAGGTGCCTGCATCCACCAGCAGCAGGCGCACGCGCACCACAGACCTGCTGTCTCTGACCCAAGAGCTCTACATGAGTGTAGAGCTGCCAAGGACTAGAGAGGAGGTGCCTGCAGCAGCATCCTTCTCCAGTCACAGGCAGCGCTTGACCTGCATGGTGGCTGACTACGTGGGGTCCTTCAGCGGGGTTGACAGCGTGGCCCCTGTTGATCCCATGGAGTATTGGGTCAAGCACCTGCCGATCTGGAGCGAGCTTGCGCAGTACGCCCTGGAAGTGCTCTCCTGCCCCCCTTCCAGTGTACTATCAGAGCGTTGCTTCAGTGCAGTCGGTGGAGTCGTCACTGAGAAGCGATCTCGTCTGTCTCACAAGTCTGTGGACAGACTGACGTTTCTCAAAATGAACCAGGCTTGGGTGGAAGGCGAATTCATGGCCCCTGTTGTCGGCGAGAGGGGGACATGAAGTGACGATTGGCACACACACATACACCTGCTGCTGCTGCTGTTGTATTTCATCCTGCTGTCTGTGTCTCCACTGCCAGGGAACACATTACAATGTGCTGCTGCCCATGCACCACCAGCTATTACACTCAAAAATAGCTGCATTCAATTTGAAAAAAAAAATGTAATTAATTTAGAGGTGTCCGGGTTGAAAACTGTGCTGTCCCAATTGTGTATTGGACACAATGTGGGCTTCACGACCGCTGTCTGGAACCTCATGCTGTGTATTTACGACCCTGGAACCACCGCTAGGACCCAGGGCCTACTATGTCTCGCTGTCTGCCCTCCTGCCTACTGCCAAATGCCAGTCTGCCACACACACTCATCCTCCTCACGCTGCCTGCTGCTGTATTGCCTCCTACTGTCTGTGTGTTTCCACTGCCAGGGAACACATTACAAGGTGCTGCTGCCCATGCGCCACCAGCTATTACGCTCAACAATAGCTGCAATAATTAAAAAAAAAATGAAATTAATTTAGAGGTGTCCGGGTTGAAAACTGTGCTGTCCCAATTGTGTATTGGACACAATGTGGGCTTCACGACTGCTGTCTGGAACCTCATGCTGTGTATTTACGGCCCTGGAACCACCGCTAGGAACCAGGGCCTATTATGTCTCGCTGCATGCCCTCCTACTGCCTGCTGCCAGTCTGCCACACTCATCCTCCTCACGCTGCCTGCTGTTGTATTTCTTCCTGCTGTCTGTGTCTCCACTGCCAGGGAACACATTACAAGGTGCTGCTGCCCATGCGCCACCAGCTATTACGCTCAAAAATAGCTGCCTCACTGCCTGCATTATTTTGAAAAAAAAAATTGTAATTATTTTAGAGGTGTCCGGGTTGAAAACTGTGCTGTCCCAATTGTGTATTGGACACAATGTGGGCTTCACAACTGCTGTCTGGAACCTCATGCTGTGTATTTACGGCCCTGGAACCATCGCTAGAAACCAGGGCCTATTATGTCTCGCTGCCTGCCCTCCTGCTGCCTGCTGTCAGTCTGCCACACTCATCCTCCTCACGCTGTCTGCTGTTGTATTTCTTCCTGCTGTCTGTGTCTTTACTGCCAGGGAACACATTACAAGGTGCTGCTGCCCATGCGCCACCAGCTATTACGCTCAAAAATAGCTGCCTCACTGCCTGCATTATTTTGAAAAAAAAATTGTAATTATTTTAGAGGTGTCCGGGTTGAAAACTGTGCTGTCCCAATTGTGTATTGGACACAATGTGGGCTTCACGGCCGCTGTCTGGAACCTCATGATGTTCATTTACGGCCCTGGAACCACCGCTAGGAACCAGGGCCTATTATGTCTCGCTGCCTGCCCTCCTGCTGCCTGCTGCCATTCTGTCACACTCATCCTCCTCACGCTGCCTGCTGCTGTATTTCTTCCTGCTGTCTGTGTCTCCACTGCCAGGGAACACATTACAAGGTGCTGCTGCCCATGCGCCACCAGCTACTACGCTCAACAATAGCTGCAATAGTTACAAAAAAAAATTGTAATTATTTTAGAGGTGTCCGGGTTGAAAACTGTGCTGTCCCAATTGTGTATTGGACACAATGTGGGCTTCACGACCGCTGTCTGGAACCTCATGAAGTTCACTTACGGCCCTGGAACCACCGCTAGGAACCAGGGCCTACTATGTCTCGCTGCCTGCCCTCCTGCCTGCTGCCAAATGCCAGTCTGCCACACACTTATCCTCCTCACGCTGCCTAATGTTATATTTCCTCCTGCTGTCTGTGTCTCCTCTCCACTGCCAGGGAACACAACACATTACAAGGTGCTGCTGCCCATGCGCCACCAGCTATTACGCTCAACAATAGCTGCAATAATTTAAAAAAAAAAATTAATTATTTTAGAGGTGTCCGGGTTGAAAACTGTGCTGTCCCAATGGTGTATTGGACACAATGTGGGCTTCACGACCGCTGTCTGTAACCTCATGATGTTAATTTACGGCCCTGGAACCACCGCTAGGAACCAGGGCCTATTATGTCAGCCACATCACACTGCCTGACACACATTACTCCTCCTCCTATAGCTGCATTGAGCTTCTGCTGTCTGTGTGCTGCTACCACTGCCAGGGAGAACAGAAGAAGAACTATTTTCTGCTGCCACCTGCCCACCCACTCTCCTACCGAGTAACGACCGACTATTACCACACACCACACTACAAATAGCTGCAAGCCTGCAACTACTTCCTCCTCCTGCTAATGTCTGTGTTTTACCACCGCCAGGGTACACAGAAAAAGGCGCTGTGGCTTGCAATTTGCCACTACCTACCTATTATGCCATTAACACAAATATAACTATGGTGTTATTAAAATAAAATATTTCCACAAATGAAGTAAAAAAAATATTACAAAAGAAAGGAAAACAAAGACACATAATATAATGATAGAGAAGAAGAGGAAGAAGAAGAAGAAGATGAAGAAGAAAAAGAAGAAGAAGATATAGAAGAAGAAGATATAGAAGAAGAAGATATAGAAGAAGATGAAGAAGATATAGAAGAAGAAGATATAGAAGAAGAAGATATAGAAGATGAAGAAGATGAAGAAGATATAGAAGAAGACGAAGATATAGAAGAAGAATAAGAAGATGAAGAAAAAGAAGATATAGAAGAAGATGAAGAAGATATAGAAGAAGAACCTCTACGCCACCGTGGCAGCACGGTGGCGTAGAGGTTAGCTCACTCGCCTTGCAGCGCTGGGTCCCCGGTTCGAATCCCAGCCAGGGAACTATCTGCAAAGAGTTTGTACGTTCTCTCCGTGTCTGCGTGGGTTTCCTCCGGGCACTCCGGTTTCCTCCCACATTGCAAAAACATACAGATAAGTTAATTGGCTCCCTCTAAAAAAAAAAAAAAAATTGGCCCTAGACTACAGTACTTACACTACATAATATTGACATATGGCAATGGTAGGGATTAGATTGTGAGCTCCTTTGAGGGACAGTTAGTGACAAGATATATATATATACACTGTACAGCGCTGCGTAATATGTCGGCGCTATATAAATACTAAATAATAATAATAAGAAGAAGATATAGAAGAAGAAGAAGAAGAAGATATAGAAGAAGAAGATATAGAAGAAGAAGATATAGAAGAAGAAGATATAGAAGATGAAGAAGATATAGAAGAAGAAGATAAAGAAGAAGAAAATGAAGAAGAAGAAGATATAGAAGAAGAAGATATAGAAGAAGATGAAGAAAAAGATATAGAAGAAGAAGATATAGAAGAAGATGAAGAAGAAGATATAGAAGAAGAAGATATAGAAGAAGATGAAGAAGAAGATATAGAAGAAGAAGATATAGAAGAAGATGAAGAAGAAGATATAGAAGAAGAAGATATAGAAGAAGAAGAAGAAGAAGATATAGAAGAAGAAGAGGAAGAAGAAGATATAGAAGAAGAAGAAGATATAGAAGAAGAAGAAGAAGAAGATATAGAAGAAGAAGATGAAGATGACGTAAATGAAGACTTCCAACTTAAAACCATTTTGGACACACCTTCTCATGCAAACACTTTTCATGAAGTTAATTTACTATTTTTGATACCTTTTTTATAACTACTACATCACCACCTAATCACTTGATGTTTTTCTTCATAAAAAAGGTGGTTTCATGCATCATTGACCTCCAAACAAGTTTTACAAGTTATTTAAAGGGGAACTGAAGAGAGAGGTATATGGAGGCTGTCATGTTTATTTCCTTTTAATCACTACCTGTTGCCTGGCAGCCCTGCTGGTCTATTTCTCTGCAGTAGTATCTGATTAAAACCAGAAATAAGCATGGAGCTAGTCTTGTCAGATCAGACTTATAAGTCTGAACCACTGAAACACCTGATCTGCTGCATGCTTGTTCAGGGGCTATGGCTAATAGTATTAGAGGCAGAGGATCAGCAGGGCTGCCAGGCAACTGGTATTGTCTAAAAGGAAATAAACATGACAGCCTCCATATACCTCTCTCTTCAGTTCCCCTTTAAGGCCAGCTCAAATATTTTACTCGAATACAGACTCGGACAGTGACGTCGGATATCCGAGGTCGAATCGGATATTCGATTACATCGGATAATGAACTTCGAGTGAATTCGGATAGTTTACTATCCGAATTCGACCAAACTCGAATAGGATAATGAGGTATCCGAGCAACACTACTACCAGTCTCAGTATAACACCCATCAGGACTGTGAACGCCAGAGAAGAAGCCATCGACACCCTCCAGACAATACCCACCACCTTCCAAGGAGCGTCCGAAAATACCAAACCTGCCACAATACCTGTTCGAAGTGTCCCTTACAACACAAAAGCCACTGTTGATCTTATCCAGGGCACCAAGCAAAATTTCTCCCGGAATCACCCAGAACCTTTTGAAGCTCCACAGAGATCCCAAGAGGGCAGAACAATCACCAGGCTCACACGGAGAACCATCAAGCCCTCCCATGGAACCAATGACCATTCTGGACCCAGAATTACGAGGACACCCATCAAGATCAGGACCTTCAGGGACCACTTCTGGGCATGCAAGCAGGCAGGCCATATCAGAGCATGTCTCCACCGAGGAAGCATCTGAGCATGCTGGCAACCGAGGCACACTTGGGCTTTCTGGGTCACAGAGCACATTGGGGTACACCAGCACAGGAGAAACCGCAGAACATGTCGGGGAACTGCCAACCTCAGAGTCCGACACGACAAGACCAAAACCAGTACCGGGTAGAAAATCATCATGAGTGGAGGTCACAGGTACTGGTCTTTCAAAAGAAGACTCGGACTTAAATTCAGAATTTTCTGTACCTGTAATATCATCATTGACTACATATGAGTGAAGCTCCACCAGAGCTGCAAAGGTAGTCAGCACAACAGCCATGCCTACTGAAGTGGGTAAAACCTCAGAAGGACTTGGGGGGCAGGAGACATCTCCCACAAGTTCTGCACCCTTTGGGAGGAACTCTGAGGTCTCCAGGATATCAGACAATACCTCAGGAACATCATTTTTCAAGTTTTCTGAGAAGGATTCTGAACTATCCATGTTACAGGGCAAAACTGGAACTTTATTTTGTGGACAGGGCAGATGTCCCAGGGAAGGTTCCACCATAAACTGAGACTGAATTTCGTCATCATGAGCAGAATGTACAGGAATATTTACTGGAACACACACTGACTCCCTAACTTTAATCTCACTGCACCCAGAAGTCTGCGTAGCAGTCAAACTAGCTTGCAACTCAAAAACTGCAGAAAAACAGGTGAGTATAGTAGCAATACCTAGACAAGCCTCTAGGGACACTGCAGGAGACTCTAAACAAGGCCATATTAACTCATCCAGAGTACAGGGTGCAGAATCAGCATTTTCCTCAGAACAAGAAAGGGACTCACAAATGTCAGTGTGATTGGACATCATATTGTTATTCATGGTACAGGGCAGGCTCAGAGAAACTTTCTCTGGACCCAGCAAAGATGCTTCAGAGTCAGATTCGCAAAACCGAAGCGCTGTCTCACTCTTAGATTCGGCTAACAATGTCAAATCCGAGGAGTCAGAACGCAAAACTTGCGAATCAAAAATCGCTTTATGTTGTGAAACTGACGCTTCCATAGCGCAAACCTCTGCTGTGATCTGCGGGGCAGACTGTAAGGCGTTCAGGACAGAAACACTGGAGCAACTGTCATCAGGCAACGGGCCCTTACAGGTGTGAACAGGGTGAGCCACAGACGCATTTGCAGTAGAAATAGCGACAACATCAGGAAAAACTTTATTAGACAGATTCATTTTACTTTTGATGCTGCATAATTTAGGAATTTTCCCCATAGCAGGATCACAGATGGAAGATCTTAAAGATCTGTCTTTAAATGACAAGGGATCCCAGACATCCTTGAGAAAACTGACACATTCATGCTGATCACAATCTGCAGGAACATCCGAGAAACAGGCATCAGATCGCACAGATTCAAACTGCACGCAGTCAGGAGAGAATCCTCCAGGATTCGCACAGGAATCAACCACAGTGGCACACCCACTCATTTCAGATCGAGACTCACATGCTTTACCCCAAAAAGGCAGGAACAATCATCCGACAATGATGTCTCTTTATTGAAATCAATCGATTGGTGTTTGTGCAACCCATCCAAAATCGTCTGCCACACACACATCACTGGATCCACAAAACACCTGTCACACTCATCGGAATCAATCAAAAGGTACATAGAATCGAGACAATCATTCAAGACATCTTCGCTTTTTGCAATGTAAAAATCGCAAAAGGCTTTTCAATCAAAATCAAATTCCTCCAGCAAGGCCCCAATATCCCAGGAAGCAAATAGGGGCTCAAATAACCCTGTATCTAAGTAGCTTTCATATGGGTTGGGGTCAGGTACATTCATAGACTTTCTTACTCCTTTAATATAGAAAATGATTCTGCCTATTAAAGGATCCACAAAAGCTTTGGATTGGGGTAAAAAACCCGGAGACTGAACAACATCATTATAAACATCAGTAGGGAGCGTTTTATTCAGATGCTTGCGTTTTTTAGTTTTCCCCTTCTTTGCAACTTTGCATGTCTGCTGTTTAAAACCTGAAGTGGCAACCGACACATTGAACTGATTGTCATACTGAAAGGTTTTGCATGGAAGGGAAAGGTGGGATTCAGGCAAAACCTCACACATTCAGAGAGAAATTCCGCTTGGTCTCTGAGTTTAGCCTTTTAAAGCTCTTAAAGACACAGGACCCATACTCGACCAAATCGTACAAATTGGAAATTCCCTCTACACTAGGAATTTTGGTTTGGCTGGTCATACTGTAACGATTGTGGGATTCTCTCCGTGATCAGCGCACAAGGGGCCTGATTCACAAAGCGGTGCTAACTGTTAGCACGCCTGTGAAAACCCCCTTAGCACGTCTAAACAAGCTTTTCGCGCATAAAACTTTACGAGCGCAAAACTTTATGCGCGTACTGCACAGAGCGCAGGGCGCTCCGTGCGAAGTGCCCATTACAGTCTATGGGGCTTAGCGCGCATAAAACGCGCGCGATCTGATTGAGAAATCTGGTGCTAACCTACTTAGCACCCTGGTTAGCGCATCTAAAGACTTTAGACGTGCTAAGTAGGTTAGCACCGCTTTGTGAATCAAGCCCCTGATGTGCGCTGACACTGCGGAAATCCTCCACAAGCGTGTAATTTGAGGGAACCCAGCAAAAGGTGCAATGCACCTGTAGAGGGAAATTCCTGTCGGCAGGTGGCACTGTGGAGTGCAGAGGAACAGCTCCTCTGCCCTACCACACACGCCAGACAGGAATTGCATGAAGGGAAGAAACACAGGGCAAGATAGCCCTGAAAGAGAGAGATCAAAGCGACAGAGGGTATGTGTGTCCACCAAACTAGTCGCCACCCTGCGACGATGAAGACAAAGCGAGAAGGCAATCGCCAGAGATGGCGATTGCTAACAGCGACACAAGACCGAATAAGCACAGATGAGGAATGTATGTATGTCCACCAATCTAGCCGCCAACCTGCGACGGTGGACACACAACAGAAGAAACCAAGTGAGAACGCAAACGCAAGAGAAGCGATTGCGGAAGAGAATGAGCACAGGGACAAATTGTATGTGTGTGCACCAAACTAGTCACCAACCCGTGACGGTGCATACACAACAGCAGATAAGAAGTAGGAACGCAATCGCGAGAGAGGCGATTGCCCGAAGTGACACAAGGCTACAGCAAGGCAGAGCATGAGAGTAGCAAAGGCACAGCAAATCATACAATCAGAAGATAAGGAAAATAACAAACGCTAGCTAAACGCGAACACCGCACTCATTCGCAACAGTGCACGCATTTATGCGCGGTCTCCGCGTGTTAAGCACAACAGAGACAAGCACGCCTAACTAACCACCGACAGACAAACATGAAACAGAGGACGTGAGCGCTTGCTTAACGGTTACCTCACCGAGCCTCCAGCAAGCGTTCGTAGCAGACAAGACAGATACACGAAAACAGGAATAAGCGAGCGATAGGATCCACAGCACTAGCGCAAGAGGCTAGTGCGATCCAGGAAGACAGAACAGAAGGATCCACAGCACTAGCGCAAGAGGCTAGTGCGATCCAAGTACAGCAAGAGAGTAGCAGACCAGAAGGATCCACAGCACTAGCGCAAGAGGCTAGTGCGATCCAGGAAAAAAGATCAGTAACAACCGCTGTTCCGGTTAGCACCCAGACACACAGAACGATTTCCTGTCGACCACCGCTGGGACAGGACAATCGCAACAGACAAACAAAACAGATATGCAATCCTAACTGCACTAGGGAAACTGCCTAGTGCAGTTCCAGGAATTACTCTAGGCTAATCTTCAAACAAAGAGCAAGGCTGACACTCCAGGGGGCGAGTGTTAGACAGGACTAACTCTTATGACCAGCAAAGGACTCTGGGAAACATAGCTCTTTATACTGACAGTCATGAAAGGAGGCAGGTAAGGGATTTGCATAACGAGTGTATGCAAATTCCCCAGCAGCAGGACAGACCAGAAACTTGAAATGGAAAAACAGGTCTCTCTTGCAGGGACCTGCAGCCCACAGACTAGAGGAATGGTCAAACAGCTGTCTGCCAGTGCATCCAGCTGAGTGGATCATTACAATAACACAAATGATGTACAGAATTCCTAATCTGAGGTGTGAGGTCCTTGGTCATCAACACCCAGAAACTGGTCTAGAGAATAACACAGAATCTGACAAAAAGGTCTGAGTGCTTCCACGTAGTGATCGCAACGGCAGACAACCAGAGAATGACCAGCACCCAGTATATATAGCAAGGCGCTCTCCAGCGCCTCCCCTAAGTGCTGGACCAATGAGAAGTGGTGGAATTGTCAGCTGACCGGCTTGGTCAGCTGACTCCCTTCTGGCTGTCATAAAAGCTCTGCCTCTCAGCGCGCGCGCGCATCCTTCTGAACCTGTGTGGACTATCAGTCCCAGCCACACCAGACCTGTGCTGTAAACCATCCGCTGTGCTGAGCGCGGAACCAGCCGCACCGCTATCAGAGCATGCGGCGGTTCCTCCGCGTTCAGCCCTACTGCCAGATGTAGGCCTATGCGTGCAAACCGCCACGTCGGACGCGGATTCCGCTGCCTTGTTCTCAGGACATGCGGCGGTTTCTCCACGTTCAGTCATGCTAGCAGATGCAGGCCCACGCGTGCAACCTGCCGTGTTGGACGCGGAATCAGCCACCTTGCTCTGAGCACCCGCGGCGGCTTTTCCGCGTTTTCTCACAAACAGTAGAAAAAATTAACTGAACAGGTAGTAGTAGTAGACTAGTATTAGACTAGTAGTAGTACGCAGGTAACGAATAAATCCCTAGTTAGTGTACTACACAATAACTAAGTGGTGTGCCAGACAGTGGGTGACAATTAAAGTCGGTCACACACGGTCAGACGCAATCAATAGGGTCGGGCAAATGACAGTGACTCGCAGGTCACAATGGATGCTGGCCCGTGATGTAACGGTTATTTGTTACACAGTACAGAAGCTAATTAAATCACAGACTAACAGTAGAAAAAATTGACTGAACAGGTAGTAGTAGTAGTAGACTAGTAGTAGACTAGTAGTAGTACGCAGGTAACTAATAAATCCCTAGTTAGTGTACTACACAATAACAAAGTGGTGTGCCAGACAGTGGGTGGGAATTAAAGTTGGTCACACATGGTCAGATGCAATCAATAGGGTCGGGCAAATGGCAGTGACTCACAGGTAACAATGGATGGTGGCCTGTGATGTAACGGTTATTTGTTACACAGTACAGAAGCTAATTAAATCACAGACTAACAGTAGAAAAAATTAACTGAACGGGTAGTAGTAGTAGTAGACTAGTAGCAGACTAGTAGTAGACTAGTAGGTAACTAATAAATCCCTAGTTAGTGTACTACACAATAACTAAGTGGTGTGCCAGACAGTGGGTGGGAATTAAAGTCGGTCACACACGGTCAGACGCAATCAATAGGGTCGGGCAAATGACAGTGACTCACAGGCCACAACAGATGCTGGCCTGTGATGTAACGGTTATTTGTTACACAGTACAGAAGCTAATTAAATCACAGACTAACAGTAGAAAAAATTAACGGGTAGTAGTAGTGGTAGACTAGTAGTAGACAAGTAGTAGTACGCAGGTAACTAATAAATCCCTAGTTAGTGTACTACACAATAACTACCGTATTTTTCGGACCATAAGACGCACCTGACCATAAGACGCACCTACTTTTTGAGGAGGAAAATTGAGAAAAAAAGATTTTGAGCCAAAAAGTGTACTGAAATAATTTATGTCAGCAATGAAAAGTTAACAGTCAACAGCAGCATTAACAACCTTAATTACTGTCAAGAACAGATTTTGTATGTCAACCATGCAAAAATTGACAGTAGTCAAAAGAAAGTCAGTAAAAAAAAACAAGAAAAGAAAAGCTCTCATATCCCCCATATTCCATCAGGTGCTCTCATAACCCCCCATATTCCATCAGGTGCTCTCATATGTCCCCATATTCCATCAGGTGCTCTCATCCCCACCCATATTCCATCAGGTGCTCTCATATCCCCCATATTCCATCAGGTGCTCTCATAACCCCCCATATTCCATCAGGTGCTCTCATATGCCCCCATATTCCATCAGGTGCTCTCATAACCCCCCATATTCCATCAGGTGCTCTCATATCCCCCATATTCCATCAGGTGCTCTCATATGCCCCCATATTCCATCAGGTGCTCTCATATTCCCCATATCCCATCAGGTGCTCTCATATCCCCCATATTCCATCAGGTGCTCTCATATCCCCCATATTCCATCAGGTGCTCTCATAACCCCCCCATATTCCATCGGGTGCTTTCATATCCCCCATATTCCATCAGGTGCTCTCATATCCCCCATATTCCATCAGGTGCTCTCATAACCCCCCCCATATTCCATCAGGTGCTCTCATATCCACCATATTCCATCAGGTGCTCTCATCCCCACCCATATTCCGTTACGTGATCCCCTATTTGTCATCTGGTGTTCTCATACCCCCCACTCACACACAAATTTCATCTAGTGCTCTCATTATTACCCCCCATCAGGAAACAGTTGCGTGGAAACTAGTGTATTCACACTACCGGTACACGCCATGTTACCGATATATTGGGGGGCAAGCACTCAGGGGGCAAGGACAGTGCCCAAAACACAGTGCCCTTACATCATGTAGAGACATTCTGCTATCTATCAATAACATGTACTGTCACACAGTGCAAAACACTCTTCAGCCTCTTCTCTCACCAGGCTAAAAGCTGTCAGCAAAGTTCAGTGTTACCACTATGATGCGTGGATACCCATAAATCATGCACAGAGAGTATACATGCATCATAATGGTAACACTAAACTTTGCTGACAGTTTTTAGCCTGGTGAGAGAAGAGGCTGGAGAGTGTTTTACACTGTCTCACAGTACATGTTATTGCTGGATAGCAGAATGTCTGTACATGATGTAAGGGCACTGTGTTTGGGGCACTGTCCTTGCCCCCTGAGTGCTTTTAACATAGTAATAAAAGAGGCTGCGTGACAGAACATGGTAATAGAAGAGGCTGCGTGACAGCATATGGATAGCACTTCTTACATGTATCATGTATTACTGTAATTGGTATGTTAATCGGGCTCATTACAGCAGCATACTATACCTCTGATAAAAGCTTCTGCCGCCGCCCGTGCACGTACACTGGTGCTGAGTGACGTAGAGGTGGGCGGAGATCTACATCTGCCCATCACGCTAGCAGGGCATCTAGAGGAGGGCGGAGTTTTGGCGAGGAGTGTATTAGTGGGCGGAGACCTACATCCGCCCATCACGCTAGCAGGGCATCTAGCGGAGGGCGGAGATTCAGCGAGGAGTGTACTAGTGGGCGGAGACCTACAGTACATCTGCCCATCACACTAGCAGGGCATCCAGCGGAGGGCGGAGTTTCAGCGCGGAGGGCATGGATCTTCTGAACTTCTTGCCGCCAATCAGAAGATCCATTTTCAGCGCGAAGCACGGAAGTCCGAACATGCTGGGCGTACACGTGGCGGCGGGAACGCGGATGGAAGTGGCCGCGGCTGATGCAGACCATGGAAGGAAGGGAAGGATTGCCGCATGTGATCACAGCTGGGCTGCCTGCGGGGAGACACAGCCACTTGTTGATGTTTGGCGGCAGAGGCACACCAAGGAACAGGCAATTGCCACATGGAACAAAGTGGGCTGAGTGGACATTTCATCAAGGGGACACAGGCGGCGGCCGCACACAGAGGAGCTGGTAAGATTGCCACATTGCACCACGGCTTGTTTTGTGTAAACAGTGATTTCACGGGCACAGAGACATGCCTGCAGGGGGAAACAAGACAAGTTGATTGGCGGCAGAGACAGACAGGCGCAGGGGGGAGGTTACTGCTGCTAGAGCCGGGCTGAGCTCAGCTAGGAATGCAAGGAATGTAACAGTGGCTGCAGCGGAGAACAGAGAGACCGCGCAGAGCAGATCTAGTAAGAAACATATTTTATTTTACCATGTTTGCAGGCTACATTCGGACCATAAGATGCAGGGACTTTTTCTCCCCACTTTTGGGGGAGAAAAAGTGCGTCTTATGGTCCGAAAAATACGGTAAGTAGTGTGTCAGACAGTGGGTGGGAATTAAAGTCGGTCACACACGGGGGCGTGGCCAAGATGGCGGTGTGAGAGGACGCTACTCTGAGAGCTCCGCTGCCTGGCGCCTTAATTAGCAACTACCAGCCTGCTTACCAGCTCACTTTGGGACACAAAACATTCCCCACACCACCCGAGAGCACTTATGTCCACCTCCGACGACTGGGAGCGAGATCAGGACACGCTGAGAACCCTTTCTCCTACAACAGAGAACGACCGATCCTCGCCTCCGGGACCCTCCTGCCTGGTACATACCTCTTACCGCGCCTCTCCATACTCTACAACCATGTCGCAGAGAGGTACCAAAGCGCAGAAGGACAAAACGAAGGGGGACAAACACAACACGCAAGAAGAGCAACCAAATACCCCGGCTCTGCCAAAGCACGCGGCCCGTGCTGCAGCGGACAAAGATGGCGGCACTGAAGAAATAGAGGTGGCTGACACAGACCCTACCACGCCAAGCTCGGCTGAGCTGCTTTCAGCGATTCAGACCTGCCAATCCACTCTTACGCTAAAATTTGACCACCTTGAATCTAAGTTCAGCCTGTTGCACCAGGACCTCGCCACGATTAGAGAACGCACTGGGGAATTAGAAAGGCGTACCTCCGCCACGGAGGACCTAGCACACGCACATGAAGCCGCCATTCCAGGTATTAACAAGCGTCTGGATGCCCTAGAATACCGAGCAGTAGACGCTGAGAACAGGAACAGGCGAAACAACCTGAGACTCCTGGGGCTCCCTGAAGGAGCCGAAGGTAAGACTGTTCCAACTTTTATTGAAAAATTACTTAAGGAAATACTGCCCGAGGACACCTTTTCCTCGCACTTTGTCATCGAACGGGCACGTAGAATACCAGCTAAGCTGGGCCCTCTGGGCGCCCCCCCACACCCAGTCATCTTTAAATTACTTAACTTTAAAGACAGGGACGCCATCCTTAGAGCGGCTAGATCTGCTGGGGAACTGAATTATGAGAACGCTAAACTTATGCTGTTCCCAGACTACACTATCGAGACTCAGAAACAACGGCAGACTTTTGTGCACGTTAAAGCTAAGCTCAGAGAGCGTAATCTCAAATATGCAATGCTATTCCCTGCAAAACTGCGGGTAGAAGATGGAGAAACCGTTAGAATCTTTGAGAAACCGGGTGAAGTATCAAAGTGGCTGGACACTCTTCCAAAACCCTGATGTGCTATGAAAATGTGCACTTACTCGATGCTTTCCTTCACGAAGAAAAGTGACATTATTCTGGAAAAAGACCCATGTTCACGTATACCATATGCACTCAGACTATACCAACTACGTCACAAGCAGGAGAAACTTTCACCACTCATTACGAAACCAACGCTTCTCACGATCATCAGTAGAGACCTCCTGGACACAACAAACGATTAGGGGGCTGCTTCCTTTCCGAATACAGAAGCAACAAGAATTGGGACCCAGCGTACAGGCTAACCCTGACATACAAGCACTCTAGCCATATATCCCTTAGCCACATGGCTTACTAAACTGGTCCCTATCTACGGAAACCGCATAATATTAAGGCGATATGCAAATAATATGGTTCTTTAATGCTCTGATAATATCCTATTATGCATGTAAAAAATACCTTTGCTGAGTTTAATGAATGTACAGAAATAGGTTTAGGAACTCTTGTATACAATATCACTCTTATGATCTGCAACTTCCTATCAAAGGGACAGGCGGCAAACAACTCTCAAAACATTAGACGGTCTGCTAGAAGGCCCCTACATTACGGTTGATAATTCGGAAAGATTGATCCTACTGTGTATGTTACTGTGTATGTTATAGTATATGCTCCCAACAAGTGTTAGTTCTCCCTGGTAGATGACGAAAGTGTTGGTTAACAGTATTGCAACTTACCGATTGCATAACCATTAGAAATGGGTCTATGAGTACCATTTACATGCTTTAGTTATAATTTTAAGCCCTTTCCCCCAGCAATGCTGGGTGCCGCCAGGCAGCGGAAGCGTCCTTTCTTCCCGGCAGCCGCATCTACAGGCGCGCACACCTTTGTTAGGCCCCAATCCTAGCGGATAGTTAGGAAGGGACCACGTTTAGGGATCCAAGCTACACCAAGTTATTGTTAGGGCGTAGCAGGGTGGGGGGAAGATTAGGGATAGGCTTAGTTAGGTTGATGCAGGGGCGTAACTAGAAATCACTGGGCCCCCCTGCGAATATTTGGATGGGCCCCCCCCCCCCATAGGTGCCAAATAATCGTAATGGGGCAGCGTTTCACTGTAAATTAATTGTAAAGTGGGCAGCATTTTACCAGACAATCGTAATGTGGGCCAGAAAATCGTAATGTGGGCAGAGTTCACCAGAAAATCGTAATGTGGGCCTTTAGAAAATCATAATGTGGGCAGAGTTCACCAGAAAATCGTAATGTGGGCACCAGTCACCAGAAAATTGTAACGTGGACAGCATTCACCAGACAATTGTAATGTGGGCAGCGTTCACCAGAAAATCATAATGTGGGCAGAGTTCACCAGAAAATCATAATGTGGGCAGAGTTCACCAGAAAATCGTAATGTGGGCACCAGTCACCAGAAAATCGTAACGTGAGCAGCAGTCACCAGAAAATTGTAACGTGGATAGCATTCACCAGACAATTGTAATGTGGGCAGCGTTCACCAGAATATCGTAATGTGGGACAGAAAATCGTAATGTGGGCAGAGTTCACCAGAAAATCGCAATGTGGGCAGCAGTCACCAGAAAATCGCCATGTGGGCAGCAGTCACCAGAAAATCGCCATGTGGGCAGCAGTCACCAGAAAATCGCAATGTGGGCATCAGTCACCAGAAAATCCTAATGTGGGCAGCAGTCACCAGAATATCGTAATGTGGGCAGCAGTCACCAGAAAATCCTAATGTGGGCAGCAGTCACCAGAATATCATAATGTGGGCAGCACACACCAGAAAATCCTAATGTGGGCAGCAGTCACCAGAAAATCCTTATGTGGGCAGCAGTCACCAGAAAATCGCAATGTGGGCAGCAGTCACCAGAAAATCGCAATGTGGGCAGCAGTGACCAGAAAATCGTAATGTGGGCAGCAGACACCAGAAAATCGTAATGTGGGCAGAAGTCACCAGAAAATCGCAATGTGGGCAGCAGTGACCAGAAAATCGCAATGTGGGCATCAGTCACCAGAAAATCCTAATGTGGGCAGCAGTCACCAGAATATCGTAATGTGGGCAGCAGTCACCAGAAAATCCTAATGTGGGCAGCAGTCACCAGAATATCATAATGTGGGCAGCACACACCAGAAAATCCTAATGTGGGCAGCAGTCACCAGAAAATCCTTATGTGGGCAGCAGTCACCAGAAAATCGCAATGTGGGCAGCAGTCACCAGAAAATCGCAATGTGGGCAACAGTCACCAGAAAATCGCAATGTGGGCAGCAGTCACCAGAAAATCCTAATGTGGGCAGCATACACCAGAAAATCCTAATGTGGGCAGCAGACACCTGAAAATCGTAATGTGGGCAGCAGACACCTGAAAATCGTAATGTGGGCAGCAGACACCTGAAAATCGTAATGTGGGCAGCAGACACCTGAAAATCGTAATGTGGGCAGCAGGCACCTGAAAATCGTAATGTGGGCAGCAGACACCTGAAAATCGCAATGTGGGCAGCAGACACCTGAAAATCGTAATGTGGGCAGCAGACACCTGAAAATCGTAATGTGGGCAGCAGACACCTGAAAATCGTAATGTGGGCAGCAGACACCAGAAAATCGCAATGTGGGCAGCAGTGACCAGAAAATCGTAATGTGGGCAGCAGACACCAGAAAATCGTAATGTGGGCAGAAGTCACCAGAAAATCGCAATGTGGGCAGCAGTGACCAGAAAATCGCAATGTGGGCAGCAGACACCTGAAAATCGCAATGTGGGCAGCAGACACCTGAAAATCGTAATGTGGGCAGCAGACACCTGAAAATCACAATGTGGGCAGCAGAAACCTGAAAATCGTAATGTGGGCAGCAGACACCTGAAAATCGTAATGTGGGCAGCAGACACCTGAAAATCGCAATGTGGGCAGCAGACACCTGAAAATCGCAATGTAGGCAGCTGTCACCAGAAAATCCTAATGTGGGCAGCAGACACCAGAAAATCATAAAGTGGGCAGCAGACACCTGAAAATCGTAATGTGGGCAGCAGACACCTGAAAATCGTAATGTGGGCAGCAGACACCAGAAAATCGTAATATGGGCAGCAGACACCAGAAAATCATAATGTGGGCAGCAGACACCTGAAAATCGCAATGTGGGCAGCAGACACCAGAAAATCGTAATGTGGGCAGCAGACACCAGAAAATCGTAATATGGGCAGCAGGCACCTGAAAATCGTAATGTGGGCAGCAGACACCTGAAAATCGTAATATGGGCAGCAGACACCAGAAAAAATCGCAATGTGGGCAGCAGACACCTGAAAATCATAATGTGGGCAGCAGACACCTGAAAATCATAATGTGGGCAGCAGACACCTGAAAATCGTAATGTGGGCAGCAGACACCAGAAAATCGTAATGTGGGCAGCAGACACCCGAAAATCACAATGTGGGTAGCAGTGACCAGAAAATCGTAATATGGGCAGCAGACACCAGAAAATCGCAATGTGGGCAGCAGTGACCAGAAAATCGTAATATGGGCAGCAGCAACCTGAAAATCCCCCTGCAGTGACGTCAGCGGCGGCGGGATACATACCTTCTTCCTTGCGTTCCATCGCCGCCTTCTCGCTCTAGCGGCTGACGTCACTTCCGCTTCCGGAAGTGACGTCAGCCGCTAGAGCGAGAAGGCGGCGATGGAACGCAAGGAAGAAGGTATGTATTCCGCCGCCGCTGCTCACACACATTCACTAGCTGGAGGGGGGCGCAGAGGTAAGGTTACTGGTAAGGTAACCCTTTTGGCAAATTCTAACAGCCATTTAAATACTGTATTTGATGTATTAATCTCGGACCATGGTTAAATTGATAGTATGGAACGTCAGGGGTCTTAACTCCAAAATCAAAAGATCGCTTGTTTTCAATTACTTAAAGGCACATAACCCTCAGATATGTATACTAACAGAAACCCATCTGCATGGCAGTAGAATCCTCGCCCTCAAAAAACCCTGGGTAGGGCATTACTATAACGCCACGTACTCCACATACTCGAGAGGAGTCGCTATCCTAGTACATAAAATGTTGCCCTTTCAATTAATTAACATATACATTGATAATCTGGGCAGATTTGTAATTTTACATGCCCGTATATATTCTGAAGAGCTTGTTATAGTGGGCTTATACATACCCCCGCCAGCATCTTTATTAATGCTAAATGAAATGATGCATAAAGTTGCTCAACTACCCACACAAAATTTTTTATTATGTGGTGACTTCAACATGGTCCTTAACCCACTCACAGATAGGCTGACTCCCAACCCAAGGGACACCCTCCAACTACAAAATTGGGCACAATCATTTAATCTACTGGACCTCTGGCACATGCGGAACCCTGGGCAGCCAGGGTTTACATGTCACTCCACTTCTTATCAATCTCTATCCAGAATTGATCTGCTTTTGACTACCCCATCTATGGCCATGCAGGTGGGACAGGTAAAACTTCTCCCAAGGGGAATCTCAGACCACACCCCCATAGAAGCCACTCTGTTACTGTCACCTGCCACGTCAGAATTACCATGGAAACTCTCACCGGGCTGGATAGTACATGATTTTGTAAAAATGGGAATGCAGCAGCCCTTGAATGAATATTGGGGCAGAAATGAGCGTTCTGCTTCCCCCTCGGTGGTATGGGACGCATATAAAGCTGTCACCAGAGGGGAATACATCAAAACCATAGCTGAAGCTAGATTTCAGGATAGGGTAATCTTGTTTAATGCTGAACAAGCTGCAGATGCAGCAGAAAAAAACTTATATAGCCAATAGGACCAAACGAGCCTATGATGCTTGGCAAGTGACATTGACACGCCTCTCTGACAGGCAACATGTTGCAGCATCCAGGGTCGAGTCCGCTCGCCAAACCCGAATCTATGAACAGGGTGACAGAACGGGGACTTTTTCTGCTGAATGGAGCTGCTGACACTGGGGAAAGTGTCGTCCTGTGTAATACAATGTAACTATGGAAAGATGGATATCATTTTAAAGCTCTCTTTCTCCTCTTTCTGGCGACACCTAAATCGTCACCCTACGCCTTTTAGTTTTCTCTATTTTCGCGATTGAAATTGCGGCCGCGGCAATTTCAATCGCGAAAATAGCGAAAACTAAAAGGCGTAGGGTGGCGGTTTATATATCATTGGAAAGAGGAGAAAGAGAGCTTTAAAATGATATGCATATTTCCATAGTTTCTGCACTGCTCGGAGTCCCTTTAACCACCCTGGCGTTCTGATTAAATCGCCAGGGTGGCTGCGGGAGGGTTTTTTTTAAATAAAAAAAAAACTATTTCATGCAGCCAACTGAAAGTTGGCTGCATAAAAGCCCACTAGAGGGCGCTCCGGAGGCGATCTTCCGATCGCCTCCGGCGCCCAGAATAAACAAGGAAGGCCGCAATGAGCGGCCTTCCTTGTTTTGCTTATATCGTCGCCATAGCGACGAGCGGAGTGACGTCATCGACGTCAGCCGACGTCCTGACGTCAGCCGCCTCCGATCCAGCCCTTAGCGCTGGCCGGAACTTTTTGTTCCGGCTGCGCAGGGCTCAGGCGGCTAGGGGGGCCCTCTTTCGCCGCTGCTCGCGGCGAATCGCCGCAGAGCGGCGGCGATCAGGCAGCACACGCGGCTGGCAAAGTGCCGGCTGCGTGTGCTGCACTTTATTTGATAAAAATCGGCCCAGCAGGGCCTGAGCGGCAGCCTCCGGCGGTGATGGACGAGCTGAGCTCGTCCAGACCGCTCAGGAGGTTAAGGGACTGCTATATGTCGCGAGGGAAGAAAAAGTATCGTTATATGCTGACGACCTCCTTTTATACTTATCAGACTCAGGCCCCTCTCTAACTACAGCGTTGGCCCTCATCAAAGACTATGGGAGGTATTCTGAGTTCAAAGTAGACTGGGACAAATCAATCTTCTTGCCTTTAGATGCACAAATACCTATATCTCCAGCACCGACCCCATTGCAGTGGGTATCAGAATTTACTTACCTGGGCATTAAAACCACAAAAAATATCAAAGACTACTATAGATTAAATCTGGAACCGGTGCTCCTCAAGCTTTAGCAGAAATGCAAAGTATGGCAGACTCTCCCTCTGTCTTTGATGAGACGTGCCAACGCCATTAAAATGAACATGTTGCCAAAATTCCTATACTATTTCAGAAACAGTCCTCTGCTTATTCCAACCAAATATTTTAAAGAAATAAACAAAGCTATTACTTCATTATTATGGTACCCTAGAAGCCCCCGCATTGCACTCACAACCTTGCAGCTAGACCAGCATAGTGGAGGTATAGGTTTACCTGATTTCGAACATTATTATTGGGCATCTGCCCTAGTAACGATACGATGGTGGTTTGACCAATCGCTGTACAACCCAGCTACAGCACTAGAAGCAGAAATTATGGGATCCCTGGTCGCCCTCTCAAGTCTCCCATTTAGAGGCAGCAAAAATATCCCCAGAGCCACACCAAACATGCTAATGTCGGTTCAGGTCTGGGAGAAAGTCAATTTAACACTATGTAAACCAGGCCAAATTTCTCCATTTACGCCACTTTGGATGAACCCCTCTCTGCCTGAATTTTTAACGATCCCAGATCCAAAGGTATGGGCAGATCATGGAATTTTTAAGCTAAGAGATATAGTTGAGGGAAACCAATTAAAGCCATATACATCCCTTAAACGTGAATATAACCTCCCCAACCATATGTTCTTTAGATATATGCAAGTGAACCATGCTTTCAAAGCACAATTCCGGTCCAGGAATAGATCAGCGCTGGTGCAGTCCCATATTACCGAGGGTGAAATAATAAAAAAAGACGTGGAGCATGTCGTATCGGTCCTGTACACGACATTTCCAGCAAAAGGCCAAGAAAAAATAAATAAAACATTCCTGGCGTGGCAGGCAGACATACCAGATCTAACACCTGAAGCCTGGTCTTCGATTCTTAGTTATTTCGTTATCACTAACGTTGCAGTGCGCGACAGATTAGTTGCCTTGAAGTTCCTACACAGGAGTTATATATCCCCAAAGAGGCTACAAAAAATTGACCCCACTACTACTGGGAGATGTAGCAGATGTAAATATCCCGAAGCCGATTTTTTTCATATGGTCTGGCTCTGCCCATGTGCCCTTTCTTTCTGGCACCAGGTCCATGCAGAATTGCAGCGTGTATTTGGAGTCGCAATTGAACCCGCTCCAGAGCAAATGCTATTAGGAAATATACCAGATGACTTGTTATCAAAATCTAAAGCGTTAGCTTTTAGATCTCTAATCTCCTATGCCAGAAAGCTAATAGCCATAAAATGGAAGCAACCCTTGGGTCCTAAGAAAAAGGACTGGATTGCGTATGTGCATAAGGAACTGGTGCTATTACGAAAGGTGTATATCAAGCGTAAATGCCCCAAAAAATTTCACAAGGTCTGGGCTAGCTGGATCTCGCACTTTAAGCTCAAGTTTGACGATTAAAAAGCAGCAGCCGGGGTGGTCTAAAAAGCCTGGAGGATTTTCAGGGGGGGAAGATAACCAAGTCAGGACAGGAATCGTATTTATGATACACCTCAAACATTTGATAGATGTTGTTCTCTCAAAACTGGACTGCTGACCTAAACTCTGCAAATTTACACTAATTACTTTATATTCTCTATGAACAGAAACTCTTGTAAGCAATGCAGGATGTTATTGGACAGGACTGTTTGTTTGTTACAGTGTCAGTGACGTTGACTGACACTGCTGTTGTTGTTGAGGTTTAAAAACGTAAAAACTCAATAAACATATTCTTTCAAAAAAAGTCGGTCACACACGGTCAAACGCAATCAATATGGTCGGGCAAATGACAGCGACTCACAGGTCACAAGGGATGCTTGCTGGCCTGTACACAGTCAGTCAGTAACTAACTATTAACTAACACAGTACTGAAGCTATAAACTAAACTAACAGACTACAGCAGTACAAATTAAGTAAACTAGTATAGTACAAAACTATCTATATTCCCTAACCTACCTAACCTAGTAGTAGGCTAAGGTTGCCCTAGGCTAGCAGGCCTAGCCTGCACACAGACTATTCCTAGCCTAGCACAGTATACAGTATACACTAGCTGACTACAAACAATCAAATTACTATCTAACTATATAAGAGTACAATAGATGTGTTTAGGAGGTGTTTAGGAAGCAAAACGCTAGGTTTAGCACAAGAATGCACTTGCTCAGATGCAGCACAGCACTGGAGATACTCTCAGTACCAGCACAGTCACACAAGTACGTGGCTCCACAACATGGCCGCCGCCGTATATAGAGGAGGTGAGGGCCAGGCTCCCCTCCTCTGATTGGTTGCTAGCGTTGCCAGGGCCTCGGCTGGAGGACTTATGATTGGCCCACGTCACCCGCCACGTCACTCCCGAATCCCGAAGCCGAACCCATCGCGTCATCCAGCCGAATTCGAGTGCGCATATTCGGGAAACTTCGCATTTGGGTTCGGCATATTCGGGTTTGGCTTTGACTTCGGCAACCTGACTCTCTGTGTGGGTGACACACTGCATACAGCCCACAGTCCACGCAACCATTTGAATGTGCACACTGCTTTTACAGGACTTATGTACAACCATTGTAATATCACAACTGCATATCTGTGTGTGTGTGTTAAAGTACACAGCCCAGTGATATACCACACACACACACACACACACACATACACACACACACCTGCTGTGCATTTGACACTGATTGTGTGCCTCTTTATGATTACACACACTGTCTACAACTATTGAATATTGTTAGTACTACTGCATACCACAATATGGAAAAAATGACAAGCAGAGGCAAAGGCAGGCCACCCGCAGGTCTTTTTGATGTTTTCCTGGTGTGATTCTATGCGGCCCTCCACCAATGCACAGTGTTCAGAGGGCACATACCCTGAACCCCCAAAATTCTGAGAACTTAGTTGACTGGTTAACACAGAACACCTCATCCTCCTCAGCTTCCGCATGGAACCGTGACATATCTTCCTCCTACTGCTCTGATTCGGGCACCCCACAACTACTTACCACTCAGTCCCGCCACCACCACCACTACTACTAGCACCACAGCCACTCCACTTGAGCTGTTGGAGGAGTTATTCACACATTCCTGTGATGAATTTACAGATGCACAACCATTATTGTTACAAGATGAAGACGCTAAGGATGTTGCACTAACACCACCTCATATGTCTCAGTTAGGCGTCACTACACACATGGACGTAAGGTGTGAGGATGATGATACCTGTTGTTAGTGCCGTTTTGGAAGTGCCTGATACAAGCAAAGCTATGGATGATGATGATGATGAAGATGATGTGGGCATGGATGCCACGTGGGAGCCCGGAAGAAGACATCAACAGGGGGACAGTACAGAGGGGGAGACAGAGAGGAGGAGGAGAGTTGCAGTAAGTAGGAGGGGGAGCGCATCACAAACAGCTCATGGCAGTGTCCAATGGCATGTATCACCACCAAGGCTCAGCCAGCCAACACGCCCTTCAACGACTACTGCTGCCACCACCAGAATGCCGTTATCCCAGAGCTCACCAGTGGGGCATTTTTTTGTGTCTCTGCCTCTGCCAGATTACAGCAATGCCATTTGTAATATCTGCCAACCAAAACTGAGTCGTGGAAAGTGCAACACCCACCTAGGGACAACTGCCTTACGAAGGCACATGATGTCCCAGCACAAACACCAATGGGATGAGCACATGAGGAAAAGCAGCTCACAAGTGCAAAGCCACCCTCCACCTCCCTTTTCTCCTCCTGGTACAGCATCTTCAGCTGCTTTGTCCTCTGCTGTCCTTGCACCTTCACAGCCACTGTCCTCCACTCCGCCTCTCACCTTGAGTAGTTCCTGCTCCTCTGCCCATAGCCAGGTGTCCATTAAGGAAATATTTGAGTGGAAGAAGCCAATGTCTGCCAGTCACCCCCTTGTCCGACGTTTGACAGCTGGCTTGTTGGAACTGTTAGTCCGCCAGCTATTACCATACAGGCTGGTGGACACTGAGGCCTTCCGAAAATTTGTGGCGATTGGAACACCGCAGTGGAACATACCAGGCCGCAATTATTTTTCCAAAAAGGCGATACCCAAACTGTACCGTAATGTTGAAAGGCAAGTGGTGTCATCCCTGGCACACAGCGTTAGGTCAAGGGTCAAGCTGACCATGAATGCCTGGTCTGCAAGCACAGTCAGGGCTGGTATATTACTTATATGGCACATTGGGTAAACCAATGTGCAGCGGACTTGGTGACACCGCCACGGCTTACAGGCAGATCTGCTGCCACCTCCTTTTCTTCTCCTCCTACACCTCCTCCTCTATCCTCTTCACTTTCAACCTCCTCCTAAGCTGAATCCTACTCTACTGCTGTGCACTCCTCTCAAATTGCACACCCACAGCTCCCCAGGGCCTATTCCGCATGCCAGGTACGACGGTGTCACGCCATCTTGGAAGTGTCTTGCCTCAAAGCCGAGAGTCACACCAGACCAGCACTCCTGGTCACTCTGAACAAACAGGTGGATCAGTGGCTGGCCCCACACCAAATGGATATTGGCAACGTTGTGTGTGACAACGAAAGCAATCTCTTGTCGGCTTTGAGTTAGGGCAAGCTGACACATGTGCCCTGCATGGCACATGTGCTGAAACCTATAATCCAATGATTTGTGTGTAAGTTCCCAGGCTTACAGGAGGTCCTGAAGCAGTCCAGTAAGGTGTGTGGGCATTTCAGGCATTCCTACAAGGGCATGGCGCACTTGTCCGATATTCAGCAGAAAAATAACTTGCCAGTGAGCCGCTTGATTTGCGATAGCCCGACTCACTGGAATTCAATGCTCCTCATGTTTGACCTCCTGCGACAACAGCAGAAAGCCGTCAACGAGTATCTGTACAGCTACGGTGCTAGGGCAGGCACTGGGGAGTTGAGGATATTCTCGCCGAGGTACTGGACACTCATGTGTAATGACAGCAGGCTCATGCGTCCATTTGAGGAGGTGACAAACCTGGTGAGTCGCAGTGAAGGCGCCATCAGCGACCTGTTCCCATTCGCTTTCTTCCTGGAGCGTGCCGTGCGTGGAGTTGTGGATCAAGCTGTAGAGGAGCATGAAAAGGAAGAAGAAGAGTTGTGGGAACCATCAACACCAGAACCAGATTTGTCATCAACACCTGTGGCAGCACAGAGGAGCAGTGGTGCTAGGATACTCCTTTTCAAAATCCAGATTGGATCCGGATCTGGATACCCAGATATCCGATCCGGGTCGGATATCCGAGTTCAAAATTTTCCAATCCAGATCCGAATCGGATATCCGACCCTAGTATCCGGGGTATCCGTTCAGATTCGGATATCTGGATTGAAAAACTGGAAGTGGCCTTTAAATTGCTTTATAAACGTTGTTTAGGGTAAATGAGGCATGTAGCATCATTATTTTGTAAAGGGGAACACTAATTGATGATGTGGGGACTTTAAACCCCCCCCCAAAAAAAAATTGTGTCCAAAGTCCAACCGCACAACTGTGACATGGCAATTTTCAGCCCAGACACCTCCAAAAAAATTACACAGCAATTGTGTTTTGGGTTAAATATAGGTGGTATCAGCACAGCAGCAGTGACCTGTGGCACCCTGGCAGTGGGAGCAGCAAAGGCAGCAGGAGCAGGGCAATGCAGCAGCATTTGCAGCAGGTGTAACGTCTGCCAGGAGCATGCCGGACGTGGCACTTGGCACGTGGCACTTGGCACTTTGCATTTGACACTTTGCATGTGCCACCAGCCACCTGACATGTGCAAAGTGCCACATGCAAAGTGCCACGTGCAAAGTGCCATGTGCAAAGTGCAAAGTGCCACGTCACGTGCTAAGTGCAAAGTGCCACGTGCAAAGTGGCACTTTGCACGTGACGTGGCACTTTTCATGTGGCACTTTGCACTTTGCACATGACTTTGCACTTTGCACGTGGCACTTTGCACATGATGTGGCACTTTGCACTTTGCACGTGGCACTTTGCACTTTGCACGTGTTTGCACGTGGCACTTTGCATTGTGCACGTGTTTGCACGTGGCACTTTGCATGTGGAACTTTGCACTTTGCACGTGACTTGTGCACTTTGCACGTGGCACTTTGCATGTGACGTGGCCCTTTCCACTTTGCACGTGGCACTTTGAGCGTGGCATTTTGTACATGACTTTGCACTTTGCACGTGACGTGGCACTTTGCACTTTTCAAGTGGCACTTTGCACTTTGCATGTGATGTGGCACTTTGCACATGGCACTTTGCACGTGTTTGCACGTGGCACTTTGCACTTTGCACGTGTTTGCACGTGGCACTTTGCAGTTTGCACGTGGCACTTTGCACGTGTTTGAATGTGGCACGTGGCACTTTGCACTCGGCAAGTGCCACGTGCCGAGTGACAGTCAGACAGCAGAGCAGAGGACACTAACTGTCACACTGGCACTGCTCAGCAGCACAGCATTTCTGTAGTAAGCTAACACAGTAGTACTACTACTCTAACAACTACTAGCACTGACTGCAGTACTACAGTACTAACTAGTAGTAACTACACAATTACACAGTAATGCTATTCCCTAATCCCTAACCTAACCTAAACTGTAGCTTGCTAAGGCTAATAGCTGGCCAGCAGGCAGCAGCTGGCCTGGTCTGTGCACAGGACACACACAGACACAGAGCAGCTGCAGCAGCTGCAGCAGCACTGCAGCTCACATTCTGACTGTCTGTCACACAATGAAATCAAGCTAATTAACGATTTAACTATAGTGTAGTGATAATGAAGGGGTTAATCACTGAACAGATTTAGGTTTATAACTGTGTACAGGCAGCCCTGCCATCAGCACTGAAGCATGTCTCTCAGTGAGCATTCAGCAAGCTAGGACAATCTGTCTCATCATGGCAGCCCTCATTTTTATACAGGGAGGCTGGCCAGTGTTCCTTTCTGTGATTGGGTGCCAGGGTTTAGGCTGGTAGCCCTCTGATTGGCTCAATGAGGTCAGGTGGAGCTGGCCAAGGTTCCCTTCTGTGATTGGTTGCTAGGGCTTCTGCTGGGAGCTCTCTGATTGGCTCCAGGATGTCATCTCCGCGTACGTACAAAAAGGGCGCCTGGACAAAAAGGGCGCGGGGTGTAAACTCTAAATAATAATTAATCATTAATAGGGTTTATAAATATAGTGTGCTATATTTCGTTTACAAATAATGTTTAACAAAATTATAAATCATTAAATAATGTTTATGAAATCGGAAATTGTGAAAACGTTAATCTTCCCTGTTTCAAAAGTTAAACTTATAATTACGTTTATAAAAAAAACAATAATATATGTTTAATTGTTATAATTGTATATTATTGTGAATAACCGTCATTTATGGTTTGTTCTTATAATAAAATCTGAAAATATTGTTTATAAAGATGATCGAAATATAACTACATTCGTAATAAGTGTTGTAATACATTAGTAATTATTACTAAAATTTTAATAAAACTATACCTAAGCCTACTCTTACACAGAACCCTACCTGTACCTATCCCTAACCCCTAGACTCCCCTGTTGGTGCCTAAACCTAAGACCCCCCTGTTGGTGCCTAAACCTAAGACCCCCCTGTTGGTGCCTAAACCTAAGACCCCCCTGTTGGTGCCTAAACCTAAGACCCCCCTGTTGGTACCTAAACCTAAGACCCCCCTGTTGGTGCCTAAACCTAAGACCCCCCTGTTGGTGCCTAAACCTAAGACCCCCCTGTTGGTGCCTAAACCTAAGACCCCCCTGTTGGTGCCTAAACCTAAGACCCCCCTGTTGGTGCCTAAACCTAAGACCCCCCTGTTGGTGCCTAAACCTAAGACCCCCCTGTTGGTGCCTAAACCTAAGACCCCCCTGTTGGTGCCTAAACCTAAGACCCCCCCTGTTGTTGCCTAAGTACCCCTCCCTGTACCTACCCCTAACCCCTAGACCCCCCTATTAGTGCCTAAACCTAAGACCCCCCTGTTGGTGCCTAAACCTAAGACCCCCCTTTATTATGTGGATAATAATGTTTTACTAATTGTGGATTCAAAAAATATTTTGCAATTTACGTTACGTACTGATCGCTTTATTTTGTGAATAATAATGTTTTACAAACAGTAAGGGATAAAACTTTAAATAATGTTTTAATTATTTAAATAAGATAAATATGTTTAGTATTTTCATAAACGTTATTCGGCACGGGTGCATTTTATAAACGTAAATCACCACAAGTTCAGTTATAAATCATTAAACATCGCCGGGCGCCGTTTGTAAACTTTATTTAGCTCCTGGCGCCGTTTATAAACTTTATTTAGCTCCGGCGCCCTTTTTTCCTACTCGGCGCCCATTAAACGCTATTTATTATGGGAGTGAATGGCGGCGCCCTTTTTGTCCACTAGCGGCATGCGCCCTTTTTTCCCAGCTCCGTCATCTCCTTAGTTACAGTATTTCGGATCCGGATATCCGCAGCAGATATCCGTGGATATTCGGGTTATGTGCCCAACTATCCACAGATGGCTCTTGATCGGATACACCCCACCATCAGAGGTGGTAATCCTGATAGACTCCTACTACGGTGCGAATCCCGTTGGATCTTCAATTTACAGGCCTGTTTAACTCCAGGTCTCAATGAACAGATCAGCTATGCTCATTTCTTGCCCCTCTAGACCCTGTTCTTCGCCTTGATATGTGCATCTCTTTTGCCCTGGCCTGAATGTGTGATCCTTCTCGATTGTGCTGGCAGGGTTGTTTTGCTGTAATATTTTCCCTCCCCCACTTTTTAGCCCTCTGCCA